>NC_069502.1:1073437065-1073772894 GCF_027579735.1 Bombina bombina
AAAAAAAATAAACATTTTCAAGTAGACTGTCCCATAAAGGGACATTGAACACTTTGAGATGGTAATATAAAATGATAAATTTGATATATATATAGATATATATAGATATATATATATATATATATATATATATATATATATATAAAAAAAAACCTCTGCAATATACTTTCATTATTATTTTGTCCCCTTTTCCTGTTGTTCCATTTTAAAATTCTGAACTCCTTAGTTCCTGTTAGAAATAGAAGTGTAGGACACGGTTATTTTCCACACAGCCATTGGCTGCATACTCTATTGACTTAATTATTTATAACTGTTAAAACAAAACAAAAATAAAGTGACAGCGCTCATAAGCTAGGGTCAGAATAAAATTTAAAAGGATACCCTATTGATATAATATAAGAGTAGCTAATTGGCACAGATAGACTTTAGCTAAAATAAGTGGAGGATAGAAATAGGATGAAAAATATTATTTATATATATATATATATATATATATATATATATATATATATATATATATATATATATATATATATATATATGGTATAGTAATTATAAGTAACTTATAGGTTGGAGAATGTTTCAGTGGGAATCCTCCTAGCGGATCATTCTGTTTATTCAAGGGTAGCTTAAATGGAAATCAGGCTAAGGTAAATACCTTCTGATGGGTGTAAAGCAAACCGCTTCTTGGCTGGGTTTGATGTCCTCCTTGGCAAAGCTCTTTCCACCGCTCCGGGCAGATAATGTAGTTCTCCTCAGCAGAGTTGTTAATAGGCATGTTCCTCATTAGTACAGGTGGTGCCGTTAGTTGTCCTCCTTGGCTCTGTCTGAGTGACGTATTCGCTGTGTGACATCCTGGTCAGAGGTCACCGGTTGGAGTGTGAAATGTGACAATAGCGCTATTAGAAGTATAGTTGAATGGAATGGAAGAATACCACTAGTAGTGGATGATGGATCACTTTGTTGGTAAATGCAGATATCCAGTAAAAAGTTTTTTTTGTCCACATACACCTCCCTCTGTTCAAATTCGGAACTCCTCAGGATAGGTGTACTTAAAGGGACAGTCTACACCAGAATTTTTATTGTTTTAAAAGATAGATAATCCCTTTTTCTCTTGTAAGGTGTATCCAGTCCACGGATTCATCCTTTACTTGTGGGATATTCTCGTTCCTAACAGGAAGTGGCAAAGAGAGCACACAGCAGAGCTGTCCATATAGCTCCCCCTCTAGCTCCACCCCCCAGTCATTCTCTTTGCCGGCTCTAAGCAATAGGGTTTCTCTCGGAAGGGTAAAGTGAATGTGGTGTTAGGTTTTACAAGCAGTGGTGCCTTCCGTTTAAGGTACCTGTCTTGTTCCCTCCCTTCATCCGTGTCCTAAAGCTTTGGTATTGGTATCCCACAAGTAAAGGATGAATCCGTGGACTGGATACACCTTACAAGAGAAAACAGAATTTATGCTTACCTGATAAATTACTTTCTCTTGTGGTGTATCCAGTCCACGGCCCGCCCTGGCTATTAAGTCAGGTAGATTTTTTTGTTTAAACTACAGTCACCACTGCACCCTACGGTTTCTCCTTTTTCTTCCTAACCTCCGGTCGAATGACTGGGGGGGTGGAGCTAGAGGGGGAGCTATATGGACAGCTCTGCTGTGTGCTCTCTTTGCCACTTCCTGTTAGGAAGGAGAATATCCCACAAGTAAAGGATGAATCCCATTTCCCAGTTTTGCATAACCAACACATTTATAATAATATACTTTTAACCTCTGTGATTATCTTGTATCTAAGCCTCTGCAAACTGCCCCTTTTCTTCTGTTAAGTGTGATCAGTCCACGGGTCATCATTACTTCTGGGATATTACTCCTCCCCAACAGGAAGTGCAAGAGGATTCACCCAGCAGAGCTGCATATAGCTCCTCCCCTCTACGTCACTCCCAGTCATTCTCTTGCACCCAACGACTAGATAGGATGTGTGAGAGGACTATGGTGATTATACTTAGTTTTATATCTTCAATCAAAAGTTTGTTATTTTAAAATAGCACCGGAGTGTGTTATTATCTCTCTGGCAGAGTTTGAAGAAGAATCTACCAGAGTTTTTTGTTATGATTTTAGCCGGAGTAGTTAAGATCATATTGCTGTTTCTCGGCCATCTGAGGAGAGGTAAACTTCAGATCAGGGGACAGCGGGCAGATGAATCTGCATAGAGGTATGTAGCAGTTTTTATTTTCTGACAATGGAATTGATGAGAAAATCCTGCCATACCGATATAATGTCATGTATGTATACTTTACACTTCAGTATTCTGGGGAATGGTACTTCACTAGAATTACACTGTAAGAAATACATAAAGCTGTTTAATAACTAGAGATTATGTTTAACGTTTTTGCTGGAATGTAAAATCGTTTTCATTTGCTGAGGTACTGAGTGAATAAATGTTTGGGCACTATTTTTCCACTTGGCAGTTGCTTAATCTGTTTTCTGACAGTTTCTGTTCTCCCTCACTGCTGTGTGTGAGGGGGAGGGGCCGTTTTTTGGCGCTTTTACTACGCATCAAATATTTCAGTCAGCAACTCATTGTATTCCCTGCATGATCCGGTTCATCTCTACAGAGCTCAGGGGTCTTCAAAACTTATTTTGAGGGAGGTAATTTCTCTCAGCAGAGCTGTGAGAATTATAGTTTGACTGAGATAAAAAACGTTTATTCTGTAATTTGTTTCCTGCTTTCAGAATTTGTTATCTTTGCTAATGGGATTAAACCTTTGCTAAAGTTGTGTTGTTTACAAGGATTGAGGCTATAACTGTTTCAATTTATTAATTTTCAACTGTCATAGATCTTCTGTGCTTCTTAAAGGCACAGTACGTTTTAATATTATTCTAATTGAATTGTATTTCCAAGTTGCAAGTTTATTTGCTAGTGTGTTAAACATGTCTGATTCAGAGGATGATACCTGTGTCATTTGTTGCAATGCCAAAGTGGAGCCCAATAGAAATTTATGTACTAACTGTATTGATGCTACTTTAAATAAAAGTCAATCTGTACAAATTGAACAAATTTCACCAAACAACGAGGGGAGAGTTATGCCGACTAACTCGCCTCACGTGTCAGTACCTACATCTCCCGCTCAGAGGGAGGTGCGTGATATTGTAGCGCCGAGTACATCTGGGCGGCCATTACAAATCACATTACAGGATATGGCTACTGTTATGACTGAGGTTTTGGCTAAATTACCAGAACTAAGAGGTAAGCGTGATCACTCTGGGGTGAGAACAGAGTGCGCTGATAATATTAGGGCCATGTCAGACACTGCGTCACAGGTGGCAGAACATGAGGACGGAGAACTTCATTCTGTGGGTGACGGTTCTGATCCAAACAGACTGGATTCAGATATTTCAAATTTTAAATTTAAACTGGAAAACCTCCGTGTATTACTAGGGGAGGTGTTAGCGGCTCTGAATGATTGTAACACAGTTGCAATACCAGAGAAAATGTGTAGGTTGGATAAATATTTTGCGGTACCGACGAGTACTGAGGTTTTTCCTATACCTAAGAGACTTACTGAAATTGTTACTAAGGAGTGGGATAGACCCGGTGTGCCGTTCTCACCCCCTCCGATATTTAGAAAAATGTTTCCAATAGACGCCACCACAAGGGACTTATGGCAAACGGTCCCTAAGGTGGAGGGAGCAGTTTCTACCTTAGCTAAGCGTACCACTATCCCGGTGGAGGATAGCTGTGCTTTTTCAGATCCAATGGATAAAAAGTTAGAGGGTTACCTTAAGAAAATGTTTGTTCAACAAGGTTTTATATTGCAACCCCTTGCATGCATTGCGCCGATCACGGCTGCAGCGGCATTCTGGATTGAGTCTCTGGAAGAGAACATTGGTTCAGCTACTCTGGACGACATTACGGACAGGCTTAGAGTCCTTAAACTAGCTAATTCATTCATTTCGGAGGCCGTAGTACATCTTACTAAACTTACGGCGAAGAATTCAGGATTCGCCATTCAGGCACGCAGGGCGCTGTGGCTAAAATCCTGGTCAGCTGATGTTACTTCTAAGTCTAAATTGCTTAATATACCTTTCAAAGGGCAGACCTTATTCGGGCCCGGGTTGAAAGAGATTATCGCTGACATTACAGGAGGTAAAGGCCATGCCCTACCTCAGGACAAAGCCAAAGCCAAGACTAGACAGTCTAATTTTCGTTCCTTTCGTAATTTCAAAGCAGGAGCAGCATCAACTTCCTCTGCACCAAAACAGGAAGGAGCTGTTGCTCGCTACAGACAAGGCTGGAAACCTAACCAGTCCTGGAACAAGGGCAAGCAGACTAGGAAACCTGCTGCTGCCCCTAAAACAGCATGAATTGAGGGCCCCCGATCCGGGATCGGATCTAGTGGGGGGCAGACTTTCTCTCTTCGCCCAGGCTTGGGCAAGAGATGTTCAGGATCCCTGGGCGCTAGAGATAATATCTCAGGGATACCTTCTGGACTTCAAATACTCTCCTCCAAGAGAGAGATTTCATCTGTCAAGATTGTCAATAATCCAGACAAAGAAAGAGGCGTTTCTACGCTGCGTACAAGAGCTCTTGTTAATGGGAGTAATCCATCCAGTTCCACGATCGGAACAGGGACAGGGGTTTTACTCAAATCTGTTTGTGGTTCCCAAAAAAGAGGGAACTTTCAGACCAATCCTGGACTTAAAGATCCTAAACAAATTCCTAAGAGTTCCATCGTTCAAGATGGAGACTATTCGGACAATTTTACCTATGATCCAAGAGGGTCAGTACATGACCACTGTAGATTTAAAAAAAGGTTACCTTCACATACCGATTCACAAAGATCATTATCGGTACCTAAGGTTTGCCTTCCTAGACAGGCATTACCAGTTTGTGGCTCTTCCATTCGGATTGGCTACAGCTCCAAGAATCTTCACAAAGGTTCTGGGTGCTCTTCTGGCGGTACTAAGACCGCGGGGAATCTCGGTAGCTCCATACCTAGACGACATTCTGATACAAGCTTCAAGCTTTCAAACTGCCAGGTCTCATACAGAGTTAGTGCTGGCATTTCTAAGGTCACATGGATGGAAGGTGAACGAAAAGAAAAGTTCACTCGTTCCACTCACAAGAGTTCCCTTCCTGGGGACTCTTATAGATTCTGTAGAAATGAAGATTTACCTGACAGAGGACAGGCTAACAAGACTTCAAAGTGCTTGCCGCACCCTTCATTCCATTCAACACCCGTCAGTGGCTCAATGCATGGAGGTAATCGGCTTAATGGTAGCGGCAATGGACATAGTACCCTTTGCACGCTTACACCTCAGACCACTGCAACTGTGCATGCTAAGTCAGTGGAATGGGGATTACTCAGACTTATCCCCTTCTCTGAATCTGGATCAAGAGACCAGAAATTCTCTTCTATGGTGGCTTTCTCGGCCACATCTGTCCAGGGGGATGCCATTCAGCAGACCAGACTGGACAATTGTAACAACAGACACCAGCCTTCTAGGTTGGGGTGCCGTCTGGAATTCTCTGAAGGCTCAGGGACAATGGAGTCAGGAGGAGAGTCTCCTGCCAATAAACATTCTGGATTTGAAAGCAGTTCTCAATGCCCTCCTGGCTTGGCCCCAGTTGACAACTCGGGGGTTCATCAGGTTTCAGTCGGACAACATCACGACTGTAGCTTACATCAACCATCAGGGAGGGACAAGAAGCTCCCTAGCTATGATGGAAGTATCAAAGATAATTCGCTGGGCAGAGTCTCACTCTTGCCACCTGTCAGCAATCCACATCCCGGGAGTGGAGAACTGGGAGGCGGATTTCTTAAGTCGTCAGACTTTTCATCCGGGGGAGTGGGAACTTCATCCGGAGGTCTTTGCCCAAATACTTCGACGTTGGGGCAAACCAGAGATAGATCTCATGGCGTCTCGACAGAACGCCAAGCTTCCTCGTTACGGGTCCAGATCCAGGGATCCAGGAGCAGTCCTGATAGATGCTCTGACAGCACCTTGGGACTTCAGGATGGCTTACGTGTTTCCACCCTTCCCGTTGCTTCCTCGATTGATTGCCAGAATCAAACAAGAGAGAGCATCAGTGATTCTAATAGCACCTGCGTGGCCACGCAGGACTTGGTATGCAGACCTGGTGGACATGTCATCCTGTCCACCTTGGTCTCTACCTCTGAAACAGGACCTTCTGATACAGGGTCCCTTCAAACATCAAAATCTAACTTCTCTGAAGCTGACTGCTTGGAAATTGAACGCTTGATTTTATCAAGACGTGGGTTTTCTGAGTCAGTTATTGATACCTTAATACAGGCTAGGAAACCTGTTACCAGAAAGATTTACCATAAGATATGGCGTAAATACCTATATTGGTGTGAATCCAAAGGTTACTCTTGGAGTAAGGTTAGGATTCCTAGGATATTGTCTTTTCTACAAGAAGGTTTAGAAAAGGGTTTATCTGCTAGTTCATTAAAGGGACAGATCTCAGCTCTGTCCATTCTGTTACACAAACGTCTGTCAGAAGTTCCTGACGTCCAGGCTTTTTGTCAGGCTTTGGCCAGGATTAAGCCTGTGTTTAAAACTGTTGCTCCACCATGGAGTTTAAACCTTGTTCTTAATGTTTTACAGGGCGTTCCGTTTGAACCCCTTCATTCCATTGATATAAAGTTGTTATCTTGGAAAGTTCTATTTTTAATGGCTATTTCCTCGGCTCGAAGAGTCTCTGAATTATCAGCCTTACATTGTGATTCTCCTTATTTGATTTTTCATTCGGATAAGGTAGTCCTGCGTACTAAACCTGGGTTCTTACCTAAGGTAGTTACTAACAGGAATATCAATCAAGAGATTGTTGTTCCTTCTTTATGCCCAAATCCTTCTTCAAAGAAGGAACGTCTACTGCACAACCTGGATGTAGTCCGTGCTCTAAAATTTTACTTACAGGCAACTAAGGAATTTCGACAAACGTCTTCTCTGTTTGTCATTTACTCTGGGCAGAGGAGAGGTCAAAAAGCTTCCGCTACCTCTCTTTCTTTTTGGCTTCGTAGCATAATTCGTTTAGCTTATGAGACTGCTGGACAGCAGCCTCCTGAAAGAATTACAGCTCATTCTACTAGAGCTGTGGCTTCCACTTGGGCCTTCAAGAATGAGGCCTCTGTTGAACAGATTTGCAAGGCTGCAACTTGTTCTTCGCTTCATACTTTTTCCAAATTTTCCAAATTTGACACTTTTGCTTCTTCGGAGGCTATTTTTGGGAGAAAGGTTCTTCAGGCAGTGGTTCCTTCTGTATAAAGAGCCTGCCTATCCCTCCCGTCATCCGTGTACTTTTGCTTTGGTATTGGTATCCCAGAAGTAATGATGACCCGTGGACTGATCACACTTAACAGAAGAAAACATAATTTATGCTTACCTGATAAATTCCTTTCTTCTGTGGTGTGATCAGTCCACGGCCCGCCCTGTTTTTAAGGCAGGTAAATATTTTTTAATTTATACTCCAGTCACCACTTCACCCTTGGCTTTTCCTTTCTCGTTGGTCCTTGGTCGAATGACTGGGAGTGACGTAGAGGGGAGGAGCTATATGCAGCTCTGCTGGGTGAATCCTCTTGCACTTCCTGTTGGGGAGGAGTAATATCCCAGAAGTAATGATGACCCGTGGACTGATCACACCACAGAAGAAAGGAATTTATCAGGTAAGCATAAATTATGTTTTTTCAGTTCTTTTGACAGACTTGCAGTCTAGCCAATCAGTGCCTGCTCCCAGATAACTTCTCGTGCACGAGCACAGTGTTATCTATATGAAATACGTGAACTAACACCCTCTAGTGGTGAAAAACTGTTAAAATGCAATCTGAAAGAAGTGGGCTTCAAGGTCTAAGAAATTAGCATATGAACCTCCCAGGTTAAGCTTTCAACTAAGAATACCAAGAGAACAAAGCAAAATTGGTGATAAAAGTAAATTGGAAAATTGTTTAAAATTACATGCTCTATCTGAATCATGAAAGTTTTATTTTGGCCTAGACTGTCCCTTTAAGAACAATATAGCAAAGCAAAACTGGGTCCTGTTCAACATGTTTCGTCCACATGTGGGCTTTATCAATACTTATATTTTCAAATTTTGCTTTTCTCCTTATAAAGGCCTCCTTCTATTCCCATTGGATGATAATTGGCTCCAAAATTTACTAAAGGTGGAATTTTTCATTCTTAGATACAAAGGTTTTCTTAAGGTGGAATTTTTTAATAATAGTAGACATGTTGACATAGCTTTTGTTTCAAATGACATTCTATTTGTGTTGAATGACAAAGTATAAAAAATTATGCTTTAAATTGTATTAATTCTAAACAGGAGTTAATAACAAGCAAGTAGACGCAATTCTTTTTCTGGTATAAAAACACAATGTATCAATATTATAAGACAGGAGAGATGTCTAATTCAGAATTTAGTCCTGAAGGATACAGTGTAACCATCTTATAAATAAGTTCTGCCTCTAGTTTGAGCAATTTACGTTCTAGATTCCCTCCTCTCCAGTCCGAGTTCACTTTCATAATTCCCCAATATTGGAAATCTTGGAGGTTGTTATTATGAACCTCTCTAAAGTGACTATACAGATGTGTTTCTAGGGTTCCTCTATCTCTACAAGAGATGTGTTCCCTTATACTCTCTCTTAGGCTCCTAGTGGTTTCACCTAAATAGATTTTGTTTCATGTACACTTAATGGCATAAAATGACCCCTTTATTCTGACATCTTATGGTGTCCTTTATTACAAGTTTATAATCATTGGAAGGGGAAATCAAAAATTTGATTTTACTGAAGAACTGACATGACCTGCAACCAAAACAAGGAAAAAATCCTTGTAAGGGATTCCCATTTAGATTTTGCTGGCATCCTTTGCTCTGTTTCAGTTCACTGGGAGCTAATAAGCTTTTGAAATTCTGAGCTTTTTTATATATTAATCTAGGTCGTTCTTTGAATTTGTCACCAATTATTGGGTCTGTTTGGATTAGATGCCAATGTTTATTTAAAATTTTTGTAATTATTTTGTTATCACAATTTTATAGTCTCTGATGAATGTGACATCTATCTGTATTTGATCTGATTTACTGCTATTGGGAATATTTTTGTGTGGTATTCACTAAAAGACTGCTTCTGTCTCGGTTGTTTACTTCCATCTTGGCTTTTTCTGTGATTACTGGGTCATAGCCTCTTTCCATAAATTTCTGTTCTAGAAGTACTATTTGATTCTCATAATCTGTGGGTCTTGAACAGTTTCTTTTGATCCTAAGGAACTGTCCTTTAGGAATATTGTCTTTCCACTTTTGTAAGTGGCAGCTTTTATAGTGAATTAGATTATTTGCATCAACTTTTTTTTAAAGTGGATAGTGGTACCTACCTCTTCACCAACGATTTATATGTCTAAGTCTAGAAAAGTGTTATTCCGTTGTCTAGGAGTGTTAGTGAATTGTAAACCTATTTGGTTGTTATTCATATTTGATATTAAGTCGTGCAGCTCTTGTGCTTTCTTTCCATACCATGATCAAATCATCAATATATCTTTTATACAGCAAAAGATTCACACCTAGCCTATGGTTGGGGAAAAAAGGGTTCTCCCAATGACCCATAAACAAATTCGCATAGCTAGGTGCGAATCTTGTGCCCATGGCGGTTCCCTTTAATTGCAGATAAAAACTTTCCTCAAATGAAAAATAATTATGTTCCAAAATAAACTTTGTCTTCTAGAATAAAATCTCTCTGTTCTTTTAGTAGCGTTTGATTAATATCCAAATAAAATGTAATTGCTTCAAGACCTAACTCGTGGCTTATGCTGGTATAAAGTGAGGCCACGTCGCAGGTGACTAGAGTGTATTGACTATCCCATGTAAATTGATTGAGACAGTGTAAAATGTCTCTGGTCTCTTTCAAATATGAAGGCAACTGTTTTACATAATGTTGGAGAAAACCATCGATATATTGGAACAAATTCGCTGTTAGATTCAATTCCCGATATTATCGGTCTCCCTGGGTGGTTAGTTAGATCCTTATGGAGGCAGACCTTTTTTTTTTTTCACTTTCTGCAATGAGATTTTTTCAATGGAAATTTTTTCTGCAGGTCATTTTTTAAATTAAAATTCAATTTTAAATAAGGCAGTTACACTAAGGCACCAGTTCAGTTGCAATGTGTTGATTAACTGGAGAATAAAGAAACTGTAAAAGGTTTATAATATATTTCAGCAGTTGAAAATCGGATTGCAAATTAGCTGCGGACAAAAACATGTTTCTCCAACATTGGTGTGTCCGGTCCACGGCGTCATCCTTACTTGTGGGAATATCTCTTCCCCAACAGGAAATGGCAAAGAGTCCCAGCAAAGCTGTCCATATAGTCCCTCCTAGGTTCCGCCCACCCCAGTCATTCTCTTTGCCGTTGCACAGGCAACATCTCCACGGAGATGGTTAAGAGTATGTGGTGTTTAGTTGTAGTTTTTTATTCTACTATCAAGAGTTTGTTATTTTAAAATAGTGCTAGTATGTACTATTTACTCTGAAACAGAAAAAGATGAAGAGTTCTGTTTGTGAGAGGAAGATGATTTTAGCAGACAGTAACTAAAATCGCTTGCTGTTTCCACATAGGACTGTTGAGATGAAGTAACTTCAGTTGGGGAAACAGTTAGCAGACTTTTCTGCTTAAGGTATGACTAGCCATATTTCTAACAAGACTGTGTAATGCTGGAAGGCTGTCATTTCCCCTCATGGGGACCGGTAAGCCATTTTCTTAGTCTCAAACAGAATAAAGGGCTTAATATGGGCTATAAAACTGGTAGACACTTTTATGGGCAAAATCGATTGCTTTATTTGGGCATTTTATACATGTTTATGCTTTTAATTCACACTTATAAGCTTGGGGAACGTTTTTTAACGTCAGGCACTGTGTTAGACACCTTTCCAGTCAGGAAGGGCCTTCCCAGTTGTAGGCTGAGCCTCATTTTCGCGCCATTACTGCGCAGTTACTTTTGAGAGCAAGACATGCAGATGCATGTGTGAGGATCTGAAAGTAGTTGGAAAAGTTCCTAGAAGGCTTCATTTGGTATCGTATTCCCCCCTGGGTTTGGTAAAGTCGCAGCAAAGGCTGTAGCTGGGACTGTAGAGGGGTTAAAACTGTAACCGGCTCCGGTTTCTTTATTTTAAGGGTTAAAGCTCTGAAAATTGGTGTGCAATACTTTGAATGCTTTAAGACACTGTCCTTCATACTTTTTCACATATTCAGTAATAAAGTGTGCACTGTTTAAAATTTAAAGAGACAGTAATGGTTTTGTTTAAAACGTTTTTTTGTACTTTCTTGACAAGTTTAAGCCTGTTTAACATGTCTGCACCTTCAGATAAGCTATGTTCTATATGTTTGAAGATCAATGTGTGTCCCCCTTCAAAATTGTGTGATAATTGTGCCATAGCGTCCAAACAAAGTAAGGACAGTATTGCCACAGATAGTAAAGTTGCCCAAGATGATTCATCAGATGAAGGGAGTAGACATAGTTCTACATCATCTCCTTCTGTGTCTACACCAGTTTTGCCCACGCAGGAGGCCCCTAGTACTTCTAGCGCGCCAATGCTTATTACTATGCAACAATTAATGGCAGTAATGGATAACTCCATAGCAAATATTTTATCCAAAATGCCTGCATATCAGAGAAAGCGTGATTGCTCTGTTTTAAACACTGTAGAGCAGGAGGGCTCTGATAATTGCTCTGTCATACCCTCACACCTATCTGAAGGGGTCATGAGGGAGGTTTTGTCGGATGGGGAAATTTCAGATTCAGGTAAAATTTCTCAACAGGCAGAACCTGATGTTGTGACATTTAAATTAGAGCATCTCCGCGCACTGCTTAAGGAGGTGTTATCTACTCTGGATGATTGTGACAACTTGGTCATTCCAGAAAAATTATGCAAGATGGACAAGTTCCTAGAGGTTCCGGTGCACCCTGACGCTTTTCCTATACCCAAGCGGGTGGCGGATATAGTGAATAAGGAATGGGAGAAGCCCGGCATACCTTTTGTCCCCCCTCCTATATTTAAGAAATTTCCTATGGTCGACCCCAGAAAGGACTTATGGCAGACAGTCCCTAAGGTCGAGGGGGCAGTTTCTACTTTAAACAAGCGCACTACTATTCCTATCGAGGATAATAATCTAAACGCTTGTCAAGTTCTTCATTCTATTCCTCGTCCTTCCGTAGCTCAGTGCATGGAAGTAGTAGGGTTGATGGTTGCAGCAATGGACATAGTTCCTTTTGCGCAAATTCATCTAAGACCATTACAACTGTGCATGCTGAAACAGTGGAATGGGGACTATACAGACTTGTCTCCAGTGATTCAAGTAGATCAGAAGACCAGAGACTCACTCCGTTGGTGGCTAACCCTGGACCACCTGTCCCAGGGAATGAGCTTCCGCAGACCAGAGTGGGTCATCGTCACGACCGACGCCAGTCTAGTGGGCTGGGGCGCGGTCTGGGAATCCCTGAAAGCTCAGGGACTATGGTCTCGGGAAGAGTCTCTTCTCCCGATAAACATTCTGGAACTAAGAGCGATCTTCAATGCTCTCAGGGCTTGGCCTCAACTAGCGAAGGCCAGATTCATAAGATTCCAATCAGACAACATGACGTCTGTTGCTTATATCAATCATCAGGGGGGAACAAGGAGTTCCCTGGCGATGAAAGAAGTGACCAAAATAATAAAATGGGCGGAGGATCACTCCTGCCACCTATCTGCGATCCACATCCCAGGTGTGGAAAACTGGGAGGCGGATTATCTGAGTCGTCAGACATTCCATCCGGGGGAGTGGGAACTCCACCCGGAGATCTTTGCCCAGTTGACTCAATTATGGGGCATTCCAGATATGGATCTGATGGCGTCTCGTCAGAACTTCAAGATTCCTTGCTACGGGTCCAGATCCAGGGATCCCAAGGCGACTCTAGTGGATGCACTAGTAGCGTCTTGGACCTTCAACCTAGCTTATGTGTTTCCACCGTTTCCTCTCATTCCCAGGCTGGTAGCCAGGATCAAGCAGGAGAGAGCCTCTGTGATCTTGATAGCTCCTGCGTGGCCACGCAGGACTTGGTATGCAGACCTGGTGAATATGTCATCGGTTCCACCATGGAAGCTACCTTTGAGACAGGATCTTCTTGTACAGGGTCCATTCGAACATCCAAATCTGGTCTCCCTCCAGCTGACGGCTTGGAAATTGAATGCTTGATTCTATCAAAGCGTGGGTTTTCAGATTCTGTGATAGATACTCTAGTTCAAGCCAGAAAACCGGTAACTAGAAAAATTTACCATAAAATATGGAAAAGATATATCTGCTGGTGTGAATCCAAGGGATTCTTATGGAATAAGATCAAAATCCCTAAGATCCTTTCCTTTCTTCAAGAGGGTTTGGATAAAGGATTATCAGCGAGTTCTCTAAAGGGACAGATTTCTGCTTTATCTGTCTTATTACACAAACGACTGGCAGCTGTGCCAGATGTTCAAGCATTTGTTCAGGCTCTGGTTAGGATCAAGCCTGTTTACAGACCTTTGACTCCTCCCTGGAGTTTAAATCTAGTTCTTTCAGTTCTTCAAGGGGTCCCGTTTGAACCTCTACATTCCATAGATATTAAGTTATCTTGGAAAGTTTTGTTTTTGGTTGCTATTTCTTCTGCTAGAAGAGTTTCTGAGTTATCTGCTCTGCAGTGTTCTCCGCCCTATCTGGTGTTCCATGCAGATAAGGTTGTTTTGCGTACTAAGCCTGGTTTTCTTCCAAAGGTTGTTTCTAACAAAAATATTAACCAGGAGATAGTTGTACCTTCTTTGTGTCCGAATCCAGTTTCAAAGAAGGAACGTTTGTTACACAATTTAGACGTAGTCCGTGCTCTAAAATTCTATCAAACTTCTTCTCTGTTTGTCGTCTATTCTGGTAAAAGGAGAGGTCAAAAAGCGACTTCTACCTCTCTTTCCTTTTGGCTTAAAAGCATCATCCGATTGGCTTACGAGACTGCCGGACGGCAGCCTCCTGAAACAATCACAGCTCACTCCACTAGGGCTGTGGCTTCCACATGGGCCTTCAAGAACGAGGCTTCTGTTGATCAGATATGTAAGGCAGCGACTTGGTCTTCACTGCACACTTTTGCCAAATTTTTCAAATTTGATACTTTTGCTTCTTCAGAGGCTATTTTTGGGAGAAAGTTTTTGCAAGCCGTGGTGCCTTCTGTTTAGGTAACCTGATTTGCTCCCTCCCTTCATCCGTGTCCTAAAGCTTTGGTATTGGTTCCCACAAGTAAGGATGACGCCGTGGACCGGACACACCAATGTTGGAGAAAACAGAATTTATGCTTACCTGATAAATTACTTTCTCCAACGGTGTGTCCGGTCCACGGCCCGCCCTGGTTTTTTAATCAGGTTTGATGAATTATTTTCTCTAACTACAGTCACCACGGCACCCTATAGTTTCTCCTGTTTTTTTTCCTCCTGTGCGTCGGTCGAATGACTGGGGTGGGCGGAGCCTAGGAGGGACTATATGGACAGCTTTGCTGGGACTCTTTGCCATTTCCTGTTGGGGAAGAGATATTCCCACAAGTAAGGATGACGCCGTGGACCGGACACACCGTTGGAGAAAGTAATTTATCAGGTAAGCATACATTCTGTTTTTATTGTAAAATGTCTCTTGAATAAACTTATTTCCTTTTGTCTTGATTTAACATAGAAATTAGGTAAAAAAAAGGTGCAATGCTCATAAGAATTACATTCAGAAAACACAGTTCTGTAGACTGCATATTTGACTTTTCACTTCAAACAGCACTTTGCTTTGGATGCGCTGTGTTAAGGAAGATTTACAGTGCTGCCAAAGCAAAGCTCTTTTTGAAGAGAACAGCCTTATGTGGAGCAGCACTGCAAAGTTAAAGCAGTAACATTTCCTGCATGTGTCATGTTCTTTCTGCAGACATGCTGCATTTTCTGCAATGACATCTCAGATCACTGCATGTTCTGCCTTGGGGATCTTGGGTAGCAGGTAAAAAATTGGGAATTTAGGAAATTTGGGTTTTAAGAAATCAAATTATTTATTATTAAGAATTCCTATAGATTTAGCTTCATCTAAGATTCCTGTAAGTCTCTAGTCAAGAATTTATTAGTGGGATTCATTTTGAGTTCTTTGTAAGCAGGGTGGATTTGATTTAAATCAAACTGATTTAATTCACAATTTAAATCACTAGTCAGTAAGGCTTGATTTAAATCATAGTTTTCTACATAAAGACTAATTCTTGCTGGTATAACTTTAATATGCAAGTAGATGAAGGTTTTTAGAATAACAACTTTTCATATTAGTTTTTTTATCCCCAGTTTAATAGGTTAATCAATATGATTCATATTTGGACAACTTTTCTGTTGTATTTAGGAAGGAGAAAAATAATCATTACCTTTAAATAGATTTATTCAACTGAAACAATAACATTACAGCATATGTTATTTGCTTAAACAAACATCCATGTTTGTTAACTAATTTGGCTAAACAAAAAAAAAAATATTTTAAGAAACTTAGACTGTCAGCCCAGCCTACACATGAAAAACTTAAATACTGTCCTCTGTAGCTCACTCGTCATCTTCAGCTTCTTCTTTGTTCATAATCTGGAAAAGAAAAACAAGCTTTCCTGCTTTATCGGGTCCCAAACGATTTCTGAGTCCAAAGGAAGAGAATATTCTTTCAACGCCTGCAGAAGAAGCTACTGCGGTTAAAAGTGAAATCATTTCTTGAACAGTCTCTAAATCCAAGTGCTTAAGTGACTTCCACCAGTTCACTGGTGTGACTTTCTTTGAAATATCTTCAGCAAACATATATTTCTTGAATGGTTCCCCCTTAGCGTTGAAGTTTATTATAGTTGGCATTACAGATGGATGATTGCTGGATACCCATGTCATAGCTAACTCCTCTTCCTCAGCACTTAAGTTTTGACCCTGATACTGGATATTGACAATATTTCCCACAAGTTTCACTTTCATTTTGTAGTACTGCTTGTCTGCTTGCCCCTTCCTCCTCACACTTAGTTTCACTTTCTTCTTGTGCAGATCTATTCCACTCCAAACAATCAGAAAAATATTGTTTCTATTCACTGAACTGTTTGAAACTTAGCACTGAAGGGGTTGATTCTGTATTCATAGGTTTGTAAAAATTAGGATTAAGGTCTTTTTCTCAACTCTATTCATGTTGTAACATTTTTGCTGTGAAGAAGAGGCATGTGATCTCTGCTGAGTCAAATTCAGTTTTGAGAACTGCAAAAGTAAACCAAGCATATGTGATAATATTTTGTAGGCAGAGAAACTGCCTCATAATCTTACAAAAACCTCTGGAAGAACATGACATTGTGAATGGATTAATGGAATTTATTTACCAAAAAAATTAAACATATACAGCCTTATTCTACATAATTAAAAAACTAAGCTTTATTTCATGATGGAATAACCTTTGGATGGTAATATATTATCCTCAAAAAGCATTTGATTTAAATCCAAAAAATCCAATTTAAATCCAAAAAATCTGATTTTTTTTTTTTGATTTTTTTTTTTTTATAAAAAAGTCATTGATTTTTATCTACCCTGTTTGTAAGTATCTTTATCTACAAGAAGCCTGTTTGCTTAGTCTACATATTTTGATCTGTCCATTATAACTCCTTTTGTCTGTGGGTTTTTTGACTAAATCTTTATTTTGGAGATCCTTTAATAACTATCTCTCTCTATATATATGAGGTTATTTGGTACATTTCTCTTAAAGGGACAGTCTACCATAGAATTGTTATTGTTTTAAAATATAGATAATACCTTTATTACTTATTCCCCAGTTTTGCTTAAACCTAGTTATAATATTATACTTTTTACCTCTGTTATTACCTTGTATCTAGGAACCTTCTTCCAGCCCCCTGATCACATGACTGTGACTGTTTATTATCTATTGTCTTAAATTTAGCATTGTTTTGTGCTAAATCTTAAATAACCCCCTGTGCCTGAACACAGTGTTATCTATATGGCCCACGTGTACTTTCTGTCTTTGTGTTGAAAAGAGATTTAAAAAGCATGTGATAAGAGGCAGCCCTCAAAGGCTTAGAAATTAGCATATGAATCTGCCTATGTTTAGTTTAGACTAAGAATACCAAGAGAAAAAAGCAAATTTGATGTTAAAGGCAAATTGGAAAGTTGATTCAAATTAAAAGTCCTATCTAAATAATGAAAGTTTAATTTATACTAGACTGTCACTTTAATCTTAGCTTTTTTTTTTTTGTCTTTTTGTACAAGTTTCTCAAATAGCTTATTCTGCCTTTATCATTTACATTGTTAATTATGTTATTCATAACTGTCCCTAATTGGTAACCTAAATTACAACATGGCAGATCCCATTGTTTTATGGACACTAAATCTTTACACTTATTTTGTCAATATTTAAACATCTAATTAAACTTTAAATGTATTTCTGCATGTTATTCTCAGATCAATCTTTCTAATGACAAGGTGAGTCCACGGATCATCATAATTACTTTTGGGAATATCACTCCTGGCCTGCAGGAGGAGGCAAAGAGCACCACAGCAAAAGCTGTTAAATACCACTCCCCTTACCCACAACCCCCAGTCATTCTCTTTGCTTGTAGTTGCAAGTAGGTGGTAAAGTAGGTGTCTGATTCTTCTATCAAGAGTTTGTTATTTTTAAAGCAGAGCAAGCTGCTCTGACTTTTTTTCTGGGCTATAGCCGTAGTCCATGTTAGTCTTTTCAGTAGAGCAATGGTGGCTTTTAAGCATTTGGGAACTTTGGGGTATAATCCTCTCTGTGCCCCACAGGTCCATGTAAGGAGTGTTCCCTTTCAAACTTGGTGAGCTGCCCTGCTGCCAGGCAGATTATTTTTCAGGTAAGTGCTGTTCTTAGATAGACATGGCACTTAGGGGTTAATTTTTTTCTGACTGTGTAGAGTTTTTATTTAACTCTTAGCAGTTTTGTGGGGCACTGTTGTGTATTTTGCAGCTGAGGCTGTTTTGTGGCTCTTTTTATTAGGCATTGTATTTGGCTAGTGTGTGTGTGTGTATGTGTTTAAAACGCTAGTAGCGTTTTACTGACAGGCAGCTTCATTAAACATTTCGAGTCCTTTGAGTTTTCCTCCCAGCGGTGTTTTACTTTGATACTGTCATGCCGACCGGGAGCTTGTGTAAATGCCCACGATGGGTGGAGTTTGGTTTGTTTGGCGCAAGGGTTGTATGCTCTTCCTTTCAGTATTGTTTTGACTTCGTCAGTGAGAGGTCGTTCAGCTGCTGCTGCGATACTGGATATCTTTGTGGGAGCGGTTTAAGAGTGAGATCGTTTTAAAGTTTCTTTAGGATGCTGGCTAAGCACCTCAGTTGGGGTTGTTGGGTGTAGAGGTGCTTGTAAGGGCTCAGGGCTGTTTGGTTTTTCTGGGCTTTGTTTTTGGGAACGTTTTTTTTAAAGAGACAGTAACGTTTTATTTGTATTATTTTTTCAAACAAATTTAAGTTTTTTGTTTAATCTGTGTGTAAAATGGACCAAGAGGACTTGCAAGCTGTTACCTGCAATTTATGTCTAGACACTAATGTAGAGCCACCTATCCCTTTCTGTTCCTATACTGTAAGATTCTCTCTATACATGAGGGATAGGCTTTTTGATACAGAGCCTTCATTTTCTCAGAAAAATGTTGTTCAGGAGCCTCCTGTTCAAGATGTAACGCAGCTTTCTCCACATCCATCCCAATCTTCACATGCAGTGCCCTGCGTTTCGGCTCAGGTTGTTTTTTCTTTACAGGGTATGGCTACTAATATATCCTCTGCTGTATCTGAGGCTTTGTCCGCTTTTCCTGTATTGCAGGGTAAGCGTAAAAGGAGTTCTGATTCTGTTGCAGCTATTTCTAATGTTTCTTCCCATAGGACTGAGGAAGAGGATATTTCATGATGTGAAGGAGTGTGGGAAAATAGTGCGCTGGTGAAATAACGTATCAAACCCCTTACAGTGTTTTTAGATCCTTCAGTCTAAAAGTAATGTGTCGTGAAAAAAGGAGAGGTTTTGTAAGGGCGCTAATAGCTGAAGATACTTTTGTGAAATTGTGTGAAATTATTATCTGTAATGGATATCAGTGATAAATCTTTAGAGTATTGATAAAGTCAGATCAGAAAAGTTTCTAAAAGACAAGTGGTTTATTGATTACAATATGATTAAAAAGATTTTTTAGAGACGTCTCTAGTACAATTCGATCAGAAAAAGTTAAAAAAAACATAAAAATAAAAGTAGTACTGATTAGTACTTCATGAGAAATATTAGTTTACTGCTTATTTTATTGTTCACTCGAAAAATATCTACTGTAGTGTGACTAAGCAATTTGCCAAGATTTCTCGTGAGTATTTCAGAGTTCATAAGGTTACACATAAACTTCCATTTAAAATTCACATATCAACTTGATAAAACTTGTATAAAAAATGGGGCTTAAAGTGGAGCTGTGCATAAGAAAAAATATTATATAAAGTTGTATCTTTGTACCAAATTAGATCAGGCCTTTGTATTAGTTTCACAACAAACTTTCAGAAATAATTATCATGTCCATATGTATGAACCAAGAGAAATGTCCAGTAATCTTATATTGCAAGTATCTTAAGATTGCAGTTTGCAACTCTCATACGGATGGTACCTTATCGTATGCGTGAACAAAAGCAGGGTATCCTGTGCGTCCTGCGGCTCGGTTCTTCTGACAGTGTCCTCGTGTTGTTGGCGTCTGACGTCACACCCGATGTGTGGGGGCTTGTCTTGCGTCTGCCAATCACTGCTTAGACAATTGTAAATATGCAGAATACCTCCTTGCGTCCGATACTAGGTATGCAAATTTCTTCTTATTTCTGATACTTAGTACTTATTAGGTACCGGTCAGCGGAGATGTATCTACTGAAGATAAATTCACCTGCACTTAGTGCTGTTCGCACGCAGGTTCCAATGATGTTTCTCTTTAGTGTCCTTTATTAACAATCAACCCGGGTTGGTTCGTTCGGCTCAGATAATAGTGGAGTCAAGTATGCAGTCTTTAACTTCTACGCGTTTCACTCCCGCCAGGAGCTTTATCAAGAATGATTTGGACTGTTTGACTCCTCTCTTTAATAGGTGTATCCTGTTTCTCATTGGTTCATAGTAATCTCATAGTTAAGGTGGTATCATTTGTTTGCACTTGCTCCTTATATATTGCTCCATTATATTATTTATCATAAATTTGACCAAACATATTTAGTTATCAAGTTATCATAAAACAATTTATTTGTTGAATCTAAGCCATAAAAAGATTGTGTATAAAAATTATTGTGTATAAAAATTAGACCAAATATTTTGGGAATAAGTGGAATTATGGAGAATACATGTTATGGGGAAATAAAATTATTATGCAAGAAAAATGTATTTCTCCAACATAGGTGTGTCCGGTCCACGGCGTCATCCTTACTTGTGGGATATTCTCTTCCCCAACAGGAAATGGCAAAGAGCCCAGCAAAGCTGGTCACATGATCCCTCCTAGGCTCCGCCTTCCCCAGTCATTCTCTTTGCCGTTGTACAGGCAACATCTCCACGGAGATGGCTTAGAGTTTTTTGGTGTTTAAATAAAGATTCTTCTTATGAGGAGATTATGGACAGAATTCATGCTCTCAAATTGGCTAACTCTTTTACTTTAGACGCCACTTTGCAATTGGCTAGATTAGCGGCGAAAAATTCAGGGTTTGCTATTGTGGCGCGCAGAGCGCTTTGGCTAAAATGTTGGTCAGCGGATGCGTCTTCCAAGAACAAATTGCTTAACATACCTTTCAAGGGGAAAACGCTGTTTGGCCCTGACTTGAAAGAGATTATTTCTGATATCACTGGGGGTAAGGGCCACGCCCTTCCTCAGGATAGGTCTTTCAAGGCTAAAAATAAACCAAATTTTCGTCCCTTTCGCAGAAACGGACCAGCCCCAAGTGCTACATCCTCTAAGCAAGAGGGTAATACTTCTCAAGCCAAGCCAGCCTGGAGGCCAATGCAAGGCTGGAACAAAGGTAAGCAGGCCAAGAAACCTGCCACTGCTACCAAGACAGCATGAGATGTTGGCCCCCGATCCGGGACCGGATCTGGTGGGGGGGCAGACTTTCTCTCTTCGCTCAGGCTTGGGCAAGAGATGTTCTGGATCCTTGGGCGCTAGAAATAGTCTCCCAAGGTTATCTTCTGGAATTCAAGGGGCTTTCCCCCAAGGGGGAGGTTCCACAGGTCTCAATTGTCTTCAGACCACATAAAAAGACAGGCATTCTTACATTGTGTAGAAGACCTGTTAAAAATGGGAGTGATTCATCCTGTTCCATTAGGAGAACAAGGGATGGGATTCTACTCCAATCTGTTCATAGTTCCCAAAAAAGAGGGAACATTCAGACCAATCTTAGATCTCAAGATCCTAAACAAGTTTCTCAAGGTTCCATCGTTCAAAATGGAAACCATTCGGACAATTCTTCCTTCCATCCAGGAAGGTCAATTCATGACCACGGTGGATTTAAAGGATGCGTATCTACATATTCCTATCCACAAGGAACATCATCGGTTCCTAAGGTTCGCTTTTCTGGACAAGCATTACCAGTTTGTGGCACTTCCATTCGGATTAGCCACTGCTCCAAGAATTTTCACAAAGGTACTAGGGTCCCTTCTAGCGGTGCTACGACCAAGGGGCATTGCAGTAGTACCTTACTTGGACGACATACTGATTCAAGCGTCGTCCCTACCACAAGCAAAGGCTCATACGGACATTGTCCTGGCCTTTCTCAGATCTCACGGGTGGAAAGTGAACGTAGAAAAAAGTTCTCTATCTCCGTCAACAAGAGTTCCCTTCTTGGGAACAATAATAGACTCCTTAGAAATGAGGATTTTTCTGACAGAGGCCAGAAAATCAAAACTTCTAAGCTCTTGTCAAGTACTTCATTCTGTTCCTCTTCCTTCCATAGCGCAGTGCATGGAAGTAATAGGTTTGATGGTCGCGGCAATGGACATAGTTCCTTTTGCGCAAATTCATCTGAGACCATTACAACTGTGCATGCTCAGTCAGTGGAATGTGGATTATACAGACTTGTCTCCGACGATACAAGTAGATCAGAGGACCAGAGATTCACTCCGTTGGTGGCTGACCCTGGACAACCTGTCACAGGGGATGAGCTTCCGCAGACCAGAGTGGGTCATTGTCACGACCGACGCCAGTCTGGTGGGCTGGGGCGCGGTCTGGGAACTCCTGAAAGCTCAGGGTCTTTGGTCTCGGGAAGAATCTCTTCTCCCGATAAATATTCTGGAACTGAGAGCGATATTCAATGCTCTCAAGGCTTGGCCTCAGCTAGCAAAGGCCAAATTCATACGGTTTCAATCAGACAACATGACGACTGTTGTTTATATCAACCATCAAGGGGGAACAAGGAGTTCCCTGGCGATGGAAGAAGTGACCAAAATCATTCAATGGGCGGAGACTCACTCCTGCCACTTGTCTGCAATCCACATCCCAGGAGTGGAAAATTGGGAAGCGGATTTTCTGAGTCGTCAGACATTTCATCCGGGGGAGTGGGAACTCCATCCGGAAATCTTTGCCCAAATTACTCAATTGTGGGGCATTCCAGACATGGATCTGATGGCCTCTCGTCAGAACTTCAAGGTTCCTTGCTACGGGTCCAGATCCAGGGATCCCAAGGCGGCTCTAGTAGATGCACTAGTAGCACCTTGGACCTTCAACCTAGCTTATGTATTCCCACCGTTTCCTCTCATCCCCAGGCTGGTAGCCAGGATCAATCAGGAGAGGGCATCGGTGATCTTGATAGCTCCTGCGTGGCCACGCAGGACTTGGTATGCAGACCTGGTGAATATGTCATCGGCTCCACCATGGAAGCTACCTTTGAGACAGGACCTTCTTGTTCAAGGTCCGTTCGAACATCCGAATCTGGCCTCACTCCAACTGACTGCTTGGAGATTGAACGCTTGATTTTATCAAAGCGAGGGTTCTCAGATTCTGTCATTGATACTCTTGTTCAGGCCAGAAAGCCTGTAACTAGAAAAATCTACCATAAAATATGGAAAAAATATATCTGTTGGTGTGAATCTAAAGGATTCCCATGGAACAAGATAAAAATTCCTAAGATTCTATCCTTTCTTCAAGAAGGTTTGGAGAAAGGATTGTCTGCAAGTTCTTTGAAGGGACAGATTTCTGCTTTATCTGTTTTACTTCACAAAAAGCTGGCGGCTGTGCCAGATGTTCAAGCTTTTGTTCAGGCTCTGGTTAGAATCAAGCCTGTTTACAAACCTTTGACTCCTCCTTGGAGTCTCAATTTAGTTCTTTCAGTTCTTCAGGGGGTTCCGTTTGAACCCTTACATTCCGTAGATATTAAGTTATTATCTTGGAAAGTTTTGTTTTTGGTTGCAATTTCTTCTGCTAGAAGAGTTTCAGAGTTATCTGCTCTGCAGTGTTCTCCTCCTTATCTGGTGTTCCATGCAGATAAGGTGGTTTTGTGTACTAAACCTGGTTTTCTTCAGAAAGTTGTTTCTAACAAAAACATTAACCAGGAGATAGTCGTGCCTTCTTTGTGTCCAAATCCAGTTTCAAAGAAGGAACGTTTGTTGCACAATTTGGATGTAGTTCGTGCTCTAAAATTCTATTTAGATGCTACAAAGGATTTCAGACAAACATCTTCCTTGTTTGTTGTTTATTCTGGTAAAAGGAGAGGTCAAAAAGCAACTTCTACCTCTCTCTCTTTTTGGCTTAAAAGCATCATCAGATTGGCTTACGAGACTGCCGGACGGCAGCCTCCTGAAAGAATCACAGCTCATTCCATTAGGGCCGTGGCTTCCACATGGGCCTTCAAGAACGAGGCTTCTGTTGATCAGATATGTAAGGCAGCGACTTGGTCTTCACTGCACACTTTTACCAAATTTTACAAATTTGATACTTTTGCTTCTTCTGAGGCTATTTTTGGGAGAAAGGTTTTGCAAGCCGTGGTGCCTTCCATCTAGGTGACCTGATTTGCTCCCTCCCATCATCCGTGTCCTAAAGCTTTGGTATTGGTTCCCACAAGTAAGGATGACGCCGTGGACCGGACACACCAATGTTGGAGAAAACAGAATTTATGTTTACCTGATAAATTACTTTCTCCAACGGTGTGTCCGGTCCACGGCCCGCCCTGGTTTTTTAATCAGGTCTGATAATTTATTTTCTTTAACTACAGTCACCACGGTATCATATGATTTCTCCTATGCAAATATTCCTCCTTTACGTCGGTCGAATGACTGGGGAAGGCGGAGCCTAGGAGGGATCATGTGACCAGCTTTGCTGGGCTCTTTGCCATTTCCTGTTGGGGAAGAGAATATCCCACAAGTAAGGATGACGCCGTGGACCGGACACACCGTTGGAGAAAGTAATTTATCAGGTAAACATAAATTCTGTTTTTATTGCGGATGCTTCTTTACAGGTCTTCAAGTTGGGAGCAAAAATTTCAGATAAAAAGGCATTCTTAAGTTGTGTAGAGGATCTTTCCAACATGGGAGTGATCGTTCCTGTTCCAGTTCAGGACTAGGGTTTTATTTCAATCTGTTTATCTTTCCCAAAAAGGAGGGAACCTTCAGACTCATCCTGGATCTCAAGTAAGTTGAGAGTAAGTCAGAGTTTCTCCTTCAAGATGGAATATATTCGTCTATTCTTCCTCTTGTTCAAGAGGGTCAGTTCATGACTACAGTAGATCTGAAGGATGCGTATCTTCATATTCCCATCCACAAGGATCATCACAAGTTTCTGCAATATGCTTTCTTAGACAAGCATTTTCATTTTGTGGCTCTTCCTTTTGGTATTGCAATAGCTCCCAGGGTGTTTTCAACTGTCCTGGGTGCGTTATTGGCAGTTCTCAGACTACAGGGGGTTGCAGTAGCTCCTTACCTGGACGACATTCTAGTTCAGGCGCCATCTTTTCAACTTGCAAACTTCCACACAGCGTTGTTGTCTTTTCTGCACTCCTACGGTTGGAAGGTGAATTTATGAAAAAGTTCCTTGATTCCGGCTACAAGAGTGGTAGTCTTGGGAACCCCTATAGATTCTCGGGCAATGAAGATCTTTTTGACAGGCAAGGAAGTCAAAATTAAATTCCTGTCTGGTTCTTCAGTCATCTCCTCGTCCGTCGGTGGCCCAGTGTATGGACGTGATTGGTCTGATGGTTTCGGTCGTGGACATCATTCCGTTTGCTCGGTTTCATCTCAGACTTCTGCAGTTGTGCATGCTGAGACAGTGGAACAGGGATTATACGGATCTTTCTCCGAAGATTGTTCTAGATCAGGCTTCGAGAGACTCTCTTCCCTGGTGGTTGTCTCAGGACCGTCTCTCCCAGGGAACCTGTTATCGCAGGCCTACCTGGGTGATTGTGACCACAGATGCCAGTCTACTGGGTTGGGGAGCTGTCTGGGGTTCTCTGAAGGCGCAGGGTCTGCGGTCCCGGGAGGAATCGGTTCTTCCTATAAATGTTTTAGAGTTGAGGGCAAACTTCAATGCTCTCCTAGCCTGGCCTCAATTGGCTTCAACCCAGTTTATCAGATTTCAGTCGGACAATATAACGTCCGTGGCTTACATCAATCATCAAGGGGGAACTCTTCTTTGGCGATGAAGGAAGTAGCCAGGATTATTCAGTGGGCAGAGGTTCACAATTTCTGTCTGTCTGCGATTCACATTCCAGGGGTGGAAAATTGTGAAGCGGATTTTCTGAGCAGACTGTCTTTTCATCCGGGGGAGTGGGAACTTCATCCGGAGGTGTTTTCCAGTCTAGTTCTCAGGTAGGGTCTTCCGGAATTGGATCTTATGGCATCTCGTCACAACGCCAAGCTTCCGAAGTACGGGTCGAGGTCAAGGGATCCTTAGGCTGTTCTAATAGATGCTAAAAATATAAAAAAAGAACAGAGAGGCGCCTCTTGTGCAGGATCATCAAATACATATATGAGCACGATATAATATGAGCCAAATGGGTACTCAAATATTAGTAGAGCAAATCAATGTACTAGTAGGCGCAGGCTGTAGAATTATCGGGTGTAACAGCTCACCCACAGCTGTACTGGTAAGGTGAATACTATGCCTGAGGAAACTGCCTTATTGCTCCTAGAAACACGTTGCATGTATAGGAAGATATTTGAATGCCCTTATTCCACTTTTTGTATTTGTTTTTAAAACTTTTTTTATAAATATCGTTTTTTTATAAAAACTAATTTTGAGTGGAAACACCTTACCGACCTGTGTTCACTGATATCCTATCGGAGTACAATCATCAGTACTTCCTTGCACCTGGATGCTGTTCATTAGCGGGGTGAGCTGATACACCTTTCCTAAATTTTTCAGCCTGCTTCTACCAGCATATTGGTGTGCTTGGTCAGCATGTGAATACCCATTTGGCATTTGCAAACTAGATATGGTTATACTTTGATTGATCTGCACATATAGTGCTTTTTGTCTATGCTTCATATATTTACTGCAGCACAAGAAAAATCCTAGCTGTGGGTGAGCTGTTACACCCGATAATTCTACAGCCTGCACCTACTAGCACATTGGTGTGCTCTACTAATATGTAAGTACCCATTTGGATCATATTATATCGTGTTCATATATGTATTTGATGATCCTGCACAGGCCTCCTCTGTTCTTTTTTATATTCTACAGTTTTAACCCGGATCAGTCGGTGAGGAGGAGGCAGCCAGCATACGTTAACCTAATTCTAAGGAGGATTTTTCTTTACCCTAGAAGTGCATTTTGTTCACTTTGGGAAATTTTTTTGTATTTTCAAATTTTGTATGTATAATCATTATAGTCATGTGTATATTGTACATTAGACACAACATACTGATAACTGTGAATTACTAGCATCCCTAGTCTCCCACAAGCGCCCCCTTAGATTGTATTATGTTCTAATAGATGCTCTGGCAGTGCCCTGGAAGTTGTCTGGCATGGGTGTTTCCTCAGTTTGCCCTTCTTCCTCGGGTCATTGCTTGGATCAGGCAAGAGAGGGTGTCAGTGATTCTCATTGTGCCGGCTTGGCCTTGCTGGATCTGGTGGAAATATCATTGTCTCCACCATGGAGTCTTCCGTTGAGGAAGGACCTTCTACTTCAGGGTCCCTTCCTTCATCCAAATCTTGTTTCTCTGAAGCTGACTGCTTGGAGATTGAATTGATTCTATCTAAGCGTGGTTTTTCTGAGTCGGTTATTGAGACTATGATTCAGACGCATAAGCCTGTGACTTGAAATATTATTACAAGATATGGTGTAAATATCTGTATTGGTATGAATCTAAGGGTTACTCTTGGAGTAGAGTTAGGATTCCTAGGATTTTGTCTTTTCTCCAGGAGGGTCTGGAGAAAGGTTTGTCTGCTAGTACCCTGAAGGGTCAAATTTCTGCTTTATCTATTTTGTTGCATAAACGCCTGGTGTATGTGCCAGATGTTCAGTTTTTTTTGTCAGGCCTTGGTTAGAATTCGGCCTATGTTTAAGTTTGTGACTCCTCCTTGGAGTCTTAAGTTCTGAGAGTTTTTCAACAGGCTCTGTTTGAGCCTATGCATTCTTTGGATATTAAGTTGTTAACCTGGAAGGTTTTGTTTTTGGTTGCTATCTGTTCGGCTCAAAGAGTTTCAGAGCTTTCTGCATTGAAATGTGAGTGTCCTTTTCTTATTTCTTTCATGTAATTAGCAAGAGTCCATGAGCTAGTGACGTATGGGATATACATTCCTACCAGGAGGGGCAAAGTTTCCCAAACCTCAAAATGCCTATAAATACACCCCTCACCACACCCACAAATCAGTTTTACAAACTTTGCCTCCTATGGAGGTGGTGAAGTAAGTTTGTGCTAGATTCTACGTTGATATGCGCTCCGCAGCAGGTTGGAGCCCGGTTTTCCTCTCAGCGTGCAGTGAATGTCAGAGGGATGTGAGGAGAGTATTGCCTATTTGAATTCAATGATCTCCTTCTACGGGGTCTATTTCATAGGTTCTCTGTTATCGGTCGTAGAGATTCATCTCTTACCTCCCTTTTCAGATCGACGATATACTCTTATATATACCATTACCTCTACTGATTCTCGTTTCAGTACTAGTTTGGCTTTCTACTACATGTAGATGAGTGTCCTGGGGTAAGTAAGTCTTATTTTCTGTGACACTCTAAGCTATGGTTAGGCACTTTTATATAAAGTTCTAAATATATGTGTTCAAACATTTATTTGCTTTGACTCAGGATGTTCAACGTTCCTTATTGCAGACAGTCAGTTTCATATTTGGGATAATGCATATTCTGGATGTGGCGTCATTTTTGGCGCCAAAAGCATTTAGGCGCCAAATAATGTGGGCGTCTTTTTTTGGCGCTAAAAAATAGGGGCTTCACTTTTGTCTCCACATTATTTAAGTCTCATTTATTGCTTCTGGTTGCTAGAAGCTTGTTCACTGGCATTTTTTCCCATTCCTGAAACTGTCATTTAAGGAATTTGATCAATTTTGCTTTATATGTTGTTTTTTCTATTACATATTGCAAGATGTCCCAGATTGACCCTGAGTCAGAAGATACTTCTGGAAAGTTGCTGCCTGGTGCTGGATCTACCAAAGTTAAGTGTATCTGCTGTAAACTTGTGGTATCTGTTCCTCCAGCTGTTGTTTGTAATGAATGCCATGACAAACTTGTTAATGCAGATAATATTTCCTTTAGTAATGTTACATTACCTGTTGCTGTTCCATCAACATCTAATACTCAGAGTGTTCCTGTTAACATAAGAGATTTTGTTTCTAAATCCATTAAGAAGGCTATGTCTGTTGTTCCTCATTCTAGTAAACGTAAAAGGTCTTTTAAAACTTCTCATTTTTCAGATGAATTTTTAAATGAACATCATCATTCTGATTCTGATAATGATTCCTCTGGTTCAGAGGATTCTGTTTCAGAGATTGATGCTGATAAATCTTCATATTTATTCAAAATGGAATTTATTCGTTCTTTACTTAAAGAAGTCTTAATTGCATTCGAAATAGAGGATTCTGGTCCTCTTGATACTAAATCTAAACGTTTAAATAAGGTTTTTAAATCTCCTGTAGTTATTCCAGAAGTTTTTCCTGTCCCTGATGCTATTTCTGAAGTAATTTCCAGGGAATGGAATAATTTGGGTAATTCATTTACTCCTTCTAAACGTTTTAAGCAATTATATCCTGTGCCATCTGACAGATTAGAGTTTTGGGACAAAATCCCTAAGGTTGATGGGGCTGTCTCTACTCTTGCTAAACGTACTACTATTCCTACGGCAGATAGTACTTCCTTTAAGGATCCTTTAGATAGGAAGATTGAATCCTTTCTAAGAAAAGCTTACTTATGTTCAGGTAATCTTCTTAGACCTGCTATATCTTAAGCGGCTGTTGCTGCAGCTTCAACTTTTTGGTTAGAAGCTTTAGCGCAACAAGTAACCGATCATAATTCTCATAGCATTGTTAATCTTCTTCAACATGCTAATAACTTTATTTGTGATGCCATCTTTGATATCATTAGAGTTGATGTCAGGTATATGTCTCTAGCTATTTTAGCTAGAAGAGCTTTATGGCTTAAAACTTGGAATGCTGATATGTCTTCTAAGTCAACTTTGCTTTCCCTTTCTTTCCAGGGTAATAAATTATTTGGTTCTCAGTTGGATTCTATTATCTCAACTGTTACTGGAGGGAAAGGAACTTTTTTACCACAGGATAAAAAATCTAAAGGTAAATTCAGGTCTAATAATCGTTTTCGTTCCTTTCGTCACAGCAAGGAACAAAAGCCTGATCCTTCACCCACAGGAGCGGTATCAGTTTGGAAGCCATCTCCAGTCTGTAATAAATCCAAGCCTTTTAGAAAACCAAAGCCAGCTCCCAAGTCCACATGAAGGTGCGGCCCTCATTCCAGCCCAGCTGGTAGGGGGCAGATTACGATTTTTCAAAGAAATTTGGATCAATTCAATTCACAATCTTTGGATTCAGAACATTGTTTCAGAAGGGTACAGAATTGGCTTCAAGATAAGGCCTCCTGCAAAGAGATTTTTTCTTTCCCGTGTCCCAGTAAATCCAGCGAAGGCTCAAGCATTTCTGAAATGTGTTTCAGATCTAGAGTTGGCTGGAGTAATTATGCCAGTTCCAGTTCTGGAACAGGGGCTGGGGTTTTATTCAAATCTCTTAATTGTACCAAAGAAGAATTCCTTCAGACCAGTTCTGGATCTAAAAATATTGAATCGTTATGTAAGGATACCAACATTCAAAATGGTAACTATAAGGACTATCCTGCCTTTTGTTCAGCAAGGGCATTATATGTCCACAATAGATTTACAGGATGCATATCTGCATATTCCGATTCATCCAGCTCACTATCAGTTTCTGAGATTCTCTTTCCTAGACAAGCATTACCAGTTTGTGGCTCTGCCGTTTGGCCTAGCAACAGCTCCAAGAATTTTTACAAAGGTTCTCGGTGCCCTTCTGTCTGTAATCAGAGAACAGGGTATTGTGGTATTTCCTTATTTGGACGATATCTTGGTACTTGCTCAGTCTTCACATTTAGCAGAATCTCATACGAATCGACTTGTGTTGTTTCTTCGAGATCATGGTTGGAGGATCAATTTACCGAAAAGTTCATTGATTCCTCAGACAAGGGTAATCTTTTTAGGTTTCCAGATAGATTCAGTGTCCATGACTCTGTCTCTGACAGACAAGAGACGTCTAAAATTGATCTCAGCTTGTCGAAACCTTCAGTCACAATCATTCCCTTCGGTAGCCTTATGCATGGAAATTCTAGGTCTTATGACTGCTGCATCGGACGCGATCCCCTTTGCTCGTTTTCACATGCGACCTCTTCAGCTCTGTATGCTGAACCAGTGGTGCAGGGATTACACAAAGATATATCAATTAATATCTTTAAAACCGATTGTTCGACACTCTGACGTGGTGGACAGATCACCATTGTTTAATTCAGGGGGCTTCTTTTGTTCTTCCGACCTGGACTGTAATTTCAACAGATGCAAGTCTGACAGGTTGGGGAGCTGTTTGGGGGTCTTTGACAGCACATGGGGTTTGGGAATCTCAGGAGGTGAGATTACCAATCAATATTTTGGAACTCCGTGCATTTTTCAGAGCTCTTCAGTCATGGCCTCTTCTAAAGAGAGAATCGTTCATTTGTTTTCAGACAGACAATGTCACAACTGTGGCATATATCAATCATCAAGGAGGGACTCACAGTCCTCTGGCTATGAAAGAAGTATCTCGAATACTGGTATGGGCGGAATCCAGCTCCTGTCTAGTTTCTGCGGTTCATATCCCAGGTATAGACAATTGGGAAGCGGATTATCTCAGTCGCCAAACGTTACATCCGGGCGAATGGTCTCTTCACCCAGAGGTATTTCTTCAGATTGTTCAAATGTGGGGACTTCCAGAAATAGATCTGATGGCTTCTCATCTAAACAAGAAACTTCCCAGGTATCTGTCCAGATCCAGGGATCCTCAGGCGGAAGCAGTGGATGCATTGTCACTTCCTTGGAAGTATCATCCTGCCTATATCTTTCCGCCTCTAGTTCTTCTTCCAAGAGTAATCTCCAAGATTCTGAAGGAATGCTCGTTCTGCTGGTGGCTCCAGCATGGCCTCACAGGTTTTGGTATGCGGATCTTGTCCGGATGGCCTCTTGCCAACCATGGACTCTTCCGTTAAGACCAGACCTTTTGTCGCAAGGTCCTTTTTACCATCAGGATCTCAAATCCTTAAATTTAAAGGTATGGAGATTGAACGCTTGATTCTTGGTCAAAGAGGTTTCTCTGACTCTGTGATTAATACTATGTTACAGGCTCGTAAATCTGTATCTAGGAAGATATATTATCGAGTCTGGAAGACTTATATTTCTTGGTGTCTTTCTCATCATTTTTCCTGGCATTCTTTTAGAATTCCGAGAATTTTACAGTTTCTTCAGGATGGTTTGGATAAAGGTTTGTCTGCAAGTTCCTTGAAAGGACAAATCTCTGCTCTTTCTGTTCTTTTTCACAGAAAGATTGCTAATCTTCCTGATATTCATTGTTTTGTACAAGCTTTGGTTCGTATAAAACCTGTTATTAAGTCAATTTCTCCTCCTTGGAGTTTGAATTTGGTTCTGGGGGCTCTTCAAGCTCCTCCGTTTGAACCTATGCATTCATTGGACATTAAATTACTTTCTTGGAAAGTTTTGTTTCTTTTGGCCATCTCTTCTGCTAGAAGAGTTTCTGAATTATCTGCTCTTTCTTGTGAGTCTCCTTTTCTGATTTTTCATCAGGATAAGGCGGTGTTGCGAACTTTTTAAATTTTTACCTAAGGTTGTGAATTCTAACAACATTAGCAGAGAAATTGTGGTTCCTTCATTATGTCCTAATCCTAAGAATTCTAAGGAGAGATCATTGCATTCTTTGGATGTAGTTAGAGCTTTGAAATATTATGTTGAAGCTACTAAGAATTTCCGAAAGACTTCTAGTCTATTTGTTATCTTTTCCGGTTCTAGGAAAGGTCAGAAGGCCTCTGCCATTTCTTTGGCATCTTGGTTGAAATCTTTAATTCATCATGCTTATGTCGAGTCGGGTAAAACTCCGCCTCAAAGGATTACAGCTCATTCTAGGTCAGTTTCTACTTCCTGGGCGTTTAGGAATGAAGCTTCGGTTAATCAGATTTGCAAAGCAGCAACTTGGTCTTCTTTGCATACTTTTACTAAATTCTACCATTTTGATGTGTTTTCTTCTTCTGAAGCAGTTTTTGGTAGAAAAGTACTTCAGGCAGCTGTTTCAGTTTGATTCTTCTGCTTATAATTTCAGTTTTTTTCATTATAAGATTTAAACTTTATTTTGGGTGTGGATTATTTTCAGCGGAATTGGCTGTCTTTATTTTATCCCTCCCTCTCTAGTGACTCTTGCGTGGAAGTTCCACATCTTGGGTAGTCATTATCCCATACGTCACTAGCTCATGGACTCTTGCTAATTACATGAGAGAAAACATGTAAGAACTTACCTGATAAATTAATTTCTTTCATATTAGCAAGAGTCCATGAGGCCCACCCTTTTTGTGGTGGTTATGATTTTTTGTATAAAGCACAATTATTCCAATTCCTTATTTTTTATGCATTCGCACTTTTGTCTTATCACCCCACTTCTTGGCTATGCGTTAAACTGATTTGTGGGTGTGGTGAGGGGTGTATTTATAGGCATTTTGAGGTTTGGGAAACTTTGCCCCTTCTGGTAGGAATGTATATCCCATAAGTCACTAGCTCATGGACTCTTGCTAATATGAAAGAAATGAATTTATCAGGTAAGTTCTTACATAAATTATGTTTTTTCATTCTGATAAGGTAGTATTGCGTACTGCTTTAGGTTTTCTTCCCAAGGTTGTTTCTGATGAGAATATTAATCAGGAAATTGTTGTTCCTTCTTTGTGTCCTAATCCTTCTCATAAGGAACGTTTGTTGCACAATCTGGATGTTGTTCGTGCATTGGAATATTATTTGCAGGCGACTACGGATGTTATTGGCTTGGCATATGAGACTGCTGGTCAGCAGCCTCCTGAGAAGATCACGGCTCATTCCACGAGGGCTGTTTCTTCTACTTGGGCTTTCAAAAATGGTGCTTCTGTAGATCAGATTTGCAAGGCTTCCACTTGGTCATCTTTACATATATTTGTTTTCTAAATTTTGCAAATTTGATACTTTTGCTTCAGCTGAGGCTGTTTTTGGGAGAAAGGTTCTTCAAGCAGTGGTGCCTTCTGTTTAGGCTAACTGTCTTTTCCCTCCCTTATCAGTGTCCTCTAGCTTGGGTATTGATTCCCAATAGTAATTATGATGATCCGTGGACTCACCATGTCATTAGAAAGAAAATGAAATGTATGCTTACCTGATAAATTTGTTTCTTTCTTGACACAGTCAGTCCATGGCCCGCCCTGTATTTTCAGACAGTTTATTTTTCATAAACCTCAGGCACCTCTGCACCTTATATTACTTCCTTTCTCCTTTTCCCTTTGGTCGAATGACTGGGGGGTTGTGGGTAAGGGGAGTAGTATTTAATAGCTTTTGCTTTGGTGCTCTTTGCCTCCTCCTGCAGGCCAGTAGTGATATTCCCAATAGTAATTATGATGATCCGTGGACTCACTGTGTCAAGAAAGCGACAAATTTATCAGGTAAGCATAAATTTCATTTTTCTTTGTATGCATCATTCTGTCTAGCATTTATTTAGTGTTTAAAGGGACACTGAACCCAAGTTTTTTCTTTTATGATTCAGATTGAGTATGAAATTTGAAGCAACTTTCTAATGTACTCCTATTAATTTTTCTTCGTTCTCTTGCTATCTTTATTTTAAAAGCAGGAATGTAAATCTTAGCAGCCAGCCCATTTTAGGTTCAGCACCATGGATAGCGCTTGCTTATTTGAGTCTTAGATTTACCCACCAATAAGCAAGCACAACCAAAAATGGGCGGGCTCCTATGCATCACATTCCTGCTTTTTAAATATATATAGCAAGAGAACGAAGAAAAATTGATAATAGGAGTAAATTAGTTGCTTAAAATTGCATGCTCTATCTGAATCATGTAAGAAAAAACATTGGGTTTAATGTCCCTTTTAAGGTTTGGCTGAGGATTTTTTGTGCGATTCAAGACATTTTTACCACTTTCGGTACAGCATGGTTAGTACTGCAATGGCTTGGCCACACCTTGACTCTCCATCAGCGGTATCTGCAGCCTGTTGGTGATGTCATCACACCTTGCCCTCCATACCTTGTTTTAAACACAACCATTTATGAGCAGGCATTAGGGCATGCCCAGTACTTGTGTGTGTGTGTGTGTGTCTTCCAGCCTTATGGACCTAGAGCCTTCTGCAGATTAGGCTATGCACTCTTTAATTTTGGGCTTTGGCTTTATGGGTCTGTTTGTCTTCAAGTGTTTGAAAAAATAATCCACTGATACCTTTTTATTGTAAATTGAGAATAGTCCATTTGGTTTTACGCCTTTCTGGTACTTTAGCGTCACATTGTACAACATTTCTGCTTCTTGGAGTGCTTATCAGCATTTTCTCTTGTAAAGGTGTATCCAGTCCACGGGTTCATCCATTAGTTGTGGGATATTCTCCTTCCCAACAGGAAGCTGCAAGAGGACACCCACAGCAGAGCTGTCTATATAGCTCCTCCCCTAACTGCCACCCCCAGTCATTCTCTTGCAGCTCTTGACAAGAAAGGAAGTATCAAGAGAGATGTGGTGTAGTTTTTTACCTTCAATCAAAAGTTTGTTATTTTTAAACGGTACCGGCGTTGTACTGTTTATACTTTCAGGCAGAAATTGGAAGAAGACTTCTGCCTGGAGGTTTGATGATCTTAGCGGTTTGTAACTAAGGTCCATTGCTGTTCTCACACATAACTGAAGAGTATGGAAAGAAAACTTCAGTTGGGGGGACGGTCTGCAGATTGCCTGCTTTGAGGTATGTTAAGTATATTTTTTTCTAGAGAGATAAGGTCTAGAAAATGCTGACAGTGCCTTGTATATTTAAGGTAAGCCTGATACAGTGATTTAACAACAACTGGGATCATGCTTGCAAAAAGGATAATATTCATGTTAATACCTATATTACTTAGTATAAAAACGTTTGCATGATTTATAAATAAAAACGTTTTTTTCTCTGAGGGTGATGAATCTTTATTTGGGGACTAGATTTCTCCTATGAGTACTTTTTTAAGGCCCTCTTACTTTGAGTGCATGGTGGGAGGGACCTATTTTCGTTTTCAGTCTGAGACATCCAGCTTCCCTGAAGGAGTCCTCTGGTTTATAGGACCTCTATAGAGGGTTTTGTTCCTGCAAAATCGTTTTTAAGGGCAGGTAGGAGCCACAGCAGAGCTGTGGCAGTGTGTTTGACTGTTTGTTAATAGGTTTAATGTTTTTCTAATACATTTTTGGGCCTGAGGGGTTAATCATCCATTTGCAAGTGGGTGCAATGCTGCTTTAGTCCCTTATACACACTGTAAAAATTTTGTAGAGTTTACTACTTTTTTTTCACTGTTTTGCAGTTTATGTGGTAGTTTTCTCCAACATAGGTGTGTCCGGTCCACGGCGTCATCCTTACTTGTGGGATATTCTCTTCCCCAACAGGAAATGGCAAAGAGCCCAGCAAAGCTGGTCACATGATCCCTCCTAGGCTCCGCCTACCCCAGTCATTCTCTTTGCCGTTGTACAGGCAACATCTCCACGGAGATGGCTTAGAGTTTTTTAGTTGCAATTTCTTCTGCTAGAAGAGTTTCAGAATTATCTGCTCTGCAGTGTTCTCCTCCTTATCTGGTGTTCCATGCAGATAAGGTGGTTTTACGTACTAAACCTGGTTTTCTTCCAAAAGTTGTTTCTAACAAAAACATTAACCAGGAGATTATCGTACCTTCTCTGTGTCCGAAACCAGTTTCAAAGAAGGAACGCTTGTTGCACAATTTGGATGTTGTTCGCGCTCTAAAATTCTATTTAGATGCTACAAAGGATTTTAGACAAACATCTTCCCTGTTTGTTGTTTATTCAGGTAAAAGGAGAGGTCAAAAAGCAACTTCTACCTCTCTCTCTTTTTGGATTAAAAGCATCATCAGATTGGCTTACGAGACTGCCGGACGGCAGCCTCCCGAAAGAATCACGGCTCATTCCACTAGGGCTGTGGCTTCCACATGGGCCTTCAAGAACGAGGCTTCTGTTGATCAGATATGTAGGGCAGCGACTTGGTCTTCACTGCACACTTTTACCAAATTTTACAAGTTTGATACTTTTGCTTCTTCTGAGGCTATTTTTGGGAGAAAGGTTTTGCAAGCCGTGGTGCCTTCCATTTAGGTGACCTGATTTGCTCCCTCCCTTCATCCGTGTCCTAAAGCTTTGGTATTGGTTCCCACAAGTAAGGATGACGCCGTGGACCGGACACACCTATGTTGGAGAAAACAGAATTTATGTTTACCTGATAAATTTCTTTCTCCAACGGTGTGTCCGGTCCACGGCCCGCCCTGGTTTTTTAATCAGGTCTGATAATTTATTTTCTTTAACTACAGTCACCACGGTACCATATGGTTTCTCCTATGCTATTATTCCTCCTTAACGTCGGTCGAATGACTGGGGTAGGCGGAGCCTAGGAGGGATCATGTGACCAGCTTTGCTGGGCTCTTTGCCATTTCCTGTTGGGGAAGAGAATATCCCACAAGTAAGGATGACGCCGTGGACCGGACACACCGTTGGAGAAAGAAATTTATCAGGTAAACATAAATTCTGTTTTTTTCTCTTTTCACATTTATTAAAGTGTTTTCCAAGCTTGCTGGTCTCATTACTAGTCTGTTAAACATGTCTGACATAGAGGAAACTCCTTGTTCATTATGTTTAGAAGCCATTGTGGAACCCCCTCTTAGAATGTGTACCAAATGCACTGACCTTTCTATAAGTTATAAAGACCATATTATGGCTTTTTAAAGATTTATCACCTGAGGTTGCTGAGACTGACAAAAGGGAGGTTATGCCATCTAGCTCTCCCCACGTGTCAGAACCTATAACTCCCGCTCAAGGGACGCCAAGTACATCTAGCGCGTCCAATGCGTTTACTTTACAAGAGATGGCGGCAGTTATGAATCATACCCTCACAAAGGTATTGTCCAAACTGCCAGGGTTACAAGGAAAGCGGGACAGCTCTGCGGCTAGAACAAATACAGAGCTCTCTGACGCTTTAGTAGCTATGTCTGATATACCCTCACAATGTGCAGAAGTTGAAGCAGGAGAGCTTCTATCTGTGGGTGACTTCTCTGATTCAGGGAAGGCGTTACTTCAGTCTGACTCTGAAATGACAGCATTTAAATTTAAGCTTGAACACCTCCGCGTGTTGCTCAGGGAGGTTTTAGCGACTCTGGAGGACTGTGACACCATTGTAGTCCCAGAGAAATTGTGTAAAATGGACAAATACTTTGCAGTGCCTGTTTACACTGATGTTTTTCCAATCCCTAAGAGGTTTTCAGAAATTATTACTAAGGAATGGGATAGACCAGGTGTGTCGTTCTCTCCCCCTCCTGCTTTTAAGAAAATGTTTCCTATAGATGCCGCTACACGGGACTTGTGGCAGTCGGTCCCTAAGGTGGAGGGAGCAGTCTCTACCCTATCTAAGCATACAACTATTCCTGTCGAGGACAGTTGTGCTTACCTAGATCCTATGGATAAGAAATTAGAGGGTTTCCTTAAGAAAATCTTTATACAACAAGGTTTTATTCTCCAGCCTCTTGCATGCATTGCCCCAGTAACTGCTGCAGCGGCTTTCTGGTTCGAGTCTCTGGAGGAGGCTTTACAGGTAGAGACCCCGTGGTTGGATAATATCCTTGACGGGCTTAAAGCTCTTAAGTTAGCCAATTCATTTATTTCTGACGCCGTTTTTCATTTAACCAAGCTAACGGCTAAAAATTCAGGTTTTGCCATTCAGGCACGTAGGGCGCTATGGCTTAAATCCTGGTCACCTGATGTCACTTCAAAGTCTAAATTTCTCAAGATCCCCTTCAAAGGGCAGACCCTATTTGGGCCTGGACTGAAGGAGATAATTTCTGATATTACTGGAGGAAAAGGCCACGCCCTTCCCCAGGATAGGTCCAACAAGTTAAGGACCAAACAGACTAATTTTCGTTCCTTTCGAAACTTCAAGAGTGGCGCAGCTTCATCTTCCTCTTCTACAAAACAAGAGGGAAACTTTGCCCAATCCAAGCCAGTCTGGAGACCTAACCAGGCTTGGAACAAGGGGAAACAGGCCAAAAAGCCTGCTGCTGCCTCTAAGACAGCATGAAGGAGTTGACCCCGATCCGGGAACGGATCTAGTGGGGGGCAGACTTTCTCTCTTAGTCCAGGCTTGGGCAAGAGACGTCCAGGATCCCTGGGCTCTGGAGATTGTTTCCCAGGGATATCTTCTGGATTTTAAAGCTTAATCTCCAAAGGGGAGATTTCATCTCTCACAATTATCTGCAAACCAGATAAAGAGAGAGGCATTCTTACATTGTGTTCAAGAACTACTAGTTATGGGAGTGATCCACCCAGTTCCAAAGGAGAAACAGGGGCAGGGCTTCTATTCAAATCTGTTTATAGTTCCCAAGAAAGAGGGAACTTTCAGACCAATCTTGGATCTCAAGATCCTAAACAAATTTCTCAGGGTCTCATCCTTCAGGATGGAGACTATTCGAACCATCCTACCTATGATCCAGGAGGGTCAATATATGACTACCGTGGATTTAAAGGATGCTTATCTACATATTCCGATACACAGGGATCATCAGTTTCTCAGGTTCGCATTCCTAGACAGGCATTACCAGTTTGTGGCTCTTCCCTTCGGGTTAGCCACGGCACCAAGAATCTTTACGAAGGTTCTAGGGTCCCTTCTGGCGGTTCTAAGACCTCGGGGTATAGCAGTAGCCCCTTACCTAGACGACATCCTGATACAGGCGTCAACTTTTCATATCGCCAGGTCCCATACGGACATTGTTCTGGCATTCCTAAGGTCTCACGGGTGGAAGGTGAACGAAGGAAAGAGTTCTCTCTCACAAGAGTTTCCTTCCTAGGAACTCTGATAGATTCAGTAGAAATGAAGATTTATCTGACAGAGGTCAGGTTGTCAAAACTTCTAACTTCCTGCCGTGCTCTCTATTCCATTTCTCGTCCGTCAGTGGCTCAGTGTATGGAGGTAATCGGATTAATGGTAGCGGCAATGGACATAGTTCCGTTTGCCCGCCTACATCTCAGACCACTGCAACTTTGCATGCTCAATTAGTGGAATGGGGATTACACAGATTTGTCCCCTCTACTAAATCTGGATCAAGAGACCAGGGATTCTCTTCTCTGGTGGCTATCTCGGGTCCATCTGTCCAAGGGAATGAGTTTCCACAGGCCAGAATGGACTATAGTAACGACAGATGCCATCCTTCTGGGCTGGGGTGCAGTCTGGAATTCCCTGAAGGCTCAGGGTTCGTGGACTCAGGAGGAGGCCCTCCTTCCGATAAACATTCTGGAACTAAGAGGGATATTCAATGCTCTTCAGGCTTGGCCTCAGCTAGCTGCGGTCTGGTTCATCAGATTTCAGTCGGACAACATCACGACTGTACCCTATATCAACCATCAGGGGGAAACGAGGAGCCCCCTGGCAATGTTGGAGGTTTCAAAGATAATTCTATGGGCAGAGGTTCACTCTTGCCATCTCTCAGCTATCCATATCCCAGGAGTAGAGAACTGGGAGGCAGATTTTCTAAGTCGGCAGACTTTTCATCCGGGGGAGTAGGAGCTCCATCCGGAGGTATTTGCCCAGTTGATTCAACTTTGGGGCAAACCAGAACTGGATCTCATGGCGTCTCGTCAGAACGCCAAGCTTCCTTGTTACAGGTCCAGGGATCCCAAGGCAGCGCTGATGGATGCTCTAGCAGCGCCCTGGTCCTTCAGCCTGGCTTATGTGTTTCCACTGTTTCCTCTGCTCCCTCGTCTGATTGCCAAGATCAAGCAGGAGAGAGCTTCAGTGATCTTGATAGCCCCTGCGTGGCCACGCAGGACTTGGTATGCCGATCTGGTGGACATGTCATCCTTTCCACCATGGACTCTGCCGCTAAGGCAGGACCTTCTACTTCAAGGTTCCTTCAAACATCCAGATCTAATTTCTCTACGTCTGACTGCTTGGAGATTGAGCGCTTGATTCTATCAAAGCGTGGTTTTTCCGAATCAGTCATTGATACCTTAATTCAGGCTCGAAAGCCTGTCACCAGGAAAATCTATCATAAGATATGGTGTAAATATCTTCATTGGTGTGAATCCAAGGGTTACTCATGGAGTAAGGTCAGGATTCCTAGGATATTATCTTTTCTTCTGTTAAGTGTGATCAGTCCACGGGTCATCATTACTTCTGGGATATTAACTGCTCCCCTACAGGAAGTGCAAGAGGATTCACCCAGCAGAGCTGCATATAGCTCCTCCCCTCTACGTCACTCCCAGTCATTCTCTTGCACCCAGCAACTAGATAGGTCGTGTGAGAGGACTATGGTGATTATACTTAGTTTTATATCTTCAATCAAAAGTTTGTTATTTTAAAATAGCACCGGAGTGTGTTATTACCTCTCTGGCAGAGTTTGAGGAAGAATCTACCAGAGTTTTGCTATGATTTTAGCCGGAGTAGTTAAGATCATATTGCTGTTCTCGGCCATCTGAGGAGTGAGGTAAACTTCAGATCAGGGGACAGCGGGCAGATGAATCTGCATAGAGGTATGTAGCAGTTTTTATTTTCTGACAATGGAATTGATGAGAAAATCCTGCCATACCGATATAATGTCATGTATGTATACTTTACACTTCAGTATTCTGGGAGAATGGTACTTCACTAGAATTACACTGTAAGAAAGACATAAAGCTGTTTAATAACTAGAGATTATGTTTAACGTTTTTGCTGGAATGTAAAATCGTTTTCATTTGCTGAGGTACTGAGTGAATAAATGTTTGGGCACTATTTTTCCACTTGGCAGTTGCTTAAATCTGTTTTTTCTGTCAGTTTCTGTTCTCCCTCACTGCTGTGTGTGTGGGGGAGGGGCGCTTTTACTATGCATCAAATATTTCAGTCAGCAACTCATTGTATTCCCTGCATGATCTGGTTCATCTCTACAGAGCTCAGGGGTCTTCAAAACTTATTTTGAGGGAGGTAATTTCTCTCAGCAGAGCTGTGAGAATTATAGTTTGACTGAAATAAAAACTTTTATTCTGTAATTTGTTTCCTGCTTTCAGAAATTGTTATCTTTGCTAATGGGATTAAACCTTTGCTAAAGTTGTGTTGTTTACAAGGATTGAGGCTATAACTGTTTCAATTTATTAATTTTTAACTGTCATAGATCTTCTGTGCTTCTTAAAGGCACAGTACGTTTTAATATTATTCTATTTGAATTGTATTTCCAAGTTGCAAGTTTATTTGCTAGTGTGTTAAACATGTCTGATTCAGAAGATGATACCTGTGTCATTTGTTGCAATGCCAAAGTAGAGCCCAATAGAAATTTATGTACTAACTGTATTGATGCTACTTTAAATAAAAATCAATCTGTACAAATTGAACAAATTTCACCAAACAACGAGGGGAGAGTTATGCCGACTAACTCGCCTCACGTGTCAGTACCTACATCTCCCGCTCAGAGGGAGGTGCGTGATATTGTAGCGCCGAGTACAGCTGGGCGGCCATTACAAATCACATTACAGGATATGGCTACTGTTATGACTGAAGTTTTGGCTAAATTACCAGAACTAATAGGTAAGCGTGATCACTCTGGGGTGAGAACAGAGTGCGCTGATAATATTAGGGCCATGTCAGACACTGCGTCACAGGTGGCAGAACATGAGGACGGAGAACTTCATTCTGTGGGTGACGGTTCTGATCCAAACAGACTGGATTCAGATATTTCAAATTTTAAATTTAAACTGGAAAACCTCCGTGTATTACTAGGGGAGGTGTTAGCGGCTCTGAATGATTGTAACACAGTTGCAATACCAGAGAAAATGTGTAGGTTGGATAAATATTTTGCGGTACCGACGAGTACTGAGGTTTTTCCTATACCTAAGAGACTTACTGAAATTGTTACTAAGGAGTGGGATAGACCCGGTGTGCCGTTCTCACCCCCTCCGATATTTAGAAAAATGTTTCCAATAGACGCCACCACAAGGGACTTATGGCAAACGGTCCCTAAGGTGGAGGGAGCAGTTTCTACTTTAGCTAAGCGTACCACTATCCCGGTGGAGGATAGCTGTGCTTTTTCAGATCCAATGGATAAAAAGTTAGAGGGTTACCTTAAGAAAATGTTTGTTCAACAAGGTTTTATATTGCAACCCCTTGCATGCATTGCGCCGATCACGGCTGCAGCGGCATTCTGGATTGAGTCTCTGGAAGAGAACATTGGTTCAGCTACTCTGGACGACATTACGGACAGGCTTAGAGTCCTTAAACTAGCTAATTCATTCATTTCGGAGGCCGTAGTACATCTTACTAAACTTACGGCGAAGAATTCAGGATTCGCCATTCAGGCACGCAGGGCGCTGTGGCTAAAATCCTGGTCAGCTGATGTTACTTCTAAGTCTAAATTGCTTAATATACCTTTCAAAGGGCAGACCTTATTCGGGCCCGGGTTGAAAGAGATTATCGCTGACATTACAGGAGGTAAAGGCCATGCCCTGCCTCAGGACAAAGCCAAAGCCAAGACTAGACAGTCTAATTTTCGTTCCTTTCGTAATTTCAAAGCAGGAGCAGCATCAACTTCCTCTGCACCAAAACAGGAAGGAGCTGTTGCTCGCTACAGACAAGGCTGGAAACCTAACCAGTCCTGGAACAAGGGCAAGCAGACTAGGAAACCTGCTGCTGCCCCCAAAACAGCATGAATTGAGGGCCCCCGATCCGGGATCGGATCTAGTGGGGGGCAGACTTTCTCTCTTCGCCCAGGCTTGGGCAAGAGATGTTCAGGATCCCTGGGCGCTAGAGATAATATCTCAGGGATACCTTCTGGACTTCAAATACTCTCCTCCAAGAGAGAGATTTCATCTGTCAAGATTGTCAACAATCCAGACAAAGAAAGAGGCTTTTCTACGCTGCGTACAAGAGCTCTTGTTAATGGGAGTAATCCATCCAGTTCCACGATCGGAACAGGGACAGGGGTTTTACTCAAATCTGTTTGTGGTTCCCAAAAAAGAGGGAACTTTCAGACCAATCCTGGACTTAAAGATCCTAAACAAATTCCTAAGAGTTCCATCGTTCAAGATGGAGACTATTCGGACAATTTTACCTATGATCCAAGAGGGTCAGTACATGACCACTGTAGATTTAAAAGATGCTTACCTGCACATACCGATTCACAAAGATCATTACCGGTACCTAAGGTTTGCCTTCCTAGACAGGCATTACCAGTTTGTGGCTCTTCCATTCGGATTGGCTACAGCGCCAAGAATCTTCACAAAGGTTCTGGGTGCTCTTCTGGCGGTACTAAGACCGCGGGGAATCTCGGTAGCTCCATACCTAGACGACATTCTGATACAAGCTTCAAGCTTTCAAACTGCCAAATCTCATACAGAGTTAGTGCTGGCATTTCTAAGGTCACATGGATGGAAGGTGAACGAAAAGAAAAGTTCACTCGTTCCACTCACAAGAGTTCCCTTCCTGGGGACTCTTATAGATTCTGTAGAAATGAAGATTTACCTGACAGAGGACAGGCTATCAAGACTTCAAAGTGCTTGCCGCACTCTTCATTCCATTCAACACCCGTCAGTGGCTCAATGTATGGAGGTAATCGGCTTAATGGTAGCGGCAATGGACATAGTACCCTTTGCACGCTTACACCTCAGACCACTGCAACTGTGCATGCTAGGTCAGTGGAATGGGGATTACTCAGACTTATCCCCTTCTCTGAATCTGGATCAAGAGACCAGAAATTCTCTTCTATGGTGGCTTTCTCGGCCACACCTGTCCAGGGGGATGCCATTAAGCAGACCAGACTGGACAATTGTAACAACAGACGCCAGCCTTCTAGGTTGGGGTGCCGTCTGGAATTCCCTGAAGGCTCAGGGACTATGGAGTCAGGAGGAGAGTCTCCTGCCAATAAACATTCTGGAATTGAGAGCAGTTCTCAATGCCCTCCTGGCTTGGCCCCAGTTGACAACTCGGGGGTTCATCAGGTTTCAGTCGGACAACATCACGACTGTAGCTTACATCAACCATCAGGGAGGGACAAGAAGCTCCCTAGCTATGATGGAAGTATCAAAGATAATTCGCTGGGCAGAGTCTCACTCTTGCCACCTGTCAGCAATCCACATCCCGGGAGTGGAGAACTGGGAGGCGGATTTCTTAAGTCGTCAGACTTTTCATCCGGGGGAGTGGGAACTTCATCCGGAGGTCTTTGCCCAAATACTTCGACGTTGGGGCAAACCAGAGATAGATCTCATGGCGTCTCGACAGAACGCCAAGCTTCCTCGTTACGGGTCCAGATCCAGGGATCCAGGAGCAGTCCTGATAGATGCTCTGACAGCACCTTGGGACTTCAGGATGGCTTACGTGTTTCCACCCTTCCCGTTGCTTCCTCGATTGATTGCCAGAATCAAACAAGAGAGAGCATCAGTGATTCTAATAGCACCTGCGTGGCCACGCAGGACTTGGTATGCAGACCTGGTGGACATGTCATCCTGTCCGCCTTGGTCTCTACCTCTGAAACAGGACCTTCTGATACAGGGTCCCTTCAAACATCAAAATCTAACTTCTCTGAAGCTGACTGCTTGGAAATTGAACGCTTAATTTTATCAAGACGTGGGTTTTCTGAGTCAGTTATTAGTACCTTAATACAGACTAGGAAACCTGTTACCAGAAAGATTTACCATAAGATATGGCGTAAATGCCTACATTGGTGTGAATCCAAAGGTTACTCTTGGAGGAAGGTTAGGATTCCTAGGATATTGTCTTTTCTACAAGAAGGTTTAGAAAAGGGTTTATCTGCTAGTTCATTAAAGGGACAGATCTCAGCTCTGTCCATTCTGTTACACAAACGTCTGTCAGAAGTTCCTGACGTCCAGGCTTTTTGTCAGGCTTTGGCCAGGATTAAGCCTGTGTTTAAAACTGTTGCTCCACCATGGAGTTTAAACCTTGTTCTTAATGTTTTACAGGGCGTTACGTTTGAACCCCTTCATTCCATTGATATAAAGTTGTTATCTTGGAAAGTTCTATTTTTAATGGCTATTTCCTCGGCTCGAAGAGTCTCTGAATTATCAGCCTTACATTGTGATTCTCCTTATTTGATTTTTCATTCGGATAAGGTAGTCCTGCGTACTAAACCTGGGTTCTTACCTAAGGTAGTTACTAACAGGAATATCAATCAAGAGATTGTTGTTCCTTCTTTATGCCCAAATCCTTCTTCAAAGAAGGAACGTCTACTGCACAACCTGGATGTAGTCCGGGCTCTAAAATTTTACTTGCAGGCAACTAAGGAATTCCGACAAACGTCTTCTCTGTCATTTACTCTGGGCAGAGGAGAGGTCAAAAAGCTTCCGCTACCTCTCTTTCTTTTTGGCTTCGTAGCATAATTCGTTTAGCTTATGAGACTGCTGGACAGCAGCCCCCTGAAAGAATTACGGCTCATTCTACTAGAGCTGTGGCTTCCACTTGGGCCTTCAAGAATGAGGCCTCTGTTGAACAGATTTGCAAGGCTGCAACTTGGTCTTCGCTTCATACTTTTTCCAAATTTTACAAATTTGACACCTTTGCTTCATCGGAGGCTATTTTTGGGAGAAAGGTTCTTCAGGCAGTGGTTCCTTCTGTATAAAGAGTCTGCCTATCCCTCCCGTCATCCGTGTACTTTTGCTTTGGTATTGGTATCCCAGAAGTAATGATGACCCGTGGACTGATCACACTTAACAGAAGAAAACATAATTTATGCTTACCTGATAAATTCCTTTCTTCTGTAGTGTGATCAGTCCACGGCCCGCCCTGTTTTTAAGGCAGGTAAATATTTTTTAATTTATACTCCAGTCACCACTTCACCCTTGGCTTTTCCTTTCTCGTTGGTCCTTGGTCGAATGACTGGGAGTGACGTAGAGGGGAGGAGCTATATGCAGCTCTGCTGGGTGAATCCTCTTGCACTTCCTGTAGGGGAGCAGTTAATATCCCAGAAGTAATGATGACCCGTGGACTGATCACACTACAGAAGAAAGGAATTTATCAGGTAAGCATAAATTATGTTTTCTCCAAGAAGGATTGGAGAAGGGATTGTCAGCTAGTTCCTTAAAGGGACAGATTTCTGCTCTGTCCTTTAGCACAAACGTCTGGCTGAGGTTCCAGACGTTCAGGCGTTTTGTCAGGCTTTAGTTAGAATCAAGCCTGTGTTTAAACCTGTTGCTCCGCCATGGAGTTTAAATTTAGTTCTTAAAGTTCTTCAAGGGGTTCCGTTTGAACCTTTGCATTCCATAGATATTAAGCTTTTATCTTGGAAAGTTCTATTTTTAGTAGCTATCTCCTTGGCTCGAAGAGTTTCTGAGTTATCTGCTTTACAGTGTGATTCCCCTTATCTGATTTTCCATGCAGATAAGGTAGTGTTACGTACCAAACCTGGGTTTCTGCCTAAGGTGGTATCTAATAAGAATTTCAATCAGGAGATTGTTGTTCCTTCCCTATGTCTTAATCCTTTTTCAAAGAAGGAACGTCTATTGCACAATCTTGATGTGGTTCGTGCTTTAAAGTTTTATTTACAAGCTACGAAAGATTTTCGTCAAACATATGCTTTGTTTGTTGTCTACTCTGGACAGAGGAGAGGCCAAAAGGCTTCGGCAACTTCTCTTTCCTTTTGGCTAAGAAGCATAATTCGCTTAGCTTATGAGACTGCTGGCCAGCAGCCTCCTGAAAGAATTACAACTCATTCTACTAGAGCAGTAGCTTCCACATGGGCTTTTAAACATGAGGCCTCTGTTGAACAGATTTGTAAGGCGGCGACTTGGTCTTCGCTTCATACCTTTTCTAAATTCTATAAATTTGATACTTTTGCTTCTTCGGAGGCTGTTTTTGGGTGAAAGGTCTTACAGGCAGTGGTGCCTTCCGTTTAAGTTCCTGCCTTGTCCCTCCCTTCATCCGTGTCCTAAAGCTTTGGTATTGGTATCCCACAAGTAATGGATGAACCCGTGGACTGGATACACCTTTACAAGAGAAAACAAAATTTATGCTTACCTGATAAATTTATTTCTCTTGTAGTGTATCCAGTCCACGGCCCGCCCTGTCATTTTAAGGCAGGTGTTTTTTATTTTTAAACTACAGTCACCACTGCACCCTATAGTTTCTCCTTTTTTTCTTGCTTGTCTTCGGTCGAATGACTGGGGGTGGCAGTTAGGGGAGGAGCTATATAGACAGCTCTGCTGTGGGTGTCCTCTTGCAGCTTCCTGTTGGGAAGGAGAATATCCCACAAGTAATGGATGAACCCGTGGACTGGATACACCACAAGATAAATAAATTTATCAGGTAAGCATAAATTTTGTTTTCTTACCTTACGTTTACCCTTTATCCCATGCAGTTAATGCATGTACTGTTGTCAGAAATTTGTTTTTGGTGTTTTCTACTCCTTTTTTCCAGGGATATAGAAGTCCTGAAGGCTCTATCTCCTATTTGGAGGAGCGTTTGGAGGTTTTTTCTGTTACTCAGAGAAGTTCAGGACGTACCTTAGTCTTAGTGCTCCTCTCCTAGTTTTTCTTGAAAATTTTCTTCACTAATTGATTACTTTGGTTACATTTCCCTCTTATTAGCACTCATAAGAAATGTGCACATTTTAAGTAGGGCATAATTATCTCTAGATACTATTTCAGCTAGTCATGTTCCAGTTTAGATTTCTGATGCACAGTTGCATAAAGATTCTTCTAGATGTTTTAGTTTTGCTCTCAATTGTTTTTATGGCATTCTATCAGACGTTGAGCAGTTCAGAATTTGTAACTACAAATGAATGTGACAAAAGATTATCCTTTTGGCCTATGCATAGCTTATAAAATGTATTTAGTGCTTAATGAGAACCAGAAATGTACATTTTCCAAGTATAGTATTGAGGTTACTCCCTGCCTCCCTTTAGTAATGGGTGCCAGGTTGAAATCTTTCACGTTTTTCCAGTGAGTATGTGTTTTGTACAGAAACTCTCCTTCAGATACCTGCAGTGTAACCTTGGTCCCAAAATGGCAGAACTTATAATTAAAGGGAGGTGCCCTTTTATATTATTGTATTATACAGTATATTGTATTTAGTGTTTTAATGTCCCTTCAAATCTGGGTTTGAGAATGCAAGAGCGCCTTAAAATTTATTGTTCTGGATTCGTCTCTTGGAAGCAGACTCTGTCCACACCTCCACTTCATCCGTCCCAACTTCAGGATACTTCTGCTTGGCTTTGAGAAAAGCTTTATGCTTACTTCCTCCTGCATTACTTCTGAAAGTCCTCTTAGTGCAGTGGCTCTTGCATATGAGTGAGCTAGCGGAGACAAGTGGTGAGTCTTGCATACAAAGGAGGATTAAAACATCCGTCAGGGTGCTTTGAAGACTGTATCTTTACAGGCTCGTCCATGTCAAATTTTCTCTTTTCTAATAATTAACTGCTAAGAAAATTAAATTAGTATTTGCTATACTTTTTGCAGTGAATCCTTATTGTATCTGTAGTTATCTCAAAATAATACAATGGACATCATTTAATAAGCTGCAAGTGGACAAAGCTCCTGAACAGGGAAACTGTTTGACCAAGATCCGTCCCAGCCACTTCTCCCTCCCCCCCCCCCAAAAAAAAAAAAAAAAAAACCCACGTGCTTTGCTCTTCTTATGTCCGTATTTGATCATCAGGATAAAGTAAAGACCAAGGCTTTTGCCATGTATTTATTTTCTCAATTTGAAGTGAATTCTTTGATACCTACCTCATTCTTTGATAATTTTCTGGAAAATTGAAAGAGTTCTTGGAAGCATCTTTGCAGATACTCGCATGTATTTAAAAGCTATTAAAGGAAAGTCAGATATTATTTTATGTTTATTTTTTGCAATTCTAGTTTTGGAATTCAAAATGTTCGTAGCTTATTGGGTTCCTCTTGGCTTATGAGCTGAGGAAGAGTCAATGTTCACCTAGAAAAGATTTAATCTACTTCTGTAGGTTCCTCCTGAACACATTGTCGTAATCGTTCTTTCTTTCATGTAATTGGCAAGAGTCCATGAGTTAGTGATGTATGGTGTATATACAATCCTTCCAGGAGGGGCAAAGTTTCCCAAACCTCAAAATGCCTATAAAAACACCCCTCACCAAACCCACAATTCAGTTTTACAAACTTTACCTCCTATGGAGGTGGTGAAGTAAGTTTGTGCTTGATTTTCTTCTATGATATGCACTTCTCAGCATTTTGAAGCCCGATTCCTCTCAGAGTACAGCGTTTGTCAGAGGGATGTGAAAAGCGTATCACCTATTATTGATTCTATGGTTTTCCTCACAGGAAATCTTTTCAAAGGTTCTCTGTTATCGGTCGTAGAGATTCATCTCCTACCTCCCTTTTCAGATGGATATACTCTCATATTCCATTACCTCTACTGATACTTTTTCAGTACTGGTTTGGCTATCTGCTATATGTGGATGGGTGTCTTTCGGTAAGTATGTTTTCATTACTTAAGACACTCAGCTATGGTTTGGCACTTTATGTATTAATATAAAGTTTTCTTTTTAATGACACGATGAGTCCACGGATCATCTAATTACTATTGGGAATATTACTCCTGCCCAGCAGGAGGCGGCAAAGAGCACCACAGCAAAGCTGTTAAATATCACCTCCCTTCCCTCCCACCCCAGTCATTCTCTTTGCCTACGTTTAGAGCGAGGTGGTGGTAAATTAGGTGTTAGAAAGATTCTTCAATCAAGAGTTTATTTTTAAAAGTAGTACAAAATTGTGCTGTTCTGTTCTAGGGTGTAGCCGTAGTCCATATCAGTCTCTTCAGTAGAGCAGTGGTGGCTTTAGAGCGATGGGAACTGGTTGGACATAATTCTCACTGTGCCTCCCATACTGATGCTGCCCTAACTCTGAAAAACTGAGGGATCTTACTCAGTCCTTTTTTGTCACAGGTCCATGTGAGGGAGAGGACCTCTCAATCCTGGGAACTGCCTTACTGTCGGGCAGACTATGAGGTAAGTGCTGACTTATTAACTGGGGGTTTACAAGGACTCAAAAAGTTAGGCACTTGATTTCATACAAGGGACAATAAAGAGGCTCATTGGATATGGGACACTTTATTTATTACACAAAGCTCCTACGTTGTCAGGAGTCATATGTGGACAGTATTAGCGCAGGCACTGGGGCTGGAGGTAAAAAGCATTTTTAACAATATGCATGACCGGGAGATCACTCGATTTGGCGACACCCACGATGGGCGGTACTAGAGGATCACATTGCGCGCCCTTTCTTATTTCCTCTTCCTGGTAGTCGGAAGAAGAAGCTTGTCAGCATTTTCAACTGTGCATCTCTGGAATTGAGTTTTGAAAACTATCCTGTAACCCTGGGCAACAACTTCCAGAACCCAAGGATCCTGTACGTCTCTCAACCAACCCTCGGCAAAAAGAGTCTGCCCCCTACGAGATACAGTGTAATAATACTACTGAGAATATAAAATGAAAAATATAAAACAAAACAATATAATAAAGTAAAAAAACATAATTTATGTAAGAATTTACCTGATAAATTCATTTCTTTCATATTGCCAAGAGTCCATGAGCTAGTGACATATGGGATATACAATCCTACCAGGAGGGGCAAAGTTTCCCAAACCTCAAAATGCTGGTTCAGCCTCAGTCCTACCAGTTGGCAGAGGACCATCCGAGAGTTCTTCTCCTCCTCCTGCAAGCTCATGGATGTAAGGTAAACTCAGGAAAGAGTTCTCTGGTTCCCAGTACCAGAGTGGAGTTCCTTGGCACGATAATAGACTCCATGGCCATGAAGATATTCCTAACAGACAAGAGAAGTTGCAAGATTGTCTCCAGCTGTCTTGCCCTTCAATCATCCTCAAGACGCATGGAGGGGATTGGGCTCATGGTATCCACTATAGATGTCATTCCTTTCCCCAGATTCCATCTCAGGCCTTTTCAGCTGTGCATGCTGAGGCAGGCAGTGGAACTGAGATCACTCTGACCTGTCCCAACTGATCTCTCTGGACAACGGGTCGAGGGAGTCTCTTGGTGACTCCGTCCAGAACAGCTGTCCCAGGGAACATCCTTCCTCAGACAATCTTGGGAGATTGTGACTACAGGTTGGGGTGCCAGGAAGGCACAGTGCAGGTGGAATCAGAAGGAGTCTCTTCTCCCGATCAATATCCTGGAACTTCGGGCGCTCTTTAACACTCTGGATGCTTGGCGCCTCCTGGGTTCGTCCACTTTCATCAGATTCCAGTCGGACAACATTACCTCGGTGGCTTACATCAACCACCAGGGGGGAACAAGAAGCTCCCTAGCCATGAGGGAAGTATCTCGCATACTGGAGTGGCAGACTTTCTCAGTAGACAATCATTTTATCCGGGGGAATGGTCTCTTCATTCCACGAAGTGTTTGCAGAGATTTGCAACAGTTGGGGGACTCAGGAGATAGATCTCATGGCGTCCAGACTCAACTGCAAGCTACCCAGATATTGGTCGCGGTCCAGGGATCCCCAGCCGAAACTGATGGATGCTTTAGCAGTGCCTTGGGGATTCAACCTAGTATACATATTTCCACCGTTACCACTGGCACGCATCAAACAGGAGCAAGTGTCAACTATTCTGATTGCTCCGTCGTTGCTGCGGAGGATGTGGTTTGTGGATCTAGTGGGGATGTCATCTTTCCCTCCATGGAGGTTGCCCTTTGTGCATCAGTATCTAGATTCTCTGAGGCTGACTGCGTGGAGATTGAACGCTTAGTCTTAGCCAGAAGAGGTTTTTCTGAGAGGGTGATTAATACTCTCAAGCCAGAAAGCCGGTTACTCGTCGCATCTATCATAAGGTATGGAGGACCTACTTACTCTGGTGTGAATCTCGTGGATATTCCTGGCATAATTTCAAGGTATCCAGAATTCTTTCCTTCCTCCAGGACGGTCTGGAGAAGGGACTTGCCGCCAAATCCTTAAGAGGACAGATTTCGGCTCTATCGGTGCTGTTGCACAAGCAGCTCGCTGAGTTCCCTGATATTCAGTCTCTTATTCATGCTCTGTCCAGGATTAGGCCTGTGTTTAGACATTCTGCTCCTCCTTGTAGTATGAATTTGGTTTTGAAGGTTTTGCAGGGGCCTCCGTTCGAGGCTATGCATTTTCTTGACATTAAGACTCTGTCTTGGAAGGTCCTTTTTCTACTGGCCATTGCTTCGGCACACTTCTATACAGTCTCTGAATTAATCAGGAGATTGTAGTTCCTTCCTTGTGTCCTAAACCACCTTCTTCGAAGGAACGGTTACTTCATAACTTCTGTGTGGTTCGAGCCTTGAAATTCTATCTAGCTACGAAGGATTTCGGACCAACTTCTGCTTTGTTGTTTATTCGGGGAAGTGCAGAAGGCTTCTTCTACTTACCTATCATTTTGGCTGAGGAGCATGATTAGTTTGGCTTATGAGACAGCGGGACATAAGTCTCAGCAGAGGATTACGGCTCACTCAACTAGAGCTGTGGCTTCTTCTTGGGCATTTAAGAATGAGGCCTCTATGGAGCAGATTTGTAAGGCAGCTACCTGGTCCTCATTACATACTTTTACAAAGTTTTACAAATTTGGCTTTTTTGCTTCAGTTGAAGCAGCTTTTGGGAGAAAGGTTTTGCATGCTGTGGTGCACTCAGAATAGGTAGGGTCCGTCTCCTTGTTACCCTCCCGTTTTTCATTCAGTGTCCTCTAGAGCTTGGGTATTGGTTTCCCACAAGTAATGAATGAAGCTGTGGACTCTCCTCGTGTTGGATGGAAAACATAAATTATGCTTACCTGATTTTATTTCCCTCGTTACCAGGAGAGTCCACGGCTCCCGTCCGGTTTTCTGTTGGGCAGACCTAAATTTCTTTGTTTTTCTCTGATATTTCTCCTACTGTTCCTTTGGCAGAATGACTGGGGATGAGGGGAGTGGGGGGAGGTATTTAAGCCTTTGGCTGCGGTGTCTTTGCCTCCTCCTGGTGGCCAGGTTCTGTATTTCCCACAAATAATGAACAAAGCCGTGGACTCTCCTCGTTACAATGGAAATTAAATTATCAGGTAAGCATAATTTGTTTCCATCTTAATGGGGGGAGAGTCCACTGCTTCATTCATTACTTGTGGGAATTAAGAACCTGGCTACCAGGAGGAGGCATAGACACCACAGCCAAAGGCTTAAATACATCCCCACTCCCCTCATCCCCCAGTCATTCTTTGCCTTTCGTCACAGGAGGTTGGCAGAGAAATGTCGGAAGATTCGGAGTAGTCTCTTATGGAGGGTAGTACTCTTTGCAATGGGACTGTAGTTTTAAGTAGTCCTGTCGGCCTCTCAGTGAGAGCATGGGTGAAAGTTAGAGTCCGGAGATGCAGGGGGAGTTCTTCTGCGAAAACCATCCCGACTCATATTAACAGCTCCTTAAGCAATCAGCGTTGACAAGTTTCCCTGCCTGCTTTCTGCTCTCAAGTCCATGTCAGGAGCGATGCTACTAACCTGTCACATTTGAAAGGCCGTGTTCCTACAGCATAGATTCTGGTAAGATCGTTTAATTTTTTTATACATGTATGATAACGCTAGAAGACCGGGTCACAGTGTGACTCCTTTATTTGAATCAAGGGTTAATATCTCCTGAGGGGGATTATTGAACGGGGTAATAATCTTATATGTATGTTTGATTTTATGCTGCTTTTGTGTGTGAGATATTATGGGCTCATAGGCTGTTATGGAATATACAGGTTTAACTTTCACCATGGAGCTTACAAGCTTGGTGTGCTTTTTCTCATAGCGGGGACGGTCCTGCATTGTGCACCATATGATTCTTTTCTTTTTTCCTGACCGGCTGTCTATCAGAGAGGAGTCCTAACTCTCTGTACTGTTTGGGTCATGGGAGGTGGTGAGTACACAGCCATTGAGATATAAAGGTGCAGTTTTTTTTTTAATAAAATGTTTTATTTTTATAGTTCTCCGGTTATTGCACTAGCGATGGAGGATTTTGTTACATAGAGGGCACGCCCTCTATTCCTAAAGAGCAATTCCTGTTTTATAATGTGAGGAGGCCTTACCGCCCCCTCAATTATTTTCCATATGTCTTCTTAATGTGATAATATCAAACATGTTTGATACCACTGAGCCGTCCACCTCCTGAGGAGTTGTCAGCCAGTGAAGGGTGTACCCTACATGCTTTTCTCTCTACACATGCAGTTTCCCGTTGCATTGCTGATCCTCCATCTGGAGGGTACCAGATGGACAGGGTGGTACCTTATCCTTCCCTGCTCCTGTTAGATGGCGAACATATTAAGAATGAATGAGACTGGATTGTTCCTCTCTTCTCCCTTTAACAAATTGTTTCCCGACCCTGGACTCTCTATGGAGTTGTGAGGTTCCGTCCCTAAAAGGGATGGCACTATCTTCACCCTTGCCTAACATATTACTATCTCGGTTGAGGATAGCTCTTCGTTTTAAGAGCCCATGGATAAAGAATGGAAAATCTGTGAAGACAGTTTTCAACATACAGGATATTTGTTTCAACCGGAGGCGGCCGTTGCTGGAGAAACTACCTTCTGGTGTGACTCCTTATAGGATTGATCGGGGTGATGAGGTCCCCTCGATGTTACTCATGAAAGATTTACGGCCTTGAGGGTTGCTAATTCTTGTATCTGTGATGCTATTAGGCCGATTATTTGCCTAAATGCTAAAGCTTCAGCCTTTTCTGTTCAGGCCAGTCGGACTCTGGCTGAAGTCATGGTCTGCGATATGACTTCTAAATCTATACTTTTATCCTAAATCTATACTTTTTTCCCTCCCCTTTAAGGGAATGATTTTGTTTGGTCCAGGCCTGGACTTAATTATCTCCACGGTCACAGGTGGCAAGCGTGCCTTTCTACCACAAGAGAATATGAACGAGTCTAAGGACAATTGTCGTTCTTTTTTTTGATAAAGCCCATGTCAGCAGTCCTCCACTAAGCCTGAGCAAACCAAGACGCCGTCTCAGTTCTGGAATAAATCCAAGCAGAGCAAGAAACCCGCCGAGTCTAAGTCGGCATGAACGGGTGGTCCCTGGGCCTCTTCAGGTTCGTGTAGGGGGCAAACTGTTGCTCTTTTCAGTCGCTTGGTTCAGGGAAGTGCACCTTGAGGTTATATCTCAGTGTCACAAGATAGGTTTCAAGTCTCTGCCACCCAAGGGCAGTTCAGCCTTTCTGGAGTACGTACGGGATCTGTTCTCTTAGGAGTTATTGTCCTGGTGCCTATCGTAGTTAGAGGTTTGGGATACTATTCAAACCTTTTCGTGGTTCCAAAGAAGGAGGAAACTTTGGGTCCGATTTGGACCTGATGTGCTTAAACAAGTTTTAAATGTCCCCTCGATCAAGAGGGAAACAATAGGTCCATTCTTCCCCTCGGAAGAAGACCAGAGACATTGCAGGCTAGCTTCAACATGTCTTGCCCTCCGGACCGCCATAAGGCCATCTGTGGCTCGGTGTATGGAGGCGATTGGTCTCATAGTTCCCAGCATGGACATTGTTTCCTTGCCAGGTTTTACCTCAGACTGTTGCAATTGCGCATGCTGAAGCAGTGGAACGGCGATCATTCGGATCTGTCTCAACAGATTTCTCTGGGCAACGGATCGAGAGAATCGCTCTCTGGCGTGTTTGTCCGGAAGGGATGTCTGTCTCAAGACCATCCTGGGTGATTGTGACTACGGTTGCGAGTCTGTCTGGAAAGGCCTATGGACTCAAGAGGAAAAGCTCCTTCCTGTTCGCTTTTTGAATCTTCGGGCAATTTACAATGCTCTGAATGCTTGGCTTCTGCTGGGTTCGTCCCAGTTTATCAGATTCCAATCAGACAATATATCATCGGTAGCTTACATCAACCATCAGGGGGGAACCAGAAGCTCCCTAGCTATGAGGGAAGTATCTTGGATTCTGGAGTGGGCGGAGACCCACATTTGTTCTCAGTCAGCGATCCACGTTCTGGGTGTGGACAACTGGGAAGCGGTTTTCCTCAGCAGACAATACTTTAATCCGGGGGATTGGTCTCTCCATCCCGAGTGTTTGCAGAGATTTGCAAGAGGAAGACCTTATGACTTCTCATTACCTAGTTACCCAGCTATGGGTCGAGGTACAGGGATCCTCAGGTGGAGCTAACAGATGCATTAGCTGTGCCTTGGAGGTTTAACCTAATTTTATATTTTACAGCCATTACCACTACTTCCTAGTGTAGTGGCTCGAACCAAGCAGGCGTCAGTGATACTGATTGCTCTGTCTTGGCCGCGATATGGTTCGCGGACTAGTGGGGATGTCGTTTTCTCCTCCAGGGAAATTACCTAGTTGCAGGGATATGCGGACAAAGGTTCTTTTATTCATCTATGTCTAGATCTCTGAGGCTGACTGCGTGGAGATTGAACGCTTAGTCCTAGCCAAGAGAGGGTTGTTTGAGTGCTACTTTTACCCTCATTCAAGCTCGTTGCTCATCTATCATAAGGTGTGGAGGACCTACTTATTCTGTTCTCCAGGATCAACTGAAGAAGGGCTTTTCTACAAGTCCCCTGGGGGGTCAGATTTTGGCCCTGTCTGTGTTACTGTACAAGCGGTTCGCTGAGCTTCCTGATGTGCAGTCACTTGTTAAGGCTCTGCTAGGATCAGACCTGTGTTTCAATCTATTGCTCCTCCTTGGAGTTTGAATCTTGTTCTTTAGGTTTTGCATGGGCTTCGTTGGAGCCTATGCATGACATAGACATTAATCTATGTCTTGGAAGGTTCTTTTTCTATGGGCTATTGCGCACAGAGTATCTGTAATTACTGCCTTGCAATGCATCCCTGCTTATCTGGCTTTCCATGCTGATAAGGTTGTTCTACGAACCAAGTTAGGTTTTCTTTCTAAGGTTGTGTCAATTCACAACACCAAGAGATTGTGGTTCCTTTCAACGTAATTCTGGATGTGGTTGTGCCTTGAAGTCCTATCTTCAGTCCATGTAGGAATTTAGACAAACTTCATATGTTTGTTCTTTTCCAGGAAGCTTGGGGGTCAGAGGGCCTCTTCGACTTCCTTATCTTTTGGCTGATGAGTGTTCTCCGTTTCGCATTGAGACGGCGGGACATAAGCCTCTTCTGAGGATTACGGCTCATTCAACTAGATCTGTGGCCTCTTCTTGGGCCTTTAAGAACGAGGCTTCTATGGAGCAGATTTGTAAGGCGGCTACTTGGTCCTCTTTACATTCTTTTGCAACATTTTACATATTTAATGTTTTTGCTTCAGCGGAAGCAGCTTTTGAGAGAGAGGTTCTGCAGGCTGCAGTGCCCTGAGTATAGGGTCCTCCTCCTTTTACGCTCCCGTTTTCTTCATTCAGTGTACTCTAGAGCTTGGGTATTTGTTCCCACAAGTAATGAATGAAGCAGTGGACTCTCCTCCCATTAAGATGTCAAACATAAATTATGCTTACCTGATGATGATTTAATTTCCATCTGTGGGAGAAGAGTCCACTGCTCCCGTCCGTTTCTCTGGAGGGCGAACTTAAATTTATTATTATTCTTTTTGCACCATTTATACCCTGATATTTCTCCTACTGTTCCTTTTTCTTTTGGCAGAATGACTGGGGGATGAGGGGAGTGGGGGAGGTATTTAAGCCTTTGACTGGGGTGTCTTTGCCGCCTCCTGGTTGCCAGGTTCTTAATTCCCACAAATAATGAAAGAAGCAGTGGACTCTCTTCCCACAGATGGAAATTAAATTATCAAGTAAGCATAATTTGTTTTTTGGAAATATGTCCTCCAGAACTGCACACAACACTTAGGATGACTAGCTAGTTATCTGCAAAGTGGCAAATACTAATGCCTATACAACAAGGATTTCACTGTCCTTTCTTGCTGCAATACTACATTGTTTACCAAATTTCAAATCATCTGAAATAATTCCAAAGTCCTGTTTCGCTTTTGTAACAGTGAATAAAGGGTCACAGTCTGTAATTTAAAGGGACATGAAATCCAAAGATTTTCTTTCATAATTCAGAAAGAGCATACAATTTATAACAACTTTGCAACTTTTACTATGAAATTTGCTTTACTTCTCTCAGCAGTTGTTAAATTCCTCTCATTAATTCTGAAAATGTTAGTGGTTTTAGTGTCTTATTTTTTTAAAATTTATTTTTTTACTACAGGAAACGATTATACATGGAGGTGTTTGAGTATACACGACCAATGATGCATCCTGAACCCGGAAAGTTCTATCAGATAAACCCAGAAGAATATGAGCATCCGAATCCATGGAAGGAAAGTTTTCAACAACTGGTATGAATTTGTTAACTTTTTTTTTTTTTTTTTTAACTTTTAAAGGGACAGTCAACACCAAAATTGTTATTAAAGATAGATAACCTTTACTACCCATTCCCTAGCTTTGCACAACCAACATTGTTAATATATTTTATAGCATTTAAACTTCTAAAGTTTTGCCTTTTTTCTAAGCCACTACAGACAACCACTTATCACATGCTTTCTTATCAGCTTTTCACAAAAAGAGACTGCTAATTCATGTGTGCCATATAGATAACATTGTCCTCTCTCTCGATGTTGTGGCTGACACTGCACTAATTGGCTAAAATGCAAGTCATTAGATCATACATAAATAAAAAGCCATGTGATTGGGGGGCTGTAAAAAGAGGCTTAGATAAAAGGTAATCACATAAGTAAAATGTTTATTAATATAACCATGTGTGCTTTGCAAAACTTGGGGAATGGGCAATCATTTATTGAAGGCACAGCAATGCACTACTGGGAAATCATATATGTTCAGCCAACAATCAGCAGTTAGCTTCCAGTAGTGTATCACTGGTCCTGAGCCTTTCTAGTTATGCTTTTCAACAAAAGATACAGGAATAGGGCAGTACTTAGTTAGCCAGTGTATTAAAAATCCTTTTGTAAGAAAATAACAATCAATTGTACAGGTGATACCTTTAATAGCTAACAAATAGTGGATACAGTTGCAAGCTTTCAGGACAATAAGGGCCCTTGGTCAGACATTTTGATGTGCAAATTAAGCTCTTATATACAGTATACAGGGTAAGGTATATGCATTTAAAAATGACCTATGTAAAGCATGAACATTTTTGTTTTGTAGTTGTATGGTCAGAGCTTCAGAAAAGGTTTCACAGTGATGTGTGAAGATGTTTGTGATTCCTGGACATGGTTACTTGTATATGCATACAAAACTGGTAGACAGGGTGCAGGAGGATGTTGTAACTTGTGTGAAAGGCTGTCTGTCTCCATTGTGTAGGGGGTAAAACAATTAGTCACCTGCATGATTAAATAGTGCTGAGTAAATGTTTTAATATCAAGAAATTAGTAGATTTGCCATATCCTTAGGAAATATGAGTTCATAAAGCCAAGGATCAGGTTCCACCATAAATTGAAAGAATCTCACAGGGTTAGGATTTTGTATTCCCAAATCCTTCTTTCCCTTTAGGATCTGAAGCTCCCTTTCAGTACTGTTACTTTCAAATCCTGTAAGTTGAGATTTGGCCTTTTTAAATGTTACCCTTCATATTGGTTATTTTGTTTGTGATTGTGAACTGGTGGATTCCAACAAAGGATACCAAGAGAACAAATCAAGTTTGATAATAGGAGTATATTGGAAAGTTGTTTAAAATTGCATGATCTATCTAAATACTGAAATTGTATTTCTTTCATGTAATTGGCAAGAGTCCATGAGCTAGTGACGTATGGGATATACAATCCTACCAGGAGGGGCAAAGTTTCCCAAACCTCAAAATGCATATAAATACACCCCTCACCACACCCACAATTTAGTTTCTTCTACAAGATACGACAAGTCCACGGATTTCATCCTTGTGGGATATTAACCTCCTGCTAACAGGAAGTGGCAAAGAGCACCACAGCAGAGCTGTATATATAGCTCCTCCCTTCCCTCCACCCCCAGTCATTCTCTTTGCCTGTGTTAGTAATAGGAAGAGGTAAAGTGAGGTGATAGTTTTAGATTCTTCAATCAAGAAGTTTTTTATTTTAAATGGTACTGGTGAGTACTATTTTCCTCAGGGAGATATGGAATGAAGAAGATTTCTGCCCTGAGGTTGATGATCTTAGCAGATGTAACTAAGATCCATTTTGGTTCCCACAGAGCTTCTGAAGGTAGTGCAAGAGAAATCTTCAGTGTGGAGAACGGTATCATGCTACAAGCAGCATTGAGGTATGTTCAGTCTTTTATTTCTGAGGAGACTTGTTATATCAGAACTGGCTGACATTTTTTCCTGCAAGGGAAGGGGTAAGCAGTAGACCTGTATCACTGAGGGTGTTACTGAAATTCCTGTGTTTTATACATATTGCTTTGACATTTCTGTATTGGGGCTGTTTTGCACGCTCAGACGCGCAGTTTACTCTGACTAAGAAGGCAGCAGGCATTAGCTCCGGTGGGGCCTAAAGTTGTGTTCTGATCACCGGATCGTTGTCGAGTCATTTTTCAGTACCCTGGGGGCAGGTAGGAGGTGCAGGAGTCATTTCTCCAACATTGGTGTGTCCGGTCCACGGCGTCATCCATAACTTGTGGGAATATTCTCTTCCCCAACAGGAAATGGCAAAGAGCACAGCAAAAGCTGTCCATATAGTCCCTCCCAGGCTCCGCCCCCCCAGTTATTCTCTTTGCCGCTCTGAACAAGTAGCATCTCCACGGAGATGGTGAAGAGTATGTGGTGTTTAGTTGTAGTTTTTTTATTCTTCTATCAAGAGTTTGTTATTTTAAAATAGTGCTGGTATGTACTATTTACTCTGAAACAGAAAGAGATGAAGAGTTCTGTTTAAAAGAGGAGTATGATTTTAGCAGCAGTAACTAAAATCGATTGCTGTTCCCACACAGGACTGTTGAGCTGAGAGAACTTCAGTTGGGGGGAACAGTTTGCAGACTTTTCTGCTCAAGGTATGACTAGCCATTTTTCTAACAAGACTGTGTAATGCTGGAAGGCTGTCATTTTTCCCTCATGGGGATCGGTAAGCCATTTTCTTAGTCTCAAATAGAATAAAGGGCTTATTATGGGCTATAAACTGGTAGACACTTTTAGGGGCTAAATCGATTGCTTTATTTAAGGATTATATGCAGTTTGAAGTTGAATTTCACACTTTTATAACATTGGGGAACGTTTTTAACGCCAGGCACTTGTTAAGACACCTTCCCAGTCAGGAAGGGCCTTTCTCTGTAGTAGGCAGAGCCTCATTTCTCCAACATAGGTGTGTCCGGTCCACGGCGTCATCCTTACTTGTGGGATATTCTCTTCCCCAACAGGAAATGGCAAAGAGCCCAGCAAAGCTGGTCACATGATCCCTCCTAGGCTCCGCCTACCCCAGTCATTCTCTTTGCCGTTGTACAGGCAACATCTCCACGGAGATGGCTTAGAGTTTTTTAGTGTTTAACTGTAGTTTTTCATTATTCAATCAAGAGTTTGTTATTTTCAAATAGTGCTGGTACGTACTATTTACTCAGAAACAGAAAAGAGATGAAGAATTCTGTTTGTATGAGGAAAATGATTTTAGCAACCGTAACTAAAATCCATGGCTGTTCCACACAGGACTGTTGAGAGCAATTAACTTCAGTTGGGGGAACAGTTTGCAGTCCTTTGCTGCTTGAGGTATGACACATTCTAACAAGACGATGTAATGCTGGAAGCTGTCATTTTCCCTATGGGATCCGGTAAGCCATGTTTATTACGATTGTAAATAAGGGCTTCACAAGGGCTTATTTAAACTGTAGACCTTTTTTGGGCTAAATCGATTGATATTAACACTTATTTAGCCTTGAGGAATCATTTATTCTGGGTATTTTGATATAATAATATCGGCAGGCACTGTTTTAGACACCTTATTCTTTAGGGGCTTTCCCAAAGCATAGGCAGAGTCTCATTTTCGCGCCGGTGTTGCGCACTTGTTTTTGAGAGGCATGGCATGCAGTCGCATGTGAGAGGAGCTCTGATACTTAGAAAAGACTTTCTGAAGGCGTCATTTGGTATCGTATTCCCCTTTGGGTTTGGTTGGGTCTCAGCAAAGCAGATGCCAGGGACTGTAAAGGGGTTAAAGCTTAAAACGGCTCCGGTTCCGTTATTTTAAGGGTTAAAGCTTCCAAAATTGGTGTGCAATATTTTCAAGGCTTTAAGACACTGTGGTGAAAGTTTGGTGAATTTTGAACAATTCCTTCATGTTTTTTCGCAATTGCAGTAATAAAGTGTGTTCAGTTTAAAATTTAAAGTGACAGTAACGGTTTTATTTCAAAACGCTTTTTGTACTTTCTTATCAAGTTTATGCCTGTTTAACATGTCTGAACTACCAGATAGACTGTGTTCTGAATGTGGGGAAGCCAGAATTCCTATTCATTTAAATAAATGTGATTTATGTGATAATGACAATGATGCCCAAGATGATTCCTCAAGTGAGGGGAGTAAGCATGGTACTGCATCATTCCCTCCTTCGTCTACACGAGTCTTGCCCACTCAGGAGGCCCCTAGTACATCTAGCGCGCCAATACTCCTTACTATGCAACAATTAACGGCTGTAATGGATAATTCTGTCAAAAACATTTTAGCCAAAATGAACCCTTGTCAGCGTAAGCGTGGATGCTCTGTTTTAGTTACTGAAGAGCATGACGACGCTGATATTAATATCTCTGAAGGGCCCCTAACCCAATCTGAGGGGGCCAGGGAGGTTTTGTCTGAGGGAGAAATTACTGATTTAGGGAACATTTCTCAGCAGGCTGAATCTGATGTGATTACTTTTAAATTTAAATTGGAACATCTCCGCATTTTGCTTAAGGAGGTATTATCCACTCTGGATGATTGTGAAAATTTGGTCATCCCAGAGAAACTATGTAAAATGGACAAGTTCCTAGAGGTGCCGGGGCTCCCAGAAGCTTTTCCTATACCCAAGCGGGTGGCGGACATTGTTAATAAAGAATGGGAAAGGCCCGGTATTCCTTTCGTCCCTCCCCCCATATTTAAAAAATTGTTTCCTATGGTCGACCCCAGAAAGGACTTATGGCAGTCAGTCCCCAAGGTCGAGGGAGCGGTTTCTACTTTAAACAAACGCACCACTATTCCCATAGAGGATAGTTGTGCTTTCAAAGATCCTATGGATAAAAAATTAGAAGGTTTGCTTAAAAAGATGTTTGTTCAGCAGGGTTACCTTCTACAACCCATTTCATGCATTGTCCCTGTCACTACAGCCGCATATTTCTGGTTTGATGAACTGATTAAGGTGCTCGATAGTGACTCTCCTCCTTATGAGGAGATTATGGACAGAGTCAATGCTCTCAAATTGGCTAATTCTTTCACTCTAGACGCCTCTTTGCAATTGGCTAAGTTAGCGGCTAAGAATTCTGGGTTTGCTATTGTGGCGCGCAGAGCGCTTTGGTTGAAATCTTGGTCGGCTGATGCGTCTTCCAAGAACAAGCTACTAAACATTCCTTTCAAGGGGAAAACGCTGTTTGGTCCTGACTTGAAAGAGATTATCTCTGATATCACTGGGGGTAAGGGCCATGCCCTTCCTCAGGATCGGCCTTTCAAGGCAAAAAATAGACCTAATTTTCGTCCCTTTCGTAAAAACGGACCAGCCCAAGGTGCTACGTCCTCTAAGCAAGAGGGTAATACTTCTCAGGCCAAGCCAGCTTGGAGACCAATGCAAGGCTGGAACAAGGGAAAGCAGGCCAAGAAACCTGCCACTGCTACCAAGACAGCATGAAATATTGGCCCCCGATCCGGGACCGGATCTGGTGGGGGGCAGACTCTCTCTCTTCGCTCAGGCTTGGGCAAGAGATGTTCTGGATCCTTGGGCGCTAGAAATAGTCTCCCAGGGTTATCTTCTGGAATTCAAGGGACTTCCCCCAAGGGGGAGGTTCCACAGGTCTCAGTTGTCTTCAGACCACATAAAAAGACAGGCGTTCTTACATTGTGTAGAAGACCTGTTAAAAATGGGAGTGATTCATCCTGTTCCATTGAGAGAACAAGGGATGGGGTTCTACTCCAATCTGTTCATAGTTCCCAAAAAAGAGGGAACGTTCAGACCAATCCTAGATCTCAAGATCTTAAACAAATTTCTCAAGGTCCCATCGTTCAAGATGGAAACCATTCGAACTATCCTTCCTTCCATCCAGGAAGGTCAATTCATGTCCACGGTGGATTTAAATTATGCGTATCTACATATTCCTATCCACAAGGAACATCATCGGTTCCTAAGGTTTGCATTCCTAGACAAACATTACCAGTTCGTGGCGCTTCCTTTCGGATTAGCCACTGCTCCAAGGATTTTCACAAAGGTACTAGGGTCCCTTCTAGCGGTGCTAAGACCAAGGGGCATTGCAGTAGTACCTTACCTGGACGACATTCTGATTCAAGCGTCGTCCCTCCCTCGAGCAAAGGCTCACACGGACATCGTCCTGGCCTTTCTCAGATCTCACGGCTGGAAAGTGAACGTGGAAAAGAGTTCTCTATCCCCGTCAACAAGGGTTCCCTTCTTGGGAACAATTATAGACTCCTCAGAAATGAGGATTTTTCTAACAGAGGCCAGAAAGACAAAGCTTCTGGACTCTTGTCGAATTCTTCATTCCGTTCCTCTTCCTTCCGTAGCTCAGTGCATGGAAGTGATCGGGTTGATGGTAGCGGCAATGGACATAGTTCCTTTTGCGCGCATTCATCTAAGACCATTACAACTGTGCATGCTCAGTCAGTGGAATGGGGACTATACAGACTTATCTCCAAAGATACAAGTAAATCAGAGGACCAGAGACTCACTCCGTTGGTGGCTGTCCCTGGACAACCTGTCACGAGGGATGACATTCCGCAGACCAGAGTGGGTCATTGTCACGACCGACGCCAGTCTGATGGGCTGGGGCGCGGTCTGGGGATCCCTGAAAGCTCAGGGTCTTTGGTCTCGGGAAGAATCTCTTCTACCGATAAATATTCTGGAACTGAGAGCGATATTCAATGCTCTCAAGGCTTGGCCTCAGCTAGCGAGGACCAAGTTTATACGGTTTCAATCAGACAACATGACGACTGTTGCGTACATCAACCATCAGGGGGGAACAAGGAGTTCCCTAGCGATGGAAGAAGTGACCAAGATCATTCTATGGGCGGAGTCTCACTCCTGCCACCTGTCTGCTATCCACATCCCGGGAGTGGAAAATTGGGAAGCGGATTTTCTGAGTCGTCAGACATTGCATCCGGGGGAGTGGGAACTCCATCCGGAAATCTTTGCCCAAGTCACTCAACTATGGGGCATTCCAGACATGGATCTGATGGCCTCTCGTCAGAACTTCAAAGTTCCTCGCTACGGGTCCAGATCCAGGGATCCCAAGGCGGCTCTAGTGGATGCACTAGTAGCACCTTGGACCTTCAAACTAGCTTATGTGTTCCCGCCGTTCCCTCTCATCCCCAGGCTGGTAGCCAGGATCAATCAGGAGAGGGCGTCGGTGATCTTGATAGCTCCTGCGTGGCCACGCAGGACTTGGTATGCAGATCTGGTGAATATGTCATCGGCTCCACCTTGGAAGCTACCTTTGAGACGAGACCTTCTTGTTCAGGGTCCGTTCGAACATCCGAATCTGGTTTCACTCCAGCTGACTGCTTGGAGATTGAACGCTTGATTTTATCGAAGCGAGGTTTCTCAGATTCTGTTATCGATACTCTTGTTCAGGCCAGAAAGCCTGTAACTAGAAAGATTTACCACAAAATTTGGAAAAAATATATCTGTTGGTGTGAATCTAAAGGATTCCCTTGGGACAAGGTTAAGATTCCTAGGATTCTATCCTTCCTTCAAGAAGGATTGGAAAAAGGATTATCGGCAAGTTCCCTGAAGGGACAGATTTCTGCCTTGTCGGTGTTACTCCACAAAAAACTGGCAGCTGTGCCAGATGTTCAAGCCTTTGTTCAGGCTTTGCTTAGAATCAAGCCTGTTTACAAACCTTTGACTCCTCCTTGGAGTCTCAATTTAGTTCTTTCAGTTCTTCAGGGGGTTCCGTTTGAACCCTTACATTCCGTTGATATTAAGTTATTATCTTGGAAAGTTTTGTTTTTAGTTGCAATTTCTTCTGCTAGAAGAGTTTCAGAATTATCTGCTCTGCAGTGTTCTCCTCCTTATCTGGTGTTCCATGCAGATAAGGTGGTTTTACGTACTAAACCTGGTTTTCTTCCAAAAGTTGTTTCTAACAAAAACATTAACCAGGAGATTATCGTACCTTCTCTGTGTCCGAAACCAGTTTCAAAGAAGGAACGCTTGTTACACAATTTGGATGTTGTTCGCGCTCTAAAATTCTATTTAGATGCTACAAAGGATTTTAGACAAACATCTTCCTTGTTTGTTGTTTATTCAGGTAAAAGGAGAGGTCAAAAAGCAACTTCTACCTCTCTCTCTTTTTGGATTAAAAGCATCATCAGATTGGCTTACGAGACTGCCGGACGGCAGCCTCCCGAAAGAATCACAGCTCATTCCACTAGGGCTGTGGCTTCCACATGGGCCTTCAAGAACGAGGCTTCTGTTGATCAGATATGTAGGGCAGCGACTTGGTCTTCACTGCACACTTTTACCAAATTTTACAAGTTTGATACTTTTGCTTCTTCTGAGGCTATTTTTGGGAGAAAGGTTTTGCAAGCCGTGGTGCCTTCCATTTAGGTGACCTGATTTGCTCCCTCCCTTCATCCGTGTCCTAAAGCTTTGGTATTGGTTCCCACAAGTAAGGATGACGCCGTGGACCGGACACACCTATGTTGGAGAAAACAGAATTTATGTTTACCTGATAAATTTCTTTCTCCAACGGTGTGTCCGGTCCACGGCCCGCCCTGGTTTTTTTAATCAGGTCTGATAATTTATTTTCTTTAACTACAGTCACCACGGTACCATATGGTTTCTCCTATGCTATTATTCCTCCTTAACGTCGGTCGAATGACTGGGGTAGGCGGAGCCTAGGAGGGATCATGTGACCAGCTTTGCTGGGCTCTTTGCCATTTCCTGTTGGGGAAGAGAATATCCCACAAGTAAGGATGACGCCGTGGACCGGACACACCGTTGGAGAAAGAAATTTATCAGGTAAACATAAATTCTGTTTTTCGCGCCATTACTGCGCAGTTACTTTTGAGAACAGTACATGCAGCTGCATGTGTGAGGGTCTGGAATCCACTGAAAACGTTCCTAGAAGGCTTCATTTGGTATCGTATACCCCCCTGGGATTGGTGAAGTCGCAGCAAAGGCTGTGGCTGGGACTGTAAGGGGTTAAAATTGTAAACGGCTCCGGTTTCCTCATTTTAAGGGTTAACAGCTTGAAAATTGGGGTGCAATACTTTGAATGCATTAAGACACTGTGGTGAAAATTTGGTAAAGATTGGATTATTCCTTCATAGTTTTTCACATATTCAGTAATAAAGTGTGCCCTGTTTAACATTTAAAGAGACAGTAACGGTTTTGTTTTAAAACGGTTTTTGTGCTTTATTAACCAGTTTAAGCCTGTTTAACATGTCTGTGCCTTCAGATAGATCATGTTCTGTATGTATGGAAGCCAATGTGGTTCCCCCTTCAAATATGTGTGATAATTGTGCCACAGCGTCCAAACACAGTAAGGACAGTACTGTCACAAATAGTAAAGTTGCCCAGGATGATTCCTCAGATGAAGGAAGTAGACATAGTTCTACATCTTCTCCTTCTGTGTCTATACCAGTTATGCCCGCGCAGGCGACCCCTAGTACTTCTAGCGCGCCAATGCTTGTTACTATGCAACAATTGACGGCAGTAATGGATAACTCCATAGCAAATATTTTATCCAAAATGCCAGCATTTCAGAGAAAGCGTGATTGCTCTGTTTTAAACACTGTAGAGCAGGAGGGCGCTGATGATAATTTTTCTGTCATACCCTCACACCAATCTGAAGTGGCAGTGAGGGAGGGTTTGTCAGATGGGGAAATTTCTGATACAGGAAGAATTTCTCAGCAGGCAGAACCTGATGTTGTGACATTTAAATTAGAGCATCTCCGCGCATTACTTAAGGAGGTGCTATCTACTCTGGATGATTGTGACAATCTGGTCATCCCAGAAAAATTGTGCAAGATGAACATGTTCCTTGAGGTCCCGGTGCACCCTGATGCTTTTCCGATACCTAAACGGGTGGCGGACATAGTAAATAAGGAGTGGGAGAAGCCAGGCATACCTTTTTGTCCCTCCTCCTATATTTAAGAAATTGTTCCCTATGGTCGACCCCAGGAAGGACTTATGGCAAACAGTCCCTAAGGTCGAGGGGGCGGTTTCTACAATAGCCAAACGCACGACCATTCCTATTGAGGACAATTGTGCTTTCAAAGATCCTATGGATAAAAAATTGGAGGGTTTGCTTAAAAAGATTTTTGTACAGCAAGGTTACCTCCTTCAACCTATTTCGCGCATTATTCCTGTCACTACAGCGGCGTGGTTCTGGTTCGAAGAACTGGAAAAGTCGCTCAGTAGGGAGACTCCGTATGAGGAAGTCATGGACAGAATTCATGCACTTAAGTTAGCTAATTCCTTTATTTTAGACGCCGCTTTGCAGTTAGCGAGGTTAGCGGCGGAAAATTCAGGGTTTGCAATTGTGGCGTGCAGAGCGCTCTGTCTAAAGTCTTGGTAGGCGGATGTATCTTCCAAGACAAAATTGCTTAATATCCCTTTCAAAGGTAAGACCCTTTTCGGGCCAGAATTGAAAGAGATTATTTCAGACATCACTGGGGGGAAGGGCCATGCCCTCCCACAAGATAAACCTTTCAAGGCTAAGAATAAGTCCAATTTTTGTTCCTTTCGCAATTTCAGGAACGGACCGGCTTCCAACTCTGCAGCCTCTAGACAAGAGGGTAACGCTTCCCAGACTAAACCAGCTTGGAAACCAATGCAAGGCTGGAACAAAGGTAAACAGGCCAAGAAGCCTGCTGCTGCTACCAAGACAGCATGAAGGGGTAGCCCCCGATCCGGGACCGGATCTAGTAGGGGGCAGACTCTCTCTCTTCGCTCAGGCTTGGGCAAGAGATGTTCAGGATCCTTGGAAACTAGAAATAGTCTCTCAGGGTTATCTTCTGGAATTCAAGGACCTACCCCCAAGGGGAAGGTTCCACATGTCTCACTTATCTTCAAACCAAATAAAGAGACAGGCATTCTTACATTGTGTAGAACAGTGATTTTCAACCTTTTTTTTGCCGTGGCACACTTTTTTACATTAAAAAATCCTGTGGCACACCACCATCCCAAAATTGTAATAAATCGCACATTGTAGCGATTCAATTAAATTAAGCTTTATTAGCATGCATGACAGTCACTATAACTGTATTGCCAAAGCTAGAGGCACAATAATAACCATAAAAATCTCACTGAGAACAACAACATGCATCAACAACAAAACATCAACAAGTGCAAAAAACAAAAATGAACAATGAAGAAAAAATAATTTATTACAAAAATACAGTACTGAGTACAGTGGTACACCAAAGTGAACAACAGTAGTGAGGAAACACGAACAATAAACAAAAAGTAACCGTTTAGTCTCTCAATTTGTATAGTTACTAACTCAGTGTGAAACCTGGGCCTGTTTAGATAAACACAAAGCCGATATCCTGGCAGGAACTGAAGAAAGGCACACACGAAGCTCTTCCTCAACAGCCCTCAGTCTCTCTCTGTTTTTAGTTTTTATAGCAGTCATGCTTGAAAAGCTCAGTTCACAGAGATATGTTGTGGAAAATGAGAGCAATGTTGAAAAAGCTTTGTTTGCCAGAATGGGGAACTCCTTGGCAGCAGTCAACCAAAAACTGTCCAAAGGTAGATCAGCAAAGCTTAGCTTTAAACCACGGTCTTGTCTCAGTACAGTTAGTTCCTCTTGTTCCTGCAAAGTCATGTCCTTTCCAAAAACTGCTCCTGAGCTATATGGGTCTCTAACCCAGTCAAGGCATTCAGTGGAGGTTGAGGGGAAATAAAATGACAACTTCTCCTCAAGGGTTTTCAAATGTTTACCAATTATCTCAAACAGTACAGAAGTGTTGACATCTCCTTGACATTTCTGGGTGAGTGGGAACATGTCAATGTTGTCACTTTCCAGATGTTGTCGCCAGAGGTTCAGCTTTGAACGGAATCCGTTAATTTTATCTGTGATTGTGAGCAGGTTTTCATTTCGGCCTTGCATTCGTGTGTTCAGTTCATTCAGATGCTGAAACATATCTGCCAAGTATGCCAGCCTTGCACACCACTCATCACTTGCAAGCTGCTTTGCGTCATCGCATCTCTCATTAGTCAAAAACACTTTTAGTTCCTCCCGTAGCTCATAAACACGGGCCAGCACTTTGCCGCGCGACAACCATCGGACCTCCGTATGGAGCAATAAGGCTTTATGCTCTGCACCCATTTCTTCACACAATGATGCAAATATGCGGCTTTTCAGAGGCCTTGACTTTACAAAGTTTACCATGCGCACAACATCATCCAACACAGAAGCTAGGTCTGCTGGTTAAGTCTTGGCAACAAGCGCCTCGCGGTGCAAAAAACAGTGTGTAACAATAACATCTGGTTGTTTCTCTTTCACTCTGCTAACAAAGCCTTTTGTGCGCCCGACCATAGCTGCAGCCCCATCAGTGCAGACACTCGTGCAGTTTTCCCACTTAAGTCCACCTTGTTCAAGATAATCTGATGTGACCCGAAAAATTTCCTCTCCTGTTGTTTTTTCTGGTAATGCCTTGCAAAATAGGAAGTTTTCTCTGATGGCGTCTCCATCCAAAAAACGCACATTGGCCAAGAGTTGAGCATGTCCACTAATGTCCGTAGACTCATCAAGTTGCAGTGCAAATTTCCCACTGATGTGTATCTTTTCCAAAACAACACTTTCAATGTCAGCAGACATGTCATCAATACGTCGAGCAATTGTGTTATCTGAGAGTGGGACTTTGGCTACTTCTTTAACCGCGTCAGGGCTAAGCATCTCAGCCACAATGGCTTTGCAGGCAGGTAGTATTAATGTCTCTGCTATAGTGTGTGGCTTTTTTGATTTGGCTACGAGTTCAGCTACTAAGTAGCTAGCTTTGAGAGCTCTCTCAGACACCTTTGCATTTTTTTTCATTAAAATTCCCTGCTTCTCATTGTGTTTACGCAGGCGAACAAAATATTCTGTTTTCTTGTTTTGAAGTGACTGGTGTTTTGTTTGGAGATGGCGTTTAAGCTTGCTTGGGACCATGGCATGGTTGGATAGCTTTTCCCCACACACCAAACATAACGGTGTAGGTGCAGTCGGATCCCCGGTGAAAGTAAATCCAAATGAAAGATAACTTTCGTTGTATTGCCTTGAGCTCACCATTTTTGTTTTTTTTTGTTCACCACTCACACCAGGCTCTTCATTTGAATTATTTGCAGGGCCTAGCTCAGAGTTGGCATTTTTCCTTTTCAAGAACTTATCCATCGCTGTAGGAGAACTGTCTGGGATGAGTACGTAGGAGGTTAGCAGCAACTACCGACTTCTGTTTCGCTTCAGGAGTGCACTTAAGCAAGAAGGCAGGGCCGTACTGGGAATAAAAAGCAGCCCTGGAAAAAATAAGACGAGCCCTATATTTTATCAAGATATATATATATATACTGTATATATGTATGTGTGTCAGGCACACCTGGTCAGTGGCCGTATAAGCCTGATGGGCAGGCACATCTGGTCAGTGGCGAGATCACAGGGCGCTGTATACAGAGATCACAGGGCAGACACACTTGGTCAATATCTATATACACACAGAGGCCAGGCACCATGCTCTGCATTTATACTAACAGGAAACCACAAACAGATACCTCAGTATATGTGAACAAAATAAACACAGGTAAGCCATCTGGTCAATGTCTATAAAAAAAAAACCAAAAAACACAAAGCACCGTCTCATCTCTAGGTAGGACATTCTTTCTACAGAAAACTATCCACTTTAGGCTTGTCTGCGTGTGGACACATAATCATGCACACTAAATACATGCATGCAATCATGCCCTCACTATATAATTCTACTTCAGGAGCTGTGAAAAAGTGAGACAGACCTGGTGTTATGCAAGAAACATTCTGCATTCACTGACTTGCTATCCATATTCTGTGTCCCAAACAGGTACATCATTACCCCACCCACTCCATTGTCAAAGCATTTACCCAGTCGACCCCATGCACCTGTGCCAGGCCCCAGCAGGTACCTCACCATTCGCAGACAGCAGGTTGTCATGTGCTGAGAGCGGGTGAGGGCTCCGGTCAGTGCCGGTGCAAGGATTTTTGTCTACACAGGTAAAGGTGCATTTTGATGCACCCCCCCAGTCCCAATACCCCCACAACGACACCATAAAACCTCCCAACTGTGTGAGAAGAGTGCTATCTATAATATGACACACATGAACTAACACCCTCCAGTGGTGAAAAACTGTAAAAATGCCCTAAGAGAAGAGGTCTTAAGGCTTAGAAATTAACATATGAACCTCCAAGGTTTAGCTTTCAACTAAGAATACCAAAAGAACAAAGCAAAATTGGTGATAACAGTAAATTGGAAAATTGTTTAAAATGACATGCCCTATCTATCAGAATCATAAAAGTTTATTTTGGACTAGACTGTCCCTTTAACAAAACACAGTTTGCAGGAGGATCACTACAGTAAATTAGCAAATATTATTCAGTTATGACAAATGTGTCCCATTTATGCCAGAAAGAGGACAACAACAAAAAATAACTTTTGCTATTGAGCCCACACTAATTATTGCAGCCCCAAATTTGCTTTTATACCTCACATGGTATTTTGACATTACCAATTCCTTTTAAATCTGACACTACAAGAAAGGCAAGAATAGGAAGTACATTTTTACTGACCTAATTTAGACAGAATATTGAGACTTCTCCATCAGTCTAACAAAGGTAAGACTGCAATGAAGAGGGAGACACGGGATATAAATATATAAAATATACATATAAAAATACTGCAGCTTTATTTTAAAAATCCATCTGATGGATTTTAAAAATAAAGCTGCAGTATTTTTATATGTATATTTTATATATTTATATCCTGTGTCTCCCTCCTCATTGCAGTCTTACCTTTGTTAGACTGATGGAGAAGTCTCAATATTCTCTCTTGTTTTTTTTTAAAGTTACATAGGGGTGAGGTACTGTTGGGGCAGGAGGAAGCACCTTACTAGAAAGTTACTGTTAATTAGAAACCAAAAATATTGCCAAAAATATTTTGAAATTACCAATTCCTTTTAAATCTGACACTACAAGAAAGGCAAGAGTAGGGAGGAGTGAGTGAAAACAGGCCATTTGGTATGAAATCTGCAATTACATTTTTACTGACCTAATTTAGACAGAATATTGAGACTTCTCCATCAGTCTAACAAAGGTAAGAATGCAATGAAGAGGGAGACACAGGATATAAATATATAAAATATACATATAAAAATACTGCAGCTTTATTTTAAAAATCCATCTGATGGATTTTAAAAATAAAGCTGCAGTATTTTTATATGTATATTTTATATATTTATATCCTGTGTCTCCCTCCTCATTGCAGTCTTACCTTTGTTAGACTGATGCAGAAGTCTCAATATTCTGTCTTGTTTGTGAGGTACTGTTGGGGCAGGAGGAAGCAAAAATATAGCCAACAAGCCCCAGCACACACACATCTGAACATGCATGCAGCTACTGCCCGGCGTTGAGAGCCCTCCCTCTGCATCTCCCCTACTAACCGTCCTCTGCTCAAGTGTGTTTCCCTCTCACAGCAGCAGCTCCAGCGCAAGTGCTCCGCCAGTCCGCCTCCACCACCCAGCCTCTCATCACGTGACGTCACTAAGCTCAGTCTCACTGGTACCGGCTCAGCGCGCAGCAGCAGCGCAACTCTGAGCTACTTAGTGACGTCACGTGAGTCGTGAATGCGGCCCCAGCCCAGTGCCCAGTAGTGCCCAGTAGTGCCTGTGCACAAATGACATGCCCATGCCCCCGCAAAGTGTGAGTCGCAATGTTTAAAAACTGACAGTCTGTGCCATGCGCTTACATTTTTCACACTAATATGACTATTTTCCAGGCTTAGGGCGCCCCCAGCATGTGGCGCCGGATCTGCCTGGAAAATAGTCATATTAGTCAAGTGTGAAAAATGTATGCGCACGGCACACACTGTCAGTTTTTAAACATTGCGACTCACACTTTGCCTAAGGTGGTTAACCTCACAGAAAGCTAAATCTAGGTGCCTTTTTTTAGTTTGTTTGACCCTTGTATTTACTTACCGCTTTCAGAAGCTAAAATGTATTTTTGCCACCATTTTTTACAAGTCTTAGATAAATGAGTGAATACATAATAGTCTATTATTTATTACTACTCATTTATCTAAGACTTGTAAAAAATGGTGGCCAAAATACATTTTAGCTTCTGAAAGCGGTAAGTAAATACAAGGGTGAAACAAACTATAAAATATAGAGTCTACTCCTGTAACTATAAAATATATTCTCTAAGTCTAGTCTAATTAAGTCCAGTAGTGAGTAGTTAGTACATATGACTTACCGGTACTTGTCAGAGCGGCACACAGTTCTTAACTTCCAGAAAATAAGACTCCGTCTGGGACACGTCTAGACTCTAGAGCAGGGACACTGCATGTGTAGTCACGTGCGCAAAAAAGCTGTGACTGACTGGTGCACTGGGTCTGTATGTGGTCATGTGACATATGTGACCAATAATATTGCAGAAAACATTATTTATTTATTTATTTATTTTTTTAAAATTGCAGAGCAGCCGGGTATGCCACAGCACACCTGAGGATGTGTCACGGCACACTGGTTGAAAAACAAGGGTGTAGAAGACCTGTTAAAGATGGGAGTGATACACCCAGTTCCAACTGTGGAACAAGGTCAGGGGTTCTACTCAAATCTGTTTGTAGTTCCCAAAAAAGAGGGAACTTTCAGACCAATTCTGGATTTAAAAATTCTAAACAAATTTCTCAGAGTTCCATCGTTCAAAATGGAAACCATTCGAACAATTTTACCTACAATCCAGGAGGGTCAATTTATGACTACTGTGGATTTAAAGGATGCATATCTACATGTTCCTATCCACAAAGATCATCATCAGTTCCTAAGGTTCGCCTTTCTGGACAAGCATTACCAGTTCGTGACTCTCCCATTCGGGCTAGCCACTGCTCCAAGGATTTTCACAAAGGTGCTAGGGTCCCTTCTAGCGGTTTTAAGACCAAGGGGTATTGCAGTGGCACCTTATCTGGACGACATTCTAATCCAAGCGTCGTCTCTTTCAAAAGCAAAGGCTCATACAGACATTGTTCTAGCCTTTCTCAGAACTCACGGGTGGAAGGTGAATGTAGAAAAGAGTTCCCTTCTTGGGAACAATAATAGATTCTTTAGAAATGAAGATCTTCCTGACAGAAGTCAAAGTCAAAGCTTCTAAACGCTTGTCAAGTTCTTCACTCTATTCTGCAGCCTTCCATAGCTCAGTGCATGGAAGTAGTAGGGTTGATGGTTGCAGCAATGGACATAGTTCCTTTTGCTCGAATTCATCTAAGACCATTACAACTGTGCATGCTCAAGCAGTGGAATGGGGACTATACAGACTTGTCTCCAAAGATTCAAGTAGACCAGATGACCAGAGACTCACTCCGTTGGTGGTTGACCCAGGATCACCTGTCCCAGGGAATGAGTTTCCGCAGACCAGAGTGGGTCATTGTGACGACCGACGCCAGTCTATTAGGCTGGGGCGCGGTCTGGGATTCCCTGAAAGCTCAGGGTCTATGGTCTCGGGAAGAGTCTCTTCTCCTGATAAACATTCTGGAACTGAGAGCGATATTCAATGCTCTCCGGGCTTGGCCTCAACTAGCGAAGGCCGGATTCATAAGATTCCAGTCAGACAACATGACGACTGTTGCTTACATCAACCATCAGGGGGGAACAAGGAGTTCCTTGGCGATGAGGGAGGTGTCCAAAATCATCAAATGGGCGGAGGATCACTCCTGCCACCTATCTGCAATCCACATCCCAGGAGTAGACAACTGGGAGGCGGATTATCTGAGTCGTCAGACTTTCCATCCGGGGGAGTGGGAACTTCACCCGGAGGTGTTTGCCCAGTTGACTCCATTATGGGGCATTCCAGACATGGATCTGATGGCGTCTCGTCAGAATTTCAAGGTTCCTTGCTACGGGTCCAGATCCAGGGATCCCAAGGCGACTCTAGTGGATGCATTAGTGGCGCCTTGGTCGTTCAACCTAGCTTATGCGTTTCCACCGTTCCCTCTCCTTCCCAGGCTTGTAGCCAGGATCAAACAGGAGAAGGCCTCGGTGATTCTGATAGCTCCTGCGTGGCCACGCAGGACTTGGTATGCAGACCTGGTGAATATGTCATCGGCTCCACCATGGAAGCTACCTTTGAGACAGGATCTTCTAGTACAAGGTCCATTCGAACATCCAAATCTAGCTTCTCTCCAGCTGACTGCTTGGAAATTGAACGCTTGATTTTATCCAAGCGCGGGTTTTCAGATTCAGTGATAGATACTCTGGTCCAAGCCAGAAAACCTGTGACTAGAAAGATTTACCATAAAATATGGAAAAGATATATCTGTTGGTGTGAATCCAAGGGATTCTCATGGAGTAAGATTAAAATTCCCAGGATCCTCTCCTTTCTCCAAGAAGGTTTGAATAAGGGATTGTCAGCGAGTTCTCTAAAAGGACAGATTTCTGCTCTATCTGTCTTGTTACACAAACGACTGGCAGCTGTGCCAGATGTACAAGCTTTTGTACAGGCTTTGGTCAGGATCAAGCCTGTTTACAGACCCTTGACTCCTCCCTGGAGTCTAAATTTAGTTCTTTCAGTTCTTCAAGGGGTTCCGTTTGAACCCTTACATTCCATAGATATCAAGTTACTATCTTGTTTTTGGTTGCTATTTCTTCTGTTAGAAGAGTTTCCGAATTATCTGCTTTGCAGTGTGATCCACCCTATCTGGTGTAACATTCAGATAAGGTTGTTTTGCGTACCAAGCCTGGTTTTCTTCCAAAAGTTGTTTCCAACAAGAATATTAACCAGGAAATAGTTGTTCCTCCTTTGTGTCCGAATCCAGTTTCAAAGAAGGAACGTTTGTTACACAATTTAGAATGTAGTCCGTGCTTTAAAGTTCTATTTAGAAGCAACAAAGGATTTCAGACAAACTTCTTCTTTGTTTGTCGTTTATTCTGGTAAGAGGAGAGGACAAAAAGCTACTGCTACCTCTCTTTCTTTCTGGCTGAAAAGCATCATCCGATTGGCTTATGAGACTGCCGGACGGCAGCCTCCTGAACGAATCACAGCCCACTCTACTAGGGCTGTGGTTTCCACATGGGCCTTTAAGAACGAGGCTTCTGTTGATCAGATATGTAAGGCAGCGACTTGGTCTTCTCTGCACACTTTTGCCAAATTCTACAAATTTGATACTTTTGCTTCTTCGGAGGCTATTTTTGGGGGAGAGGTTTTGCAAGCCGAGGTGCCTTCTGTTTAGGTAACCTGATTTGCTCCCTCCCTTCATCCGTGTCCTAAAGCTTTGGTATTGGTTCCCACAAGTTATGGATGACGCCGTGGACCGGACACACCAATGTTGGAGAAAACAGAATTTATGCTTACCTGATAAATTACTTTCTCGAACGGTGTGTCCGGTCCACGGCCCGCCCTGGTTTTTTTAATCGGGTTTCAAAAATTTCTTTCTCTATACACTACAGTCACCACGGCACCCTATAGTTTCTCCTTTTTTTCTCCTAACCGTCGGTCGAATGACTGGGGGGTGGATCCTGGGAGGGACTATATGGACAGCTTTTGCTGTGCTCTTTGCCATTTCCTGTTGGGGAAGAGAATATTCCCACAAGTTATGGATGACGCCGTGGACCGGACACACCGTTGGAGAAAGTAATTTATCAGGTAAGCATAAATTCTGTTTTTTTTTCTGTTAAGATATATTTTTTGAATTAAAATGTCTCTTAGAGGGTAATTCACCTTTTACTTATAGGGTGCAATCATTTTTGGGCCAATTGAATTATTATATTTAATTGTTTAGCGTTTTTAAACGTTTTAGTGCAGTTTGAGAAAAAATGGTTGCTTTTTTTTTATTTCTTAAAGGCGCAGTAAACCTTTTTCTAAAAGTTGTTTGAATCAATAAATGAGGTGATTTACGACTATTGTGGCTATTACTAGTCTGTTAAACATGTCTGACATTGAGGAAACCAATTGTTCTATGTGTTTAGAAGCCATTGTGGAACCCCCTCTTACTTTGTGTACCTCCTTGTACTGAAAGGGCCTTATAATGTAAAAAGCATATTTTAGGTAAAGAAAGTGTTCCTAAAGATGATTCTCAGTCTGAAGAGAATCAGGATATGCCATCTAATTCTCCCCAAGTGTCACAACCTTTAACGCCCACACAAGCGACGCAGAGTTCCTCAAATGCGTCTAATTCTTTTACTCTGCAGGATATGGCTGCAGTTAACTCAACTACCCTTACAGAGGTATTATCTAAGTTACCAGTGTTACAGGGTAAACGTAGTAGGACAGGAATTAATGTGAATACTGAGTCCTCTGATGCTTTGTTGGCTATTTTCAATGTACCCTCACAGGGCTCTGAGTTGGGGGTCAGGGAATTGTCTGAGGGAGAACTTTCAGACCCAGGAAGTATGTTACCTCAGACAGATTCGGACGTCATGCCCTTTAAATTTAAACTTGAACACCTCCGCCTGTTACTTCGGGAGGTTTTAGCGACTCTGGATGACTGTGACCCTATTGTGATACCACCAAATAGACAAATATCTAGAGGTACCTACTTACAGTGATGTTTTTCCGGTTCCTAAAAGAATTTCGGAAATTATAAAGAAGAAATGAGACAGACCGGGTATACCGTTCTCTCCTCCTCCTAATTTCAAGAAAATGTTTCCCATATCAGACACCATTCGGGACTCTTGGCAGACGGTCCCTAAGGTGGAGGGAGCTATATCTACCCTGGCTAAGCGTACAACTATTCCTATTGAGGACAGTTGTGCTTTCAAAGACCCTATGGATAAGAATTTAGAGGGTCTTCTAAAGAAATTATGTATTCATCAGGGTTTCCTTTTACAACCAACAGCTTGCATTGTTCCAGTTACTACTGCAGCAGCTTTTTGGTTTGATGCTCTAGAAGAGTCTGTGAAGTTTGAGACCCCTTTAAGAGGAGATTTTAGATATAATTAGGGCTCTCAAGCTAGCTAATTCTTTTATTACAGATGCCGCCTTTCAAATTGCTAAGTTGGCGGCGAAAAATGAAGGATTTGCCATTTTAGCGCGTAGAGCGTTATGGTTAAAATCGTGGTCTGCTGATGTGTCATCTAATTCAAAGCTCTTAGCTATTCCTTTCAAGGGGAAGACCCTCTTCGGCCTGAGTTGAAGGAAATAATTTCTGACATTACTGGAGGTAAAGGGTCACGCTCTACCTCAGGATAAGTCTTAAGATGAGGGGTAAACAAAATAATTTTCGTTCCTTTCGAAATTTTAATGGAGTACCCTCTGCTTCCTCCACAAAGCAGGAAGGGAATTTTACTCAGGCCAAGTCCGTCTGGAGACCTAACCAGGCTTGGGACAAGGGTAAGCAACCCAAGAAGACCGTTGTTGCTACAAAGACAGCATGAAGGGACGGCCCTCGATCCGGGTCCGGATTTAGTAGGGGGCAGACTTTTTCTTTACCCAGGCTTGGGTAAGAGATGTTCAGGACCCCTGGGCACTGGAAATCGTGACCAACGGGTATCAACTGGAATTCAAAAATTTTCTCCCAAGAGGGAGATTTCTTCTTTCACAGTTGTCTGTAAACCAGATAAAAAGAGAGGCGTTCTTACGTTGTGTAAAAGACCTCTCTACTATGGGAGTAATTTGTCCCGTTCCAAGATTAGAACAGGGACAGGGATTTTACTCAAATCTTTTCATAGTTCCCAAAAAAGAGGGAATGTTCAGACCTATTTTAGACCTCAAGAGTCTAAACAAGTTTCTCAGAGTTCCATCCTTCAAGATGGAGACTATCCGAACAATTTTACCAATGATCCAGGAGGGTCAATATAGGACTACCGTGGACTTGAAGGATGCATACCTTCATATTCCTATCCACAAGGATCATCATCAGTTCCTAAGGTTTGCCTTCCTGGACAAACATTTTCAGTTCGTGGCTCTTCCCTTCAGGTTGGCCACAGCACCCAGGATCTTCACGAAGGTTCTAGGGTCCCTTCTGGCGGTTCTCAGGCCGCGGGGCATAGCAGTGGCGCCTTATCTGGATGATATTTTGATTCAGGCGTCAACTTATCTGACGAAATCTCATACAGACACAGTGTTGTCCTTTCTGAGAACTCACGGATGGAAGGTGAACCTAGAAAAGAGTTCACTAGTTCCACGGACAAGGGTTCCCTTCTTGGGAACTCTGATAGATTCTGTAGACATGAAAATATTTCTGACGGAGGTCAGAAAGTCAAGAATTCTTAATACTTGCCTAGCCCTTCAGTCCAATCCTCGGCCATCAGTGGCTCAGTGTATGGAGGTAATTGGATTAATGGTAGCGGCAATGGACATCATTCCGTTTGCTTGTTTTCATCTCAGACCACTATAGCTGTGCATGCTCGGACAGTGGAATGGGGACTATGCAAATTTATCTCCTCCGATAAATCTGGATCAAGAGATCTGAGACTCGATTCTTTGGTGGTTGTCGCCGGATCATCTGTCCCAGGGGACGTGTTTCCGCAGACCCTCGTGGGTGATAGTGACAACAGACGCCAGCCTTCTGGGCTGGGGTGCAGTCTGGAATTCCCTGAAGGCTCAGGGTGTATGGACTCAGGTGGAGTCTCTACTTCCAATCAATATTCTGGAATTGAGAGTAATATTCAATGCGCTTCAGGCATGGCCTCAGTTGGCTTTAGCCAAATTCATCAGATTCCAGTCGGACAACATCACGACTGTGGCTTATATCAATCTTCAGGGGGGAACGAGGAGTTCCTTAGCGATGACAGAAGTATCCAAGATAATTCAATGGGCGGGGGCCCACTCTTGTTATCTGTCAGCAATCTACATCCCAGGAGTAGACAACTGGGAAGCGGATTTTTTAAGCCGACAGGCCTTTCACCCGGGGGAGTGGGAACTCCATCCGGAGGTATTTGCCTCACTGATTCTCCGATGGGGCAGACCGGAATTGAATCCGATGGCATCTCAACAGAATGCCAAACTTCCAAGATACTGATCCAGGTTGAGGGATCCTCAGGCCGAACTGATAGATGCCTTGGTCGTTCAGCCTAGCTTATGTGTTTCCACCGTTTCCTCTCCTTCCCCGCGTGATTGCTCGGATCAAACAGGAGAGAGCTTCAGTAATTCTGATTGCGCCTGCGTGGCCACGCAGGACTTGGTATGCGGATCTAGTGGACATGTCCTCTCTGCCACTGTGGAAACTTCCATTGAGACAGTACATTCTCATTCAAGGACCTTTCCAACATCCAAATCTAAATTCTCTGCAGCTGACTGCTTGGAGGTTGAATGCTTGATTTTATCTAAGCGGGGATTCTCCGACTCGGTCATCAATACTTTGATACCGACACATAAGCCTGTCACTAGAAAGATCTATCATAAGAGATGGCGTAAATATCTTTTTTTGGTGTGAATCCAAGGGCTACTCATAGAGTAAAGTTAGGATTCCCAGGATTCTGTCTTTTCTCCAAGAAGGATTGGAGAAAGGGTTATCAGCGAGTTCCTTAAAGGGACAGATTTCTGCTTTGTCAATTTTGCTACACAAAAGTTTGGCAGATGTTCCAGATGTTCAGTCTTTTTGTCAGGCTCTAACCAGAATTAAGCCTGTCTTTAGACCAATTGCTCCACCCTGGAGTTTGCATTTAGTCCTTAATGTTCTTCAAGGGGTTCCGTTTGAACCCATGCATTCCATAGATATTAAATTGTTATCTTGGAAAGTTTTTTGGTTGCTATTTCTTCTGCTCGAAGTGTTTCTGAGCTTTCAGCGTTACAATGTGATTCGCCTTATCTTATATTTCATTCTGATAAGGTGGTTTTGTCTTCCAAACCTGGATTTCTTCCTAAGGTTGTTTCAAATAAGAATATTAATCAGGAAATTGTTGTTCCTTCCTTGTGTCCTAATCCTTCTAAGAAGGAGCGTCTGTTGCATAACCTGGACGTGGTCCGTGCCTTGAAGTTTTACTTACAGGCAACCAAGGGTTTCCGTCAATCATCTTCATTATTCATTGTTTATTCTGGAAAGGGTAGGGGTCAGAAAGCTACGGCTACCTCTTTCTTTTTGGCTGAGGAGTATCATCCGCCTGGCATATGAAATTGCTGGACAGCAGCCTCCTGAATGAATTACGGCTCATTCTACTAGGGCTGTGGCTTTCAAATGGGCCTTTAAAAACGATGCTTCTGTTGAACAGATTTGTAAGGCTGCGACTTGGTCGTCCCTTCATACTTTTTCCAAATTTTACAAATTTTTTTGGGAGAAAGGTTCTTCAAGCAGTGGTGCCTTCCGTTTAGGTCTCTGTCTTATCCCTCCCTTTCATCCGTGTCCTGTAGCTTTGGTATTGTATCCCACAAGTAAGGATGAAATCCGTGGACTCGTCGTATCTTGTAGAAGAAAAGGAAATTTATGCTTACCTGATAAATTGATTTCTTCTACGATACGAGTCCACGGCCCTCCCTGTCATTTTAAGACAGATTATATTTTATTTTTACAACTTCAGTCACCTCTGCACCTTTAGCTTTTCCTTTCTCTTCCTAAACCTTCGGTCAAATGACTGGGGGTGGAGGGAAGGGAGGAGCTATATATACAGCTCTGCTGTGGTGCTCTTTGCCACTTCCTGTTAGCAGGAGGTTAATATCCAACAAGTAAGGATGAAATCCGTGGACTCGTCGTATCGTAGAAGAAATCAATTTATCAGGTAAGCATAAATTTCCTTTTTTACACAAATCTCATTGCAGAAAGTAAAAAAAAAAAAAGTTCTTCTTGGTTGAAGAGATATCTAGATAGGTAGCGTGCACATTTGGAACACTACACAACAGGAAATAGTGCTGCCATCTAGTACCCTTGCTAATGTATAACATTGTTGCAAAACTGCTGCCATATAGTACTACAGACACGTACGCACGCCTGAACTTACCTTCTGGCTTTTCAAAAAAAAAAAGGATAACAAGAAAACTAATGCATTTTGATAATAGATGTAAATCGGAGCAGCGTTAAAAATTGTATGCTGTATCTGAAGCATGATTTTTCTTTTTTTATTTGGGTTTGTGTCCCTTTAAAATAGTTTAGTGTCGTTATATTATCTTTAACCAAACCCTTATTATCCCTCCCACCACTGTATTCCTTGATACAGGAGTTTAGCCACTTTATCTAATTATAAAATGAATGACAACAAGTGTGAGGCACTCAGCATCAATATCCCGCAACATACTAAAAAACTTCTTGAAATAAATTTTTAATTTACATGGGTCAAGAAAATGCTCACTTACCTTGGCATTAAATTGCCACCTAATATACACACCTTATACCAGGTTAATTATGCTCCTATGTTTACACACATAAGAAACTTACGGCTAGATTTAGAGTATCTAACGCTGGCTTTTTTTCCCCCGCACCTTTTAAATACCGCTGGTATTTAGAGTTCACAGAAGGGCTGCGTTATGCTCCAAAAAGGGAGCGTATAGCATATTTACCGCCACTGCAACTCTCAATACCAGCGGTGCTTACGGACGCGGCCAGCTTAAAAAACGTGCTCGTGCACGATTCCCCCATAGAAAACAATGGGGCATTTTGAGCTGAAAAAAAAACCTAACACCTGCAAAAAAGCAGCGCTCAGCTCCTAACGCAGCCCCATTGTTTCCTATGGGGAAACACTTCCTAAGTCTGCACCTAACATGAACCCCGAGTCTAAACAGCCCCCGCTATCGCTGACCCCTGCATATTTTTTTTAACCCCCTAATCTGCCGCTCCGTACACCGCCACATCTTACGCTATCCCTATGAACCCCTAATCTGCCGCCCCCAACGTCGCCTCCACCTACCTACACTTATTAACCCCTAATCTGCCGACCGGACCTCACCGCTACTATAATAAAGTTATTAACCCCTAATCCGCCTCACTCCCGCCTCAATAACCCTATAATAAATAGTATTAACCCCTAATCTGCCCTCCCTAACATCACCGACACCTAACTTCAAGTATTAACCCCTAATCTGCCTACCGGACCTCGCCGCTACTATAATAAAGGTATTAACCCCTAAACACCCCCCTAAGTTAAATATAATTTAAATCTAACGAAATAAATTAACTCTTATTAAATAAATTATTCCTATTTAAAGCTAAATACCTGTAAAATAAACCCTAATATAGCTACAATATAAATAATAATTATATTGTAGCTATTTTAGGATTTATTTTTATATTACAGGCAACTTTCAATTTATTTTAACTAGGTACAATAGCTATTAAATAGTTATTAACTATTTAATAGCTACCTAGCTAAAATAAAGAGAAATTTACCTGTAAAATAAAAACTAACCGAAGTTACAATTACACCTAACACTACACTATACTTAAATAAATTATTCCTATTTAAAACTAAATACCTGTAAAATAAACCCTAAGATAGCTACAATGTAATTAATAATTACATTGTAGCTATTTTAGGATTTATATTTATTTTACAGGTAACTTTGTATTTATTTTAGCTAGTTAGAATAGTTATTAAATAGTTATTAACTATTTAATAACTACCTAGCTAAAAGAAATACAAAATTACCTGTAAAATAAATCCTAACCTAAGTTACAATTAAACCTAACACTACACTATCATTAAATTAATTAAATTAATTAAATTAATTAACTACAAATAACTAGATAAACTAACTAAAGTACAAAAAAAAAAAAGCTGTTACAAAAAATAAAAAAAAATAAGTTACAAACATTTTAAAAATATTACAACAATTTTAAGCTAATTACACCTAATCTAAGTCCCCTAATAAAATAACAAAGCCCCCCAAAATAAAAAAATGCCCTACCCTATTCTAAATTAAAAAAGTTCAAAGCTCTTTTACCTTACCAGCCCTTAAAAGGGCCTTTTGCGGGGCATGCCCCAAAGAAAACTGCTCTTTTGCCTGTAAAAGAAAAATACAACCCCCCCCCCCAACATTAAAACCTACCACTCACATACCCCTAATCTAACCCAAACCCCCTGTTCCGATAAGCCAATAGAATGCGAGCTCAATCTGATTGGCTGATTGGATCAGCCAATCGGATTGAACTTTAATCTGATTGGCTGATTCCATCAGCCAATCAGAATTTTCCTACCTTAATTCCGATTGGCTGATAGAATCCTATCAGCCAATCGGAATTCGAGGGACGCCATCTTGGTAGTCGGTAGTCCGTCGGGGAAGAAGGATGTTCCGCGTCAGCGGAATGAAGATGGATCCTGAAGAAGAAGATTGAAGACCCGGCTTGGAAGATGACATCGCCCGGATGGAAAACTTCTTCAGCGCCGCCTGGATGATGACTTCATCGGATGGAAGACTTCTTCAGCGCCCCTTGGAGGATCACTTCTGCCGCTCCGGATCTCCTCTTCGGTTCCATCGGTGGGTTGGCTGGCTGAAGACAACTCAAGGTAGGATGATCTTCAGGGGGGTAGTGTTAGGTTTATTTAAGGGGGGTTTGGGTTAGATTAGGGGTATGTGGGTGGTGGGTTGTAATGTTGGGGGGGGGGTTGTATTTTTCTTTTACAGGCAAAAGAGCAGTTTTCTTTGGGGCATGCCCCGCAAAAGGCCCTTTTAAGGGCTGGTAAGGTAAAAGAGCTTTGAACTTTTTTAATTTAGAATAGGGTAGGGCATTTTTTTTATTTTGGGGGGCTTTATTTTATTAGGGGGCTTAGATTAGGTGTAATTAGCTTAAAATTGTTGTAATATTTTTAAAATGTTTGTAACCTATTTTTTTTATTTTTTGTAACTTAGCTTTTTTTATTTTTTGTACTTTAGTTTATGTAATTGTATTTAATTGCAGTTATTTGTAGTTAATTTATTTAATTAATTTAATGATAGTGTAGTGTTAGGTTTAATTGTAACTTAGGTTAGGATTTATTTTACAGGTAATTTTGTATTTCTTTTAGCTAGGTAGTTATTAAATAGTTAATAACTATTTAATAACTATTCTAACTAGCTAAAATAAATACAAAGTTACCTGTAAAATAAATATAAATCCTAAAATAGCTACAATGTAATTATTAATTACATTGTAGCTATCTTAGGGTTTATTTTACAGGTAAGTATTTAGTTTTAAATAGGAATAATTTATTTAATGATAGTGTAGTGTTAGGTGTAATTGTAACTTAGGTTAGTTTTTATTTTACAGGTATATTTCTCTTTATTTTAGCTAGGTAGCTATTAAATAGTTAACTATTTAATAGCTATTGTACCTAGTTAAAATAAATTGAAAGTTGCCTGTAAAATAAAAATAAATCCTAAGATTATTATTATTATTATTATTATTTATATTGTAGCTATATTAGGGTTTATTTTACAGGTAAGTATTTAGCTTTAAATAGGAATAATTTATTTAATAAGAGTTAATTTATTTTGTTAGATTTAAATTATATTTAACTTAGGGGGGTGTTAGTGTTAAGGTTAGACTTAGCTTTAGGGGTTAATAAATTTATTAGAGTAGCGGTAAGGTCCGGTCGGCATATTAGGGGTTAATACTTGAAGTTTGGTGTCGGCGATGTTAGGGAGGGCAGATTAGGGGTTAATACTATTTATTATAAGGTTATTGAGGCGGGAGTGAGGCGGATTAGGGGTTAATAACTTTATTATAGTAGCGGTGTGGTCCGGTTGGCAGATTAGGGGTTAATAATTGTAGGTAGGTGGAGGCGACGTTGGGGGCGTCAGATTAGGGGTTAATAAATATAATATAGGGGTCGGCGGTGTTAGGGGCAGCAGATTATGGGTACATAGGGATAATTTGGGTGGCGGCGGTGTGCGGTCGGCAGATTAGGGGTTAAACATTTTTAATAGAGTGGCGGCGATGTGGGGGGACCTCGGTTTAGGGGTACATAGGTAGTTTATGGGTGTTAGTGTACTTTAGAGCACAGTAGTTAAGAGCTTTATGAACCGGCGTTAGCCCAGAAAGCTCTTAACTACTGACTTTATTCTGCGGCTGGAGTTTTGTCGTTAGATTTCTAATGCTCACTTCAGCCAAGACTCTAAATACTGGCGTTAGAAAGATCCCATTGAAAAGATAGGATACGCAAATGGCGTATGGGGGATCTGCGGTATGGAAAAGTCGGGGCTGGAAAGTGAGTGTTAGACCCTTTCCTGACTTACTCTAAATACCAGCGGTAGCCCAAAACCAGCGTTAGGAGCCTCTAACGCTGGTTTTGACGGCTAACGCCAAACTCTAAATCTAGCCGCTAATCTCTAAATGGATGGAACTTAAAATATCACTATATGGCAGGATCATCACAACTAAAATGACTCTTACCTAAATTATTATACCTTTTTCGCTCACTTCCCATCACAGTCCCTACCTCAGAATTACATAAACTACAAAAAGATATTTTACCCCCCCCCCCCCCCCCCCAATGTATCAACTTAGAAACAAAGGAGGAGTAGGATTACCAAATTTAGTCCAGTATTACTACTCAGCAAGAATGGCCCAATCTCTACTAACACCCAATGAATCCACATTGAATCATCCATGATGAATGTTGATCAGATATACAGCCTCCTATGGACACCTAAATCTGAAGGTCACCCCCCCATAAAAACACATACATAGCGATCAAACACACTATTCACATCTGGAATACCTTACAAATTAAATATCCTCTAATTCAAGAAAGATCTAGGGTAACACCATTGATATCTCTAACCTCAGCCGTAGACCCACACATACAAATCAAATGGGTCAACAAGGGACTCTACAGGATTGCAGATGCTCTAATAAATGATAAACCTATATCTTTCGATTGCTATAATGCTCTGGGTATTCCAGAAAAAAAACACTTGGTATCACTATTTACAGTTGACATCCAGAGCATGTGGCATAATAGGTATAGGGAAACTCCCTCCAAACACTGTCTTTGAATCCCTTTGCTTGACAACAGCCCATGTCAAATCTCCATTTTTGTACCCCATTTTTAATTCTACTGCTAAAGAGACTAAAACCCCACTCATGATAAATTGGAAACAAGATCTCAAATACATGGTCCATTAATACCTGGTCAACTAACTTATCATGGGGCCTATCCTTTTCCCCTAATGCCCTACTTAAAGAAAACTATTTTAAAGTTGCCTTCAGATGGTACTTACACCAACGAGATCTATTAGAACTGAGACGGCAAATTCTCACCTATGCTATAGGGCAGTGCTTTCCAAACTGTGTCGTGACACATTAGTGTGTCGGCAGCAGTGTGCAGGTGTGTCCCTTCTTCAACGCAAATTTTGGGGAATTTAAATTTTTTTGGGGGTTTCCGACTTTCTTGCTGCCTGCTACGCATATCACGTGGTTGACACCTAGTGGGTCACAGATCATCTTTACCTATTGGCGCAGCTCAGCGGGAACAAACTATTCTCATTGGCGGCTTTGGTGGCACATTGGCTCCTGACTGAACGTGTAGTCAACTCAATCGGCTCGTAACTGCACGTGTAGTTAGTGAGTTGTACAGCAGTGTGTTTGCAGCGTGGGCAGTAGTCAGTCAGACTCGTAGAGCTCTGAGGGTGGCAGCTTAAATGCTGAGCTGAAGTCAAAGTGTTTTGGATTTTTTGCAGCTAGCTCCTGCATTGCTGCTCCTGCTCTTGATATATGGATAGGAAGTGGAAGCTTAAAAATGCTTGAGGATGACATTTGAGTGTCTATCTAATAGTCCACCAAATATTCAGAAACTGTGTTCATCCCATCAACCTCATACATCCTATTAAAATAGTAAGTAGCTATTGGTGTTAATATTCTTATTCTTGCACATACATACTGTTGCTTCTAAATACATTTTGTTATTATATCATTTATGTATGGGTCCGTATCTCTTAAAACAAGTTAGTTCAACCTCCTGTTTGTTAGTACAACTGAATTACTGTGTCGCAAAATGAGGTAGGTTTAAAAAGTGTGTCTCCAACTTGAAAAGTTTGGAAAGCTTTGCTATAGGGGATGTAGTGAAAGAGGAACTTGCGTGCATATGTGGTGGCATTGTGAAAAAATTACAAATATATGGGAACAATCCTCCACTATGAAAAGCTCAATTTTTCAAAACGGATAACTCTGACACCAGAACAAGCTTTATTGCACTTCCGAATACCAGACGTCCCTAAAATCAATCCTAAATTGAATACGAGTTAGAATATGCATAGCTCAATTCTGGAAGGGAATACCCTCAAACTAATTTCATAAAAGAAAAAATAGCTTGCCACTACGAGATGGCTAGCTTAGCAGCGGTTAAATTAAATACCAAAGAGAGCTTCTTGGCTCAATGGGAACCATACATCCATGTTCCATGAAGTTGATTTAAGATCAAGACTCAATCGACCTGAGGCATAGGCCGAGACCTATAGACTTACATACCCGTCTATCAATCCTATATGTACACCAAAATACTGCAACTTAGACAGAGAACTGTTAAAAATGTTAGCATATCCGTTAAGGACGCTCGATGAACCAAACCAGATCATTTAACCACTTGATGTATAATAATACAAAGAAGCATAAGACTGATACAAAAGTTGTATTTATTCATAAATTGTAGAAAAGAGATAAATGTTAATGTTTTGATACTGTTTTCATATTGATAAGTTATGACTAATATATTTGTAAACACAACAAAATTGCAAATAAAAACAATTTCAAAATAAAAGTCTAGTGTCATGATCTTTTCACTTTTGAAAATAAAGTATTTCTGTTATATTGTAAAATTTAAGACATTTTCATTAAAGTAAGCTTTACCTGTTTTACATTAAGAAATATTGTTTTAACACTTCACACAATGCATATGTATCACATTAAAGGGACACTCAAGTCAAAATTCAACTTCTGCGATTCAGATGGTGCAGAAGTTTTAAACAACTTTCCAATTTACTTCCATTATCAAAATGCACAGTCTTTATATTTACACTTTTTTAGTCACCAGCTCCTACTGAGCATGTGCAAGAGTTCACAGAATATATACGTATATATGCATTTGTGATTGGCTGATGGTTGTCACGTGATACAGGGGGAGTGGAAATAGAAATAACTTAAAGTTATCAGAAAAAAAAATCTACTAATTTTAAGTTCAGACGAAGTGCTATTGCATTGTCGTTTTACCATGCATTTGTTGATTGTGCAAATCTACTGTATTTACTGGTCCTTTAAAATACCATTTTTTTTTTTATTATTATTTTTTTTTTAACAGTACAAAGGAGCACATGTTAAGCCAGGATTTGCAGAACACTTTTACAGTAATCCGACTAGATATAAAGGAAGAGAAAATATGTTGGTAAGTGTGACACGGTGAGACTTTTATACTAGCATTGCTCTAATAAAAATGACTGCTGAAGAAACCTTTTGCATCTGTGTACCCACCTCTCTGCTTTTGTTCCTCTTTTCTTTTTTCTTCTCTCTGTGCCACTTTTCCACTCAACTTTTTCTTTTTTCCCTTGAGTGAAAAGGAGGACTCTAATGTCCTCAACACTTTGCTGAAGTCAAGTTACCATGAAACCATTTTGTATAGCACAAGAAAGATTTATTTCTTGGCTCTAGATCTACAGAGTAATAGTTTATTTAAAACCGCTCCTATTTTTCTCCATACTGGTTGCAAAGTGAAGAACTGAAAGTCAGGTTTGTTACACACACAAATTCATTTTAAGAAGGAACTTTTTTTATTTGAATTTATTTCAAAATGTCATGTAATATAAAGTAGTGTATAGCTGTCTCAATCCTTTTATTTTAAAGAGAAGAAACCTTCTTTATAAAATAAAAGGTCTCACGTCCACCTGGATATTGGGTAATTGCCATGGTATTAATGATTGTGCTATAGTTTCAGTAGGTGCCAATACACGCACAAGTTGCTTTGGATCTTATTTTAATGAGTAATCTTCTGGTTTAACCTACTGAGTTAAAAGCACAGACATCAGACACAGCACTTTGTGTGTTGAGCAATGAACATGATGTAAAACAGCTGATAATTCAGTTAAGAAGCACAGGTATTTTTTATAATTTGTAAAAGGATAGGAAATTAACCTTGTACCTCACTATAAAGAAATTGAAATATTTGATGTGGAAAAGGAGTGCTTCTAAAATGCTCTCGGCTCCTCCAGTTGCCAATGTGCCTTGCATTGTTTCATAGTCCACTGGGACAATATTAAAGTGAATTGATGTTCCCCTTTATGTTAGTATGGATACATTTTAATACTTTCTTTTTTTCAGTACTATGATACCATTGAAGATGCTCTAGGTGGTGTGCAAGAAGCACATTTTGATGGACTCATCTTTGTGCACTCTGGTATTTACACAGACGAATGGATTTACATAGAGTCTCCAATAACAATGATTGGTGCAGGTAATTATTTGAATACCAGATAATTTAAATAAATACAAAGGGAAACCATATGTTTATCTATATAATGTGTGATTTTCTGTCCTGTAAATGAAAAGTGTATCACAGTGAAACAAATCGTTTACTGTGACTTTGGCTGTATATATGTTGCCTCTGAGTGTTGAATACAAGCTTGACAGTAGGGAAACTGTTTTCTCACTGTGCTCCTGCATGTCAGTTAACATGCCTTTTTTGGGTTATTTAAGTGATGAGTGGTCTCATCCTTACATTTTGAAGCACATAAACAAACGGTAGTGTTGTCTGCTACATTGTTATTCCACCTTTTCTTTGCCACATGAGGGGGTTAATCATTCTAAAGGTGCAAGAACAGCAATGCACCTTGTTAGGTAAGATGTATCTAGAACTCCCTTCCAGTAGGAGCACTTCTGTTGTATCTCTGGGCAGTTTCAGATTCAGTTCTGGATGTGATCAGGTATAGTGCCTTATATAATTCAAGAATGCTATATTAAATATATATCTCCTGAAATAAAGACTAATCTCTTATTCCACAAGAAATTTATTGCAGGGTGGATAAAAAAAATTAAAAAAAAAAAAAAAGCTGTTTTTTATTTTTTTTATTTTTTGTATTTAAATAGGATTTTTTTAAATTGCTTTTGAGGAACACTGTGTCTAAAGATGGTTTTCTTTTTAAAGACACGATGAGTACACGGATCATCTTCATTACTTATGGGATATTCACCTCCTGGTCAGCAGGAGGAGGCAAAGAGCACCACAGCAGAGCTGTTAAATAGCTCCTCCCTTCCCTCCCACCCCAGTCATTCTCTTTGCCTACGTTAGTGCTAGGAAGAGGTAAAGTTAGGTGTTAGAAATTTATTCTTCAATCAAGAGTTTATTATTTTAAAGTAGTGCAAGCTTGTGCTGCTTTGTTCTAGGGTGTAGCTGTAGTCCATATCAGTCTCTTCAGTAGAGCTTTTGGTGGTTTTAGAGCAATAGGAACTGGTGGGACATAATTCTCACTGCTCCTCCTATACATTTATGCTGCCCTTCTCCTGATAGCCTAAGCACATTTAACTCAGGCTTATCATTTTCCACAGGGCTATGGGAGGGAGAGGACCTCTTAAACCTGCTGGACTGTCATGCTGTCGGACAGTGTTTAAGGTAAGTGCTAACTTTGTTTATTCTGGGGAAGTAAACTCAGAGGAAAGTGGGCACTTTAACTTTATCTGGAATTCACATAAGGCTCATACAAAGGGCTCCTTATGTTGGGACATCAATCCCTCTTATTTGGAGGGTTTTGGAGGACAGCCAAAAGTGCAGGCAGTGGGGCTAGGAGTTTAGCTCATTTTGTGTTTATGGTGGTTTCTGTTTCTGTTAAACATTTACTCCGATCGGGTAATGTGTTTTTGAGTTACGCCCACGGTGGGCGGGGCTAAAGTTTTGCGCGCTGCCTAAGTTAACTGCACAGTACTCAGCCGACAGAAGTGGACGTCTGCACACTGTGGCTCTAAAACCGCATGGTTTCCTGAATATTTATTTAAGCAAACGGTTATAGCGCTATTGTGCCCCTGAGCATCCGGATCGTTACAGATCTAAAAGTGTTGAGACCAGGGAGTGAGTCCGTTTGGCAGGTTGGCACCTCAGCAGAGTTGCTGAGGTGTAAGGGTGTCTGAATTTAATTCTGTTTAGCTGCTGGGATACGTTTTTCTCTATTGCAGTAAAAAAGTTAGTCTTTAAAATTTAAAGGCACAGTAACGTTTTTTGTTTTTTTTCTTTCATCAAATTTTTTGAGAGTAATTTGATTATCTTTTGCCTTTCTTTGAACATATATTTCTCATATAGTAAAAAATGTTACCTATTTAAATTCTTAAAGAGACTGTAACGTTTTATATAAAAATTGTTTTTATTCCATTGTTTTTCTTATTGGGATTTAGTATGGACATAGGAGCCGTGCAAAATGTTACTTGCTCCATGTGCTTGGATGCCAATGTGGAACCATCAATCCCTTTCTGTCCCTCATGTATTGAGAGGGCTTTAAGTTATAGGGAAAAGATTTTTCATGAGCAAAATTTTTCAAAAGCGGATGCTTCTCAGGAGTCTGAGATTCAGAGTATGCCGCAGCTTTCTCCCCACGCATCCCAAACTTTAACGCCCGCGCAAACAGTGCCCTGTACTTCTGCTCTAGCGCTTGCTGGAGTTACCTTGAAAGACATAGCTGCGCTAATGTCTTCCACAATTTATGATGCGTTGTCTTATCCTATGCTACAAGGCAAACGTAAGAGGAAAGACAACCATGTTGTCAATGAGGTTTCTGATGCAATGGTGGCAATCTCGGGTGTACCCTCCCAGGGAACTGAGATGGAGGGTATTGAGGTTCTATCAGAAGGCAAAATTTCAGACTCAGAAGGTTCATTGCCTTTGACTGATTCAGAGGTTGTATCTTTCAGGTTTAAACTAGAACACCTCCGTCTGTTACTCAGGGAGGTTTTGGTTACTTTAGACTGTGATTCTACAGTAGTGGTCGCTCCTGCGAAGTCGAGTAAATTGGACAGATATTTTGAAGTTCCCTCTTAGACTTTTTTCCAGTGCCAAAGCGAGCTTCGGAGATTGTTTCCAATGAATGGGAGAGACCAGGTATTCCCTTCTCTCCATCTCCTATTTTCAAGAAGATGTTTCCTATAGCTGACGCTATCAGTGAAGCTTGGCAAATGGTTCCTAAGGTGGAAGGGGCTATTTCTACCTTAGCCAAGCGAACTACTATTCCTATTGAGGATAGTTGTGCTTTTAAAGATCCCATGGACAAGAAGTTGGAGGGTCTACTTAAAAAGATTTATGTTCACCAGGGTCTGCTATTGCAGCCGGCTGTGTGCATTGCTACTGTCACTAGTGCAGCAGCTTATTGGTTTGATGATCTGTCTGACCTCTTTAGAGGAGATCCAAGATAGGATTAAAGCTCTGATGTTAGCTAATGCCTTTATTTCGGACGCTTCTCTGCAAATTACTAAATTAGCAGCGAAGAGTTCGGGGGTTTTCTATCCTAGCCCGCAGAGCCTTATGGTTAAAACCTTGGTCTGCGGACGTGTCATCGAAGTCTAAGCTGCTAGCAATTACTTACAAGGGGAAGACCTTGTTTGGACCTGGCCTGACAGAAATTATCTCTGATATCGCGGGAGGTAAGGGTCATCTCCTTCCTCAGGATAAGAGAAACAGGATAATTTCAAGGGAAATTATTTGTCTTCCTCCTCTAAACCAGAACAATCTAAGCCTACTTGTAGACCCAACCAGTCTTGGAACAAGGGTAAACAATCCAAGAAGCCTGCTGTTGACGCCAAAACAGCATGAAGGACATGCCCCCGATCCGGGACCAGATCTGGTAGGGGGCAGACTTTCCTTCGATCAGGCTTGGGTCTGGACGTTCAGGATCCCTGGGCAATAGAAATAGTGTCTCAGGGATACAAACTGGAGTTAAAAAATTTTCCTCCCCGAGGAAGATTTCTTCTTTCAAGATTATCTGCAAACCAGATAAAAAAAAAAGAGGCGTTCTTACATTGTGTAAGAGACCTCTCCTCCCTGGGAGTGATTATTCCCATTCCAGTTCAGGAACAGGGGCAGGGTTTTTATTCAAATCTGTTTGTAGTTCCCAAAAAGGAGGGAACCTTTAGACCTATTTTAGACCTCAAGAGTCTAAACAAGTTTCTCAGCGTTCCATCATTCAAGATGGAAACTATTCGTTCCATTGATCCAGGAGGGTCAATTTATGACAGTGGATTTAAAGGATGCATATCTACATGTTCTTATACACAGAGATCATCACAAGTTCCTGAGGTTTGCTTTTCTGGACTAGTACTTTCAGTTTGTGGCTCTTCCTTTTGGTCTGGCCACGGCACCCAGAAATTTTGCAAAGGTTCTGGGATCTCTGCTGTCGGTTCTAAGACCGCTGGGCATTGCGTTGGCACCTTATCTGGACAATATTCTAATCCAGGCGCCATCTTGTCAACAAGCAAGATCCCATACTGACGTTGTGCTATCCTTTCTGAGAACTCACGGGTGGAAGGTAAATCTGGCAAAGAGTTCCTTAATCGAAGTGAAAAAACAAGTACTGTGGGCGCCTTAAAGGGCAGGTCAAAAAAATATGAGTTGATTATGTCCTAATACATATGAAAAAAATATTTTAACAAATGATAGGTAAATGATCAAGAAAAAAACAGCCAATTGAAATGAATGTTAAAATATAATTTAATTAGACTTTACTAAATGTATTAAGAGTTGTAAGCAAAATAATTCATACAATGAGATAAATATAAAAAGGCAATACTAAATGTACATAAATAAATGCATAAAAACTTGTTTATATAAAATGAGTAATTCTCTGTAAGTGACCTATCTATGTAGAGAGAAGACCTTTAAAGACACTTCAAAATACTTAGCCTCTGCTGCAGACAGGGTTAAGGAAGCAAAAAAGCAGTACTAATGAGAGAAATTGAATCCTGGTGATTTAAGCAAAATAACAATGAGCTGCAACAATGATGCTCAATTCAATTTCAAAGTTTTAGGATTGGTGTAAAACGGCAATCCTGCGCAGGTTATAGCTGTGGAGAAACAGTACCTTAATTTGTTCAGGAGCTCCAAGTGTTTTTGTAATCCAGTGTAGCGGTTATACCGCCAGCATGAAACAGCTCTGGGAACCCTCTGTGTTTGATGGGAAGAAAGCTGCCGAGCTCCTCTCCCCTGCACCCTCTGGAATTCCACCCTCAGCTGTGTGATGTCAGTTTGATGCTTCAGTGTTTCCTGAAAGATGCATATCTACATGTTCTTATACACAGAGATCATCACAAGTTCCTGAGGTTTGCTTTTCTGGACAAGTACTTTCAGTTCGTGGCTCTTCCTTTTGGTCTGGCCACGGCACCCAGAATTTTTGCAAAGGTTCTGGGATCTCTGCTGCCGGTTCTAAGACCGCTGGGCATTGCGGTGGCACCTTATCTGGACAATATTATAATCCAGGCGCCATCTTGTCAACAAGCAAGATCCCATACTGACGTTGTGCTACACTTCCTGAGAACTCACGGGTGGAAGGTAAATCTGGCAAAGAGTTCCTTAATCACAAAGACAAGGGTGACTTTCTTGGGAACTCAGAAAAATTCTCATAGATTCTCATAGAATTTATTAGACAGAGGTCAGGAAATCAAAGATTCTAGATACCTGTCGAGCCCTTCGGTCCACTCCTCGGCAGTCATTTGCTCAGTGCATGGAAGTAATCGGACTGATGGTGGCTGCAATGGACATCATCCCGTTTGCTCGGTTCCACCTCAGACCTCTGCAATTAAACATGCTCAGGCAGTGGAATGGAGATTATGCAGACTTGTTTCCTCGAATAACCCTGGAACCGGAGACAAGGGACTCTCTTCAATTGTGATTGTCTCTGGATCAGCTATCCCAGGGAACCTGCTTTCGCAGACTTTCCTGGGTGATTGTGACTACTGACGCCAGCCTTCTAGGGTGGGGAGCTGTCTGGGGTTCCCTAAAGGATCAGGGAGTATGGACTCAGGCAGAGTCTGTTCTTCCTATAAACATCCTGGAACTAAGAGCGCTCTTCATTGCTCTTCTGGCCCAGTTTAACAGATTCCAGTCGGACAACATAACGTCAGTGGCTAACATCAATCGTGGAGGAATGAGCAGTTCCTTAGCGATGACCGAGGTAGCCAAGATAATCTGGTGGCCGGAGGCCCATTCTTGCCATCTGTCAGCGATCCATATCCCAGGGGTGGACAACTGGGAGGCGGACTTTCTGTGCAGCCAGACTTTTCATCCGGGAGAGTGGGAACTCCATCTGGAAGTGTTCTCCAAGCTGATTCTCAGATGGGGTCAGATGGAGTTAGATCTCATGGCATCGCGTCAGAATGCCAAGCTCCCGAGATACGGGTCGAGGTCCAGAGATCTCCAGGCGGAACTGATAGATGCTCTGGCAGTTCCTTGGTCCTTCAGCCTTGCATACCTATTTCCCCTGTTTGCGGGTCATTGCTCGAATCAAGCAGGAGAGGGCATCAGTGATCGTCATTGCGCCTGCTTGGCCTCGCAGGATTTGGAATGCAGATCTGGTGGACATGTCATCCCTGCCACCTTGGAGACTTCCGTTAATGAAGGACCTTCTCATTCAAGGGCCCTTCCTTCACCCAAATCTAGTTTCTCTGAAGCTGACTGCTTGGAGATTGAACGCTTAATCTTATCCAAGCGGGGGTTTTCTGATTCGGTCATAGAGACCCTGATTCAGGCTCGTAAGACTATAACTAGAAGGATTTACCATAAGATATGGCGTAAATATCTCTATTGGTGTGAATCCAAGGGCTATTCATGGAGTAGAGTTAGGATTCCCAGAATTTTGTCTTTCATGTAATTGGCAAGAGTCCATGAGCTAGTGACGTATGGGATATGCAATCCTACCAGGAGGGGCAAAGTTTCCCAAACCTCAAAATGCCTATAAATACACCCCTCACCACACACACAATTCAGTTTTTACAAACTTTGCCTCCTATGGAGGTGGTGAAGTAAGTTTGTGCTAAGATTTAGTCTTTTTTTTCAGATTGACTACTTTTTTCTTGCAGATTGCGGGCAGAACTAGGCCCCGCGGGTTTGCCAAATGCTAGACTTTATTGCGTCATTCTTGGCACGAGAATTTTTTGGCGCCGAGTCTTTACACAGGGTTGCGTCGTTAGTGACGCTATTGTGCTTTTCCGGATGATGTTGGCGCCAAAATTTTTTCATTAATTTATTACCCCATTGCTATTTGCCTCTTGCCTTTTTCTATGTCAGAGGGCTATGCTATTTCCATTTTTTTCCCATTCCTGAAACTGTCATGTAAGGAAATTGATATTTTTGCTTTATATGTTGTTTTTTTCTTTTACATTTTGCAAGATGTCTCAATCTGATCCTGTCTCAGAAGTATCTGTTGGAACTTTGCTGCCTGACATCGGTTCTACCAAAGCTAAGTGCATTTGTTGTAAGATTGTGGAAATTATATCTCCGAATGTCATTTGCAATAGTTGTCATGATAAACCAATACATGCAGATAATGTGTCCATCAGTAATAGTACATTGCCAGTTGCAGTTCCTTCAACTTCTAATGTACATGATATACCTATGAATTTTAAAGAATTTGTTACCGATTCTATTCAGAAGGTTTTGTCTGCATTTCCGCCTTCTAATAAACGTAAAAGGTCTTTTAAAACTTCTCATAAAGTTGATGAAATTTCAAATGACCGACAACATAATGATTTATCCTCCTCCTGATGAGGATCTATCTGATTCAGAAGATCCTTCCTCAGATATTGACACTGACAAATCTACTTATTTATTTAAAATAGAGTATATTCGTTCTTTGTTAAAAGAAGTGTTAATTACTTTGGATATTGAGGAAGCCAGTCCTCTTGACATTAAAACTAGTAAACGTTTAAATGCTGTTTTTAAACCTCCTGTGGTTACTCCAGAGGTTTTTCCTATTCCTGATGCTATTTCTGATATGATTTCAAAGGAATGGAATAAGCCAGGTACTTCTTTTATTCCTTCTTCAAGGTTTAAAAAATTGTATCCTTTACCAGCAATTTCTATAGAGTTTTGGGAAAATATCCCCAAAGTTGATGGGGCTATTTCTACTCTTGCTAAACGTACCACTATTCCTATGGAAGATAGTACTTCTTTTAAAGATCCTTTAGATAGGAAACTTGAATCTTATCTAAGGAAAGCCTATTTATATTCAGGTCATCTTCTTAGGCCTGCAATTTCTTTGGCTGATGTTGCGGCTGCATCAACTTTTTGGTTGGAGAATTTAACACAACAAGAATTGGATTCTGACATATCTAGCATTGTTCGCTTACAGCAACATGCTAATCATTTTATTTGTGATGCCATTTTTGATATCAAAATTGATGTTAGATCCATGTCTTTAGCTATTTTAGCTAGGCAAGCTTTGTGGCTTAAATCTTGGAATGCTGATATGACATCTAAGTCTAGATTATTATCTCTTTCTTTCCAAGGTGGTAATTTATTTGGTTCTCAGTTGGATTCTATTATTTCAACTGTTACTGGGGGAAAGGGAGTTTTTCTGCCTCAGGATAAAAATCCTAAGGGTAAATCTAAGGCTTCTAACCGTTTTCGTTCCTTTCATCAAAATAAGGAACAAAAACCCAATCCTTCCCCCAAGGAATCTGTTTCCAATTGGAAGCCTTCCTCAAATTGGAATAAATCCAAGCCTTTTAAAAAACCAAAGTCAGCCCCTAAGTCCGCATGAAGGTGCGGCCCTCATTCCAGCTCAGCTGGTAAGGGACAGATTAGGGTTTTTCAAGCATATTTGGATAAATTCTGTCCAAAATCAATGGATTCAGAGCATTGTCTTTGAAGGGTATCGAATAGGATTCAGAGTAAGACCTCCTGTGAGAAGATTTTTTTTTCTCTCACGTATCCCAGCAAATTCAGTAAAAGCTCACGCTTTCCTGAAGTGTGTTTCAGACTTGGAGTCTTCAGGGGTAATCATGCCAGTTCCTTTTGAGGAACAAGGTCTGGGGTTTTATTCAAATCTATTCATTGTCCCAAAGAAGGAAAGTTCATTCAGACCAGTTCTGGATCTGAAAATTTTGAATCATTATGTAAAAGTACCTACTTTCAAGATGGTGACTATAAGGACTATTCTGCCTTTTGTTCAGCAAGGACATTATATGTCTACAATAGACTTGCAGGATGCATACCTTCATATTCCGATTCATCCAGAACACTTTCAGTTCCTGAGATTCTCTTTTCTAGACAAGCATTACCAGTTTGTTGCTCTTCCATTTGGCCTAGCAACAGCTCCAATAATCTTTTCAAAGGTTCTAGGTGCCCTACTCTCTGTAATCAGAGAGCAGGGTATTGCAGTGTTTCCTTATTTGGACGATATCTTGGTACTAGCTCAGTCTTTACATTCTGCAGAATCTCACACGAATCAACTAGTGTTTCTTCAAAGACATGGTTGGAGGATCAATTTACCAAAAAGTTTCTTGATTCCTCAGACAAGGGTCACCTTTTTAGGCGTCCAGATAGATTGTGTCCATGCCTATGTCTCTAACAGACACGAAACGTTTGAAATCGGTTGCAGGCTGTCGGCACCTTCAGTCTCAGTCATTCCCTTCAGTGGCTATGTGCATGCAAGTTCTAGGCCTCATGACTGCAGCATTGGACGTGATTCCTTTTGCTCATTTTCACATGAGACCTCTCCATCTTTGTATGCTGAATCAATGGGGCAGGGATTATACAAATATATCACAATTAATATTCTTAAATCCCAATGTTCGACACTCTGACGTGGTGGTTAAATCACCAGCGTTTAGTTCAAGGGGCTTCCTTTGTTCGGCCAACCTGGACTGTGATCACTACAGAGGCAAGTCTTTCAGGTTGGGGAGCTGTTTGGGGATCTCTGACTGTGCAAGGGGTTTGGAAATCTCAAGAGGCGAGATTACCAATAAATATTTTAGAACTCCGTGCAATTCTCAGAGCTCTTCAGTTTTGGCCTCTGTTGAAGAGAGAATCGTTCATTTGCTTTCAGACAGACAATATCACAACTGTGGCATATGTCAATTATCAGGGTGGGACTCACAGTCCCCAAGCTATGAAAGAAGTATCTCGGATACTTGCTTGGGCGGAATCCAGCTCCTGTCTAATCTCTGCGGGGCATATCCCAGGTGTAGACAATTGGGAGGCGGATTATCTTAGCCGTCAGACTTTACATCCAGGGGAGTGGTCCCTCCATCCAGATGTTTTTTTTTTCTCAAATTGTTCAGATGTGCGGTCTTCCAGAGTTAGATCTAATGGCCTCTCATCTAAACAAGAAACTTCCCAGATACCTGTCCAGGTCTAGGGATGTTCAGGCGGAAGCAGTGGATGCGCTGACACTTCCTTGGTGTTATCATCCTGCTTACATTTTCCCGCCTCTTGTTCTTCTTCCAAGAGTGATCTCCAAAATAATCATGGAACAATCGTTTGTGTTGCTGGTGGCTCCATCATGGCCACACAGGTTTTGGTATGCGGATCTTGTTTGGCTGTCCAGTTGCCAACCTTGGCCACTTCCGTTAAGGCCAGACCTACTGTCTCAAGGTCCGTTTTTCCATCAGGTTCTCAAATAATTAAATTTGAAGGTATGGAAATTAAACGCTTAATGCTAAGTTATAGAGGTTTCTCTGACTCAATGATTAATACTATGTTAATACAAGCTCGTAAATCTGTCTCCAGAAATATTTATTATCGAGTTTGGAAGACCTACATTTCATGGTGTTCTTCTCATAAATTCTCTTGGCATTCTTTTAGAATCCCTAGAATTTTACAGTTTCTTCAGGATGGTTTGGATAAGGGTTTGTCTGCAAGTTCTTTGAAGGGACAAATCACTGCTCTTTCTGTTTTATTTTACAGAAAGATTGCTAAACTTCCTGATATTCACTGTTTGTACAGGCTTTAGTTCGTATTAAGCCCGTCATTAAATCAATTTCTCCTCCTTGGAGTCTTAATTTGGTTTTGAAGGCGTTACAGCTCCTCCATTTGAGCCTATGCATTCTTTGGACATTAAACTACTTTCTTGGAAAGTGTTGTTCCTTTTGGCTATCTCTTCTGCTAGAGGAGTTTCTGAGCTATCTGCTCTTTCTTGTGAATCTCCTTTTCTGATTTTTTCATCAGGATAAGGCGGTTTTGCAGACTTCTTTTCAATTTTTACCTAAGGTTGTGAATTCTAACAACATTAGTAGAGAAATTGTTGTCCCTTCCTTGTGTCATAATCCTAAGAATTCTTTGGAAAGATCCTTACATTCTTTGGATGTGGTGAGAGCTTTTAAATATGTTGACGCTACTTAAGATTTCAGGAAGACTTCCAGTCTATTTGTTATATTTTCTGGTCCTAGGAAAGGTCAGAAGGCTTCTGCTCTTTCCTTGGCTTCTTGGTTAAAGCTTTTGATTCATCAAGCTTATTTGGAGTCAGGTCAGACCCCGCCTCAGAGAATTACAGCTCATTCTACTAGATCAGTCTCCACTTCGTGGGCTTTTAAGAATAAAGCTTCTGTTGATCAGATTTGCGAAGCGGCAACTTGGTCCTCTTTGCATAAATTTACTAAATTCTACCGTTTTGATGTATTTGCTTCTTCAGAAGCAGTTTTTGGTAGAAAAGTTCTTCAGTCAGCTGTTTCAGTTTGATTCTTCTGCTGATGTTTGAAGTTTTTCTTGTCATTAAAGAATAAATTTATAATTTGGGTTGTGGATTATTTTTTCAGCGGTAAATGGCTGTTTTTTTATTTTATCCCTCCCTCTCTTATGACTTTTGCGTGGAGCTCCACATCTTGGGTATTGATATCCCATACGTCACTAGCTCATGGACTCATGCCAATTGCATAAAAGAACATAATTTATGTAAGAATTTACCTGATAAATTAATTTCTTTCATATTGGCAAGAGTCCATGAGGCCCACCCTTTTTTATGGTGGTTATGATTTTTTGTATTTCCAAATTCCTTTGTTGATGCTTTTTACTCCTTTCTTTTTCACCCCACTACTTAGCTATTGGTTAAACTGAATTGTGGGTGTGGTGAGGGGTGTATTTATAGGCATTTTGAGGTTTGGGAAACTTTGCCCCTCCTGGTAGGATTGTATATCCCATACGTCACTAGCTCATGGACTCTTGCCAATATGAAAAATGAATTTATCAGGTAAATTCTTACAAGTTTTTCAAGGGGCTCCGTTTGAGCCTATGCATTCCTTAGATATTAAGTTGTTATCTTGGAAAGTTTTTATTTCTTGATGCTATTTCTTCAGCTCGTAGAGTGTCTGAGCTCTCGGCGTTGCAATACAGTTCACCTTACCTTATTTTCCATTCAGATTAGGTAGTTTTACGTACTAAACTAGGTTTTCTTCCTAAGGTTGTTTCAGACAGGAACATTAATCATGAGATTGTTGTTCCTTCCTTGTGTCCTAATCCTTCTCAGAAAGAACGTCTCCTGCACAATTTGGACGTCCGTGCTTTAAAATTTTGCTTACAAGCAACTAAGGACTTTCATCAGTCCTCTTCTTTGTTTGTAATTTTCTCTGGGAAACGTAGAGGTCAGAAAGCTACGGCTGCCTCTTTCTTTTTGGCTGAGGAGTATCATCCGTTTTGCATATGAGACTGCTGGACAGCAGCCTCCTGAGAGGGTTACGGCTCATTCCACTAGGGCTGTTGCTTCCTTAATGGGCATTCAAAATTGAATCTTCCGTGGAACAGATTTGCAAGGCTGCAACTTGGTCCTCTCTTCATACCTTTTCAAAATTCTATAAATTTGACACGCTTGCCTCAGCTGAGGCTGCTTTTGGGAGAAAGGTTCTTCATGCAGCAGTGGTGCCTTCCGTTTAGGTTCCTTGTCTTGTCCCTCCCATATCATCTGTGTCCTCTAGCTTGGGTATTGTATCCCATAAGTAATGAAGATGATCCGTGGACTCATCGTGTCTTTAAAAAGAAAAGAAAATTTATGCTTACCTGATAAATTTGTTTCTTTTTAGACACGATGGGTCCACGGCCCGTCCTGTTCTTTTAGACAGGTTTTTAATTATTATAAACTTCAGACACCTCTGCACCTTGGCTTTTCCTTTCTCTTCCTAACTTCGGTCGAATGACTGGAGTGGGAGGGAATGGAGGAGCTATTTAACAGCTCTGCTGTAGTGCTCTTTGCCGCCTCCTGCTGACCAGGAGGTGAATATCCCATTAGTAATGAAGAGGATCCGTGGACTCATCGTGTCTAAAAAGAAACAAATTTATCAGGTAAGCATTAATTTCCTTTTTATTTAAAAAAACATCAATCAAAGGTTATTAATCCTGAAATAAGGATTAGTTTTTTATTATTCAGCATGAGGCTGTTTGTCTGTAATGTTTAATTTGGTAGATAAATTTAATCCATTCACAATCTCATGCACTTCTAGATCTTTCTGTAAGATTTTATTGGGCATTTTTTCTGTTTAAAAAAAATCACACATTCTTGGTTTTGTAGTTCTGAAAACTGTGAATTTGAGTCTATAGAAATAACATGCCTCTTCCTCACCGCAAAAATGCTATAAATAAAGCGTTAAGAAAGAGACCTTTAAATGGACCTGTTTTTTTGTTTTTTTTTTCCTTCCTGTCAAGATTTAGATAGAACATACAATGTTAAATTAGTTTCTGAATTTATGTCTATTATCAAGTTGGCTCCATTCTCTTGGTATCGTTTGTTAAAGGAGCTAGCTAAATCGCAGTAGTAGATTGCTACTCCTGAACCTAGTTAGATATGCTATTTATACAAAGTATACCAAGAAAATGAAGCAAATTGATAACAAAAGTAATTTGGAAAGTTGTAAAAAATATTGCATGATCTATCTATGAATCATGAAATTTTAATTTGATTTTACTGTCCCTTTAATCACATTGTTACCTCGCAATTCTATGTACACATAATCAACCCCTTAGTATCAAGAAGTTCAATTACTAGAAGATTGTTTGGAGTGGGATAAATCTTCACAAGGACCTAAGTGTAAGGAGAAAGGAGCAAGCAGTAAAAATAAAAGTGAAACCTATATTTTTGTTATAGTTGGATAAATCTAAATTATTACGAAGTTAAATATTATTTTTCTTTTGTTAAATAAAAATATTTAAATAGTTATTATTGAGGTAAAGATTATTTTTCTCCCTCCAATAAAGTGCAGCTGAAAAGTTGATCAAATATGAATGATTAGCCTATTAAACTGGATATTTTTAACCCTCCCAAAAATGTCATAATTCTATCTACATATTTCTAGTGGTATATAACTAAATCAGTCATTTTATTATATAACTGGAAAAAAAAATCTGATAATGTATTCTTAAAATGAAACTTTTATGTAGAAAACAATTTAAGTCTTACGGATTAGTGATTGACATCTATGGTCACAATAAATTGGGGTGGATTTTGGATCAAAACTATTTAAAAGATGCATATTTGCCCCTCTACTTGTCCTTTAGAGATCTTTCACCTTTGCCATGGGATACAACTAATTCAAATTTATTTTTGCTTCACTTCAGACTTTGTAATGTATAAAAGGTACTAGTTCTAGTTCTTGTACAACTCAGAACATATCCAAGTATTTATCTGGGGGGAAAATGGTTGTGGGCGTGGCTTATAAAGATCTTGCATTCAAGAATCTAAACTTTGTCTTTCATGGCCAAGCAACAGGGTGTTCTGTTTGGAGAAAAATCCTTTAATTCCCAGCCAAAGCATGTGTCTTTGTGGGCACATCATTTCAAATAATTCTCAACAGGCTGTTGCCAGAGGACATAATAGCCAGCATGATATAGTTAATACTGCATTTCAGTGTTTTAAGCACTCTGATAGTCCTTAAATTGGGCTCAATGGAAAAACTCACAGTGAGCCATATAGAGGATGTAACCAATTCTAGTTTCTGATATTTTGGCATCACAGAATGAAAGTCTTATTTCACACCAACATTTAGGTCACATTTAGCAGTAAACTACATTTCTCATGGATCCCCAGTAGGCACTTTAGATTGCAGCACCCTAGAATGGAGAGCACATCTGCAGAATCAATTCATTTTAAGGCTGTCAGGAGGCTAGTCATTTCTGATAAATGTTGTATAGCTAGGGACACTTCTGGAAGAGTCCTCTTGGCCAGTAAGACAGCAATCTGTTAAAAAAAAAAAAAATCCCATAGGTACAGGATAACCAGACAAATTTCGTTGACTTTTACCCCAGCCAGGAAAATAACTGAGTGGCAGACACTTTATACCATTGTCCTTATTTGACCTTCAAAATAGTTAGTTCTCTGCCTAGTTACATAATCTTTATCAAAGGTGGTTTCCCGGTTTTATACTCACGATATGTCTTCAGTCATTTGATTCCAATAAGGAGCCTGTGAAGGGGTCTTCATTTATATATTTATTGGACAAAAGAAAAGGGAGTCAGACATAAAGCTACTGGGTATTCTACAAGAACATTGCAATTATTCAATGCTGGCAGGAACTAATTCAAGATGGATTGTTTGTGTTTCACATGGACAAAAAGTTTCCACAAGAGTGGTTTCTACTTCTGGGGGCAGCAAAGCTGATATAACATTCTGAGGACCTTTGCAAGGTAGCAGATGTTTTCATGAAATATTTCTGAAGTACTATAAGGCAGGGTTGTAGACTTGATCTGCTTTACTTGGACTCAAGTCCCAAATTTGATGTTTTGCCACTCAACACAATCCAAGAAGACTTGTGACTTAGACTTTCACAACATTGGCTTGCGACTTGATTTGAGCCCTTTGACCTGGAAAGACTTTTTATACCTTCTAAAACTAAAGATGAGTTGTAATAACACTAGTCTGTTCCCTGAAACTCAAAAAATAATAATAAAAAAAAAATATATGTATATATATATATATATATATATATATATATATATATATATATATGTGTGTGTGTGTATATATGTATATATATATATATATGTATGTATGTATGTAAAGCAGCAAAGAGGAAGTCACTCACAGGGTCTTTCAAAAAGATAAAGTATTTATTTTGATGTTTCGGGTGTTACCCCTTTCTCAAAAAAACAGCACAGTATATGCATGCATATGCCAACCCATATATGCTATGGTATGAGACCTTTATAATGAAGACCCTATCGATCCCTGAGATTAAATTGTATGGTCTTTTAATAGATGACGTATGGAGGGGCACATCTGATTCTTTACAAAATTGGATTGAGGGCCTTAATAAATTGGAATCACCTATTCGATTTAAGCATGATATTAGCAGGGACTCTATACCATTCCTTGACTTAAGAATTTCAAAATACACAATTGATGGGTCAGTTGGATTTAGTACATCCCTTATATACTAAACCAACTGATAAAAACTCTCTCCTGTTGTCCACTAGCTTTCACCCTACACATCAGAAGAAAGGGGTTGTCAACTCCCAACTCATGCGAGTAGCCCGGAACAACACACTCAGGGACACCAGGGTTCTCCAAGAGAATGCCATGAAAAACAAACTTAAAGAGAGAGGTTACAGATCAGTGGATATCAATAATTCCTCACTGAACTTGTCACAGTATGATCAAAGGGCACTACTCCATAAGACAAAGACGGAGAAAACCAATACCAATGAGATCAATCTGATCACCACATTTACCCCCATGCACCAAATCCTGGAGAAATCTGTACGTAAGAAGTGGGAGATTGTGAAAACTGATAAATCCCTCCCTTTTACTCTTACAAAGCCACCACGGATGGTATACAGGAAAGCGTCCAACCTGAAGGACATTTTGGTCCATAATGACCCCATACGGTGCTATCAGAAAGACACTTGGATAGACGCTAACAGGAAACTTGTTTTTTTTTAAGTGCGGGGACTGCACTACATGCAACAGCATGCTTACTGGATCAACATTCCATCATCCACGTACAGGGAAGAAATATAAAATATATCATAGATTGACCTGCACCAGCAGCTTTGTGATATACATTTTAACATGCCCGTGCTCTCTGGTCTATGTTGGAAAGACCTCCACCACGTTCCGGGAAAGGATGGCCAACCATCGCCATGCGATAAGAGCGGCGATTGATAAAAAAGAGTCGGACCAACCGGTTGCCAGACATTTTATGCAAGCATGGCACATGGCGGTAAGCTTAAGAACAATGGTCATTGACCATGTACCACCGTTGAACAGAGGTGGGGACAGACAAACTAAACTGTTTACAGATTGAAGCCGCTTGGATCTATCGTCTGGACACTGCCTCTCCTAGAGGATTGAACATACAACTTGACTATAACGTATTTCTGTAGCTGGATTTGGCTATGATTGAATGATCTAGGTCTTGTTCTGGTTATGTGACTACATTTAGTCTAATGTTGGAACACTAATCTCTCTTGACTGACTATCCTATTATGAGATTCCTAAAGGATTACAAATTGGAAACCCGCTATGAGTGTGTTGTTCACAACCTAAGTTTTTACCATATTACAAGGATCATGAAGAGGGGATTAGTGCTGTTTTATTATAGATATCTTTGCATGATGTCACTTTAATGCATTCTTAAATACTCCCAGATAATAGGGGGAATTATGTTTCCATCTTGCTAATTGGTTGAAACATTGGTAATGTTATGCATTTGACAAAGCCCCAAATTCGATATAGGCAGCCTACACCATCTAACTACATTAGTGGTTTGCTTAGCCGTTTTTTAATTTGATTAATTCTATTTTTCTAAATTCTATTAGTTTAAATTGGTATTTTTCTTTGCACATTTCCAGAGAGGCATCCGCCTTTCTATCTATCCTCCGTGCTTGCCAGCTGATTGCGGTGTTGCGTGCGCATTGAACTGAGCCGATGATGACGAGGTACTTTGCCAGTCCCAGAAGACGTGACTATGCTAATTAGCCACGTTGCTTTGCTTTTCTTTTCATGTTCGGTAATTATGACGCAACCGTTCCGCATTGGCTGGTGATACCGGAAGTTAGGGGAACGCTAGGGGTTTAAATAGGGTGGTAGTGGTGTTAGTAAGTTAGGATCGTTTGCTGGAGAATTAAAACACACCCATTGAGAAAGGTACCAGAAGGGTACCGAAACGTTTGGGGGTATTTGTGCTTTTTGGATGCATTGTTAAACCTGTGAATAAAAAGACTTTTTCTTCTAAGACCGGTGAGTGCAGCATCTGTTTATTCTCTATCTGGAGTTAAACTGGACATGATATTTATTATGCAGCACCACGGCAGCTGTATCTTGTCTTATGGATTGCACCTACCAATTGATTGTATGTGTATATATATATATATATATATATATATATATATATATATATATATATATATATATATATATAAAATCTATATCAACATTTTAAATTAGGGGGAGATAAAAGGCGATTTCTCCACTACGCACACAATATAGAAAAAATAACTCATTGTGTAGTTCATTAACAAATCTAGACAGTCCCAGAGGCTTGTTTTCCCAGAGAAAACCTCTGAATTACATTGTTTCCAATGCAGCAAAGGATTCTGGGTAAAATATGCAAATCAAGTACACAATGACACACCTTTTTACTTCAGTCTGCTTTTCAGTAGGTTCCCTTTACGCCAAAGTATCGCTGTTCACACAGCTTATAAACTTAGCTAGGGTTAGTGCAGTGATTCATAGCCATCCCAGGACAGACTGTTTTGTGGTTTTTGCCACTCATCTGCTGGGCGAAGGTTAAAATCACTGCTGGGTGAAGTTGATTCCAGGCAGAATACAGCAACATTTTAAATTAGGGGGAGATAAAAGGCGAGTTTAAAATCCTCCACTATGCACAAAATATAGAAAAAATAACTCATTGTGTAGTTCATTAAGAAATCTAGACAGGCCCAGAGGCTTGTTTTCCCACAGAAAAGGTTTGTCATTGTGTACTTGATTTGCATATCTTACCCAGAATCCTTTGCTGCATTGGAAACAATGTAATTCAGAGGTTTTCTGTGGGGAAAACAAGCCTCTGGGCCTGTCTAGAGTGCACGTGTCTGCAGCACTATCTGGGAGCACTGTTATACATTAGCAGGAGCACTAGATGGCCGCACTTTTTCCTGCCAAGTAGTGCTCCAAATATTTGCAAATTACCTACCTAGGTATCTATTCAACAAAGTGAGAACAAAGGAAATTTGATTATAGAAGTAAATTGGAAACCAATATTTGTAACCATAAAAAAAAAAGCATTGAGTATCTTCTGTTACAATAAGATAGGTAAATATTATGAAAATAAAAATACAAAGACAGAAAGTCCCTCCTCTGATGATATTAAATTGAAATAGAAAATAAAGAATTTCGGCACACCATATAATTACAAAATTTTACACACACAAATGGTTTTGTTTGTTTTCCCCCCTCTCATCCCAAAGTGCCAGTCTTTATTTTAGTGAGTACTAAGAGATAGAATTTATGCTAAGTATGATGTCATTTCTCTAAAATGTTGTCAACATTTTATACAAATGTGCCAACTATTGTTCTAGCAGCATGTTCCTGTGACTTTAGATTGTGTTGTAATATTTTTAGGTGATGCAAAGGTAAAACTTTGGAATCAAACAGAATTTATGTGAACCATGTAGAAAGAGTGAGAGTTTATTTGTTTTAATGTAAATATAAAAATGAAGTAACACAACTTTTTCACATGCCCTTTGAATAATGGTTGATTGATCTTTTAAACATATTATGTCCTTTTAAATGGGTATAAACATATGGCATTTGTGTTTCTATATTGTGGTGTTTAATCCATTTTAATTTATTTGCAGCGCCAGGAAAGGTAGCGGACAAAGTGATCATTGAAAACACTAGAGATTCCACATTCGTATTTATGGAGGGTTCAGAGGATGCTTATGTTGGTTATATGACAATCAGGGTGAGGCATAACTGGCTTTAATTAGACAATGCATTGTTATTTATAAGATACTTTTCCAAAAGCCGTTATATATAAGTAGTTTTGGAAGTAACACAATCCGTTTATTAAGTGTTTTTGATACAAAATGTAATTCTCGATACTCAGAATTATATATAACTGTGAATTGGCAGAGCAATGGTTTAGGGTATGCCATTTTTTACTTTTTTTTTTTATGGGATATTTTGATTCTTGTTCTTCTCCAGTTTAACCCTGATGATAAATCTGCACAACACCACAATGCCCATCACTGCTTAGAAATCACCGTAAACTGCAGTCCAGTAATTGATCATTGTATCATTCGAAGCACTTGCACAGGTGAGTAATTTCTAGCCACATATTCATTATATTTGTTTAAATAAATCAAATGGTTTCTACATATTAATTTAAGCAATTTGCAAGATCTTCCATAAAACGTCTATGCAGGGTATAAATGCTTTAGAAACTTAAGCTTTATACTAGGTGCCATTTCCCTCCATATAGCCACACTGTGTGGTATGTAGTAAAGTGAAAAAGATTGGTTTAAAAATTGTTTTTTTTTTAAAAAATAAAAAATAATTCTGAGCTGTACATAAGTCTGTATTCTTCTTTGTGGGAATTGTTAAGAATATTTTGTTTTTTATTCTTATGGTTTCCGATAAATGGAAAGCTTCAATGTGCAGAGCAAATGCAGTCAAAATTATGAAAGTGCATTGCAAGTGTTTTCAATATACATAATTAAACCTTTTATGGAGAATTACATTTTGAGTTTAATGTCCCCCTTCCTGGGTATTTAGAAACCCTGGCGTGTCAAAGCCATCAGCTCAGAGAGTATTGCTTAGAATTAAAGGGATACTATTTTTTTTTATTTAATGATTCAGATAGTGCATGCCATTTTAAGCAACTTTCTAATTTACTCCTATAGCTTTTTCTTCGTTCTCTTGCTATCTTTATTTAAAAAGCAGGAATGTAAAGCTTAGGAGCTGGCCCATTTTTGGTTCAGCACCCTGGATAACACTTGGTTATTGGTGATAACATTCAACCAACAATTAAGCAAGCGTAACCCAAAAAGTGTGAACCAAAAATGGTTCAGCTCCTAAGCTTTACATGCTTGTTTTCAAATAAATATAGCAAGAGAACGAAGGAAAATTGATAATAGGAGTAAATTAGAAAGTTGCTTATAGTGAGTCAACCATAGCTTTTTTGAAACGCTAGGATTGACTGTTGAAACAAATAAAGGGCACTTTTATTCATGTAGTATAAGATACTTCATGCAGAAAGTGCCTTTATTTGTTTCAAATGCTCGCCGTTCATAGCTGCTACAGCAGCCCACGGCTTAAAAATATTTTGCTAAGAGGTGACGTTTTCACCTCCTAGCAAATAGCCGTGCAGTAAATCTAGCTCCCATGGACGCCAAACCAGATTTACTGCACGGCTATTGGCTAAGAGGTGAAAACGTCACCTCTTAGCAAACAAATTTTTTGGCTGTGAGCTGCCGTAGCAGCTAAGAACGGCAAACGGTTGAAACGAAGAAAGGAACTTTCTGCATGAAGTATCTTATACTACATGAATGAAAGTGCCTTTTTATTTGTTTCAACAGTCAACCCTAGCTTTTCAAAAACGCTATGGTTGACGTTCACTTTAAAATTGCATGTTCTATCTGAATTATTAAAGAAACATTTAGGATTTAGTGTCCCTTTAAGACTCATTGTGAGTTTGTTCAGAATTGCACATTGGTATGATTTCTTGCATTTGCCACGCTGCCTCTAAAGATGCAATATTCTCTATATATTTATTTTAGTTGAGTTTTACTATTTCCTCCTCCAGCCACCATTGTCGATAACTGCACAAGAATGTGTACTTTTCTTCTGTTAAGTGTGATCAGTCCACGGGTCATCATTACTTCTGGGATATTAACTGCTCCCCTACAGGAAGTGCAAGAGGATTCACCCAGCAGAGCTGCATATAGCTCCTCCCCTCTACGTCACTCCCAGTCATTCTCTTGCACCCAGCAACTAGATAGGTCGTGTGAGAGGACTATGGTGATTATACTTAGTTTTATATCTTCAATCAAAAGTTTGTTATTTTAAAATAGCACCGGAGTGTGTTATTACCTCTCTGGCAGAGTTTGAGGAAGAATCTACCAGAGTTTTGCTATGATTTTAGCCGGAGTAGTTAAGATCATATTGCTGTTCTCGGCCATCTGAGGAGTGAGGTAAACTTCAGATCAGGGGACAGCGGGCAGATGAATCTGCATAGAGGTATGTAGCAGTTTTTATTTTCTGACAATGGAATTGATGAGAAAATCCTGCCATACCGATATAATGTCATGTATGTATACTTTACACTTCAGTATTCTGGGAGAATGGTACTTCACTAGAATTACACTGTAAGAAAGACATAAAGCTGTTTAATAACTAGAGATTATGTTTAACGTTTTTGCTGGAATGTAAAATCGTTTTCATTTGCTGAGGTACTGAGTGAATAAATGTTTGGGCACCATTTTTCCACTTGGCAGTTGCTTAAATCTGTTTTTTCTGTCAGTTTCTGTTCTCCCTCACTGCTGTGTGTGTGGGGGAGGGGCGCTTTTACTATGCATCAAATATTTCAGTCAGCAACTCATTGTATTCCCTGCATGATCTGGTTCATCTCTACAGAGCTCAGGGGTCTTCAAAACTTATTTTGAGGGAGGTAATTTCTCTCAGCAGAGCTGTGAGAATTATAGTTTGACTGAAATAAAAACTTTTATTCTGTAATTTGTTTCCTGCTTTCAGAAATTGTTATCTTTGCTAATGGGATTAAACCTTTGCTAAAGTTGTGTTGTTTACAAGGATTGAGGCTATAACTGTTTCAATTTATTAATTTTTAACTGTCATAGATCTTCTGTGCTTCTTAAAGGCACAGTACGTTTTAATATTATTCTATTTGAATTGTATTTCCAAGTTGCAAGTTTATTTGCTAGTGTGTTAAACATTCTGGAATTGAGAGCAGTTCTCAATGCCCTCCTGGCTTGGCCCCAGTTGACAACTCGGGGGTTCATCAGGTTTCAGTCGGACAACATCACGACTGTAGCTTACATCAACCATCAGGGAGGGACAAGAAGCTCCCTAGCTATGATGGAAGTATCAAAGATAATTCGCTGGGCAGAGTCTCACTCTTGCCACCTGTCAGCAATCCACATCCCGGGAGTGGAGAACTGGGAGGCGGATTTCTTAAGTCGTCAGACTTTTCATCCGGGGGAGTGGGAACTTCATCCGGAGGTCTTTGCCCAAATACTTCGACGTTGGGGCAAACCAGAGATAGATCTCATGGCGTCTCGACAAAACGCCAAGCTTCCTCGTTACGGGTCCAGATCCAGGGATCCAGGAGCAGTCCTGATAGATGCTCTGACAGCACCTTGGGACTTCAGGATGGCTTACATGTTTCCACCCTTCCCGTTGCTTCCTCGATTGATAGCCAGAATCAAACAAGAGAGAGCATCAGTGATTCTAATAGCACCTGCGTGGCCACGCAGGACTTGGTATGCAGACCTGGTGGACATGTCATCCTGTCCGCCTTGGTCTCTACCTCTGAAACAGGACCTTCTGATACAGGGTCCCTTCAAACATCAAAATCTAACTTCTCTGAAGCTGACTGCTTGGAAATTGAACGCTTGATTTTATCAAGACGTGGGTTTTCTGAGTCAGTTATTAGTACCTTAATACAGACTAGGAAACCTGTTACCAGAAAGATTTACCATAAGATATGGCGTAAATACCTACATTGGTGTGAATCCAAAGGTTACTCTTGGAGTAAGGTTAGGATTCCTAGGATATTGTCTTTTCTACAAGAAGGTTTAGAAAAGGGTTTATCTGCTAGTTCATTAAAGGGACAGATCTCAGCTCTGTCCATTCTGTTACACAAACGTCTGTCAGAAGTTCCTGACGTCCAGGCTTTTTGTCAGGCTTTGGCCAGGATTAAGCCTGTGTTTAAAACTGTTGCTCCACCATGGAGTTTAAACCTTGTTCTTAATGTTTTACAGGGCGTTCCGTTTGAACCCCTTCATTCCATTGATATAAAGTTGTTATCTTGGAAAGTTCTATTTTTAATGGCTATTTCCTCGGCTCGAAGAGTCTCTGAATTATCAGCCTTACATTGTGATTCTCCTTATTTGATTTTTCATTCGGATAAGGTAGTCCTGCGTATTAAACCTGGGTTCTTACCTAAGGTAGTTACTAACAGGAATATCAATCAAGAGATTGTTGTTCCTTCTTTATGCCCAAATCCTTCTTCAAAGAAGGAACGTCTACTGCACAACCTGGATGTAGTCCGGGCTCTAAAATTTTACTTGCAGGCAACTAAGGAATTCCGACAAACGTCTTCTCTGTTTGTCATTTACTCTGGGCAGAGGAGAGGTCAAAAAGCTTCCGCTACCTCTCTTTCTTTTGGCTTCGTAGCATAATTCGTTTAGCTTATGAGACTGCTGGACAGCAGCCCCCTGAAAGAATTACAGCTCATTCTACTAGAGCTGTGGCTTCCACTTGGGCCTTCAAGAATGAGGCCTCTGTTGAACAGATTTGCAAGGCTGCAACTTGGTCTTCGCTTCATACTTTTTCCAAATTTTACAAATTTGACACCTTTGCTTCATCGGAGGCTATTTTTGGGAGAAAGGTTCTTCAGGCAGTGGTTCCTTCTGTATAAAGAGTCTGCCTATCCCTCCCGTCATCCGTGTACTTTTGCTTTGGTATTGGTATCCCAGAAGTAATGATGACCCGTGGACTGATCACACTTAACAGAAGAAAACATAATTTATGCTTACCTGATAAATTCCTTTCTTCTGTAGTGTGATCAGTCCACGGCCCGCCCTGTTTTTAAGGCAGGTAAATATTTTTTAATTTATACTCCAGTCACCACTTCACCCTTGGCTTTTCCTTTCTCGTTGGTCCTTGGTCGAATGACTGGGAGTGACGTAGAGGGGAGGAGCTATATGCAGCTCTGCTGGGTGAATCCTCTTGCACTTCCTGTAGGGGAGCAGTTAATATCCCAGAAGTAATGATGACCCGTGGACTGATCACACTACAGAAGAAAGGAATTTATCAGGTAAGCATAAATTATGTTTTCTTTCTTTTTTGGCTAACTGACCAAGGATATTACTGTCTCTCTTGCAATTTGTTAGTTTAAAGATGCTATGTTCTGAACATTACTATACTATTTTGCACATGAAAGAGCAGCAATTTAACATGCAACTCCACACACCCATGGGAAACTGGCAAAGTGATATTAGTCGTGTTTTGTTTTTTTTTTTTATTACTATATAGAGCAGAATTAAGATTTCAGAGCTCCAATCAAGTGGGCAATTTTAATGTATACTTTGATTGGTAGCTTATTACTAAGCCCATTATTTCTCATGTTCAGACTCTGGAAGAAAGTATAACTAAAAAAAGCTTACATTCACAGTCATCTTTTTTTACTGGCACTGTTGCACTTATTCAGTTTCAGCTCCTATTCCCTCCTGTACAGTGTTTCTCAACCGTGGTCCTCAAGTTCCCCCAAGTAGTCAGGTTTTCATTATAGCTGAACCAGTGCACAGGTGAAGTAATCAGTAACACCATGGTTACTAACCTGCTCTCAACAATCAGCTAATTATTTCCTCTGTGTACTGCATCAACTGTAATGAAAAGCTGGCCTGTTGGGGGTACTTAAGGACTGCAGTTGACAATGTTGTGAGTAGGACTTCCCTTTACCTAGAATGTGTTAAATACATATATTAATTTGTATATTTGCAGGACGTATAAATGGTCATATGTTTGTGTTCTAATATAATACCTTATTTTTGTAGTTGGCTCTGCAGTATGCGTTAGTGGCCAGGGAGCTTGTCCCACAATAAAACACTGTAACATCAGTGACTGTGAAAATGTAGGGTTGTACATCACGGACCATGCACAGGTATTTCTTCACTAATTTTCTATTATTTCTCTTATTTAATTATACATATATTTTTAAATCTAAACTTAATATTTTTATCTTGTAGGGGATTTACGAAGACAATGAGATCTCAAATAATGCCTTAGCTGGTATATGGGTTAAAAATCATGGCAATCCTATAATTAGGAGAAATCATATACATCATGGACGTGATGTCGGTGTGTTTACTTTTGACCATGGCATGGTATGTACTAGCTGCTGATCTCACCATTTTACAGTCAAACTGTTTTGGCACTAAGGAGAACAAGTTAACATGTTTCAACATAATAACTTATTTAGTTGCCAAACTGACCTGCAATACATGACCAAGGCATGTGTTGAAGCCTCCTGTGCCAGCCAGAACGTGAAACCCTACAGTGCTAAGCCATTTCTTAACCCTGTGTTGAAGCTGCTTTTTTTTTTGTTTGTAGTTTATCTATTTACTGGTTGTTGGTTTTTCTAAGCATCGCTTATAGGAAATGACTAGTTAGCTTATTTATACAAATATTGAAAAAAGGCCACAGTTGAATGCAAAAAGGGCATCAGTTTATGTTCCAAAAACTCTGTAGAATTCTGTTTGTTTTTAAAAAAAAAAAAAAAAAAAAAAAACTACATGAAATTAGAGGTTTCTTATTTGGGTAAATTTTATGCCGAAATAAGTAAAAAATACAATTTCTAACTATAAAGCTATTGAATAGATTTTAAAATATCAGAATTCAGATTTTACCTAGGATTGACTTAACCTATTTCTATAAAATATAAATGCTGCTATTCCTATGTAAATTCCTATATCATATTAAAATAATAAAAAAAAGATAACCGGCAATCATAAAATAATTACAGCAAAAAGCATCATATATAACATTATTTTTCCAACCACTCGCAGTTCTCATATTTACTTTTATAATAACTGCAACATTTTATTAGCTTGGAGAAACAAGGATCTATTGGCAAAGAGATTAAAACCACAAAATGAGACTAGTGGGTATTGCTAGGTGGTCATCGTTATTTTGAAGTACATTATACAGGATTATTTGAATACTGGGACACCCTCTTCTAAATGAGTGATTTTATTATATATTTATATAGTGAGTATTTGATAAGGTCCTCTTTAGAGTGTAAAGATCTGGAAAAATAGGTGTCATGTAAGGACTCGTATGTCCCTTTTGTATTGTAAGGTGCAACTGTTTGTTTCTTTCATATATCTAGATTTGTCAGGTGATCAGATGATAATCACTCTGTTGTGTCCCCTCATTTGAAAGAGGGAAAGATAATCCTGTCTTTCATATGTGGGGTTCCATGTGTGTATGCTGTCACTGCACACCCCCACACCCCCCCCCGCATATGCAATAAATACATTGGGTAGGCAGTTCCTATTTTTATGACCATCACCTACAATGGCAGAAATGTGACCTCATTGGAAAGAGGGATCTTCACTTGTTTTAACGCACAAGAGAAGGGTTAAAGGGACAGTCTACACCAGAATTGTTAAAAAAATAAATAAAAATAAATAAATAGATAACGCCTTTACTACCCATTCCCCAGCTCTGCACAATCAACATTGTAATATTAATATACTTTATAACCTTTAAACCTCTAAATTTCTTCCTGTTTCTAAGCCACTAAAGGCAGCCTCTTATCATACGCTTTTTTTATTTGCTTTACACAACAGGGGAGTGCTAGTTCATGTGAGCCATATAGATAACATTGTGCTAACGTTTGTAACAGACATTGCACTAATTGGATAAAATGCAAGTCAATAGATAATAGTCATGTGATCAGGGGCCTGTCAGTAAAGGCTTTTAGATACAAGGTAATTACAGAAGTAAAAAGTGTATTAATATAACCATGTTGGTTATGCAAAACTGAGGAATGGGTAATAAAGGCATTATCTATCTTTTTAAACAATAACATTTTTTTTGGAGTAGACTGTCCCTTTAATAGCTTGTCTGAGTAAAACTTGATCAGTACTTTTTTTATGCAGAGTTCTGAGAGCTTTTGTATAATGTGTTTAAATATTAAAAATGACTACTGTTTTAATATACTATAGTATAATTCTAATAGCAACATGTTTTGAATATCAGTGCATGGATCAACTGATGATTGCTATTATTTGCAGGGTTATTTTGAAAGCTGCAACATACATAGAAATAGAATAGCTGGCTTTGAGGTAAAAGCCTATGCCAATCCTACAGTGGTAAGATGCGAAATCCACCATGGCCAGACTGGAGGAATTTATGTCCATGAAAAAGGGAGAGGCCAATTCCTAGAGAACAAAATCTATGCAAACAATTTTGCAGGTGTATGGATTACCTCAAATAGTGACCCAACTATAAGGTATGTAGAAACCTTTTTATTTATTTAAGAATTTATTTTCTCTTTCATGACTCAGAGGATGCAATTTTAAACATTACAATTTACTTCTATCAAATTTACTTAATGATTTTGGTATCCTTTGTTGAATCAGCAGCAATGCACTACTGAGAGGTAGCTAAGCACATAGTGAGCCAATGACAAGAAGCATATATATGTAGCGTCCAATAAGCAGCTAGCTTCCAGTAGTGCCTTGCTCTCTTTAGCCTACCTAGGTATGCTTTTCATTAAAATATACCAACATAACTAAGTAAATTAGATAATAAAAGTAAATTAGAAAGTTGTTTAAAATGACATGCTCTGTCTGAATCATACTTAATTTAGATTTTACTGTCATTTTAAGGAATAATAATCTGACATTAATAAATGCTCTTAAATTATGTTTAATGTATATTTGAATTATGAAATCACTTTACAGTTACATCATTATAGTGTATTGCATGGTATTGTTTTTCTTTAGAATTTAGTGTGCTTTTTTTTTCTTCTTTCTCAGGGGAAATGCAATTTTTAATGGAAATCAAGGTGGTGTATATATTTTTGGTGATGGAAGAGGCCTTATAGAAGAAAATGACATATATGGTACACTAAATATTTTGATTCCAATTTTAATTGTTTTCAAAAGTCAAATAGATGTTTATGATTTTCCCTTTTTATTTACAGGTAATGCTTTAGCGGGCATACAGATTCGGACAAATAGTTGCCCTATTGTCAGGCATAATAAAATTCATGACGGTCAGCACGGTGGAATATATGTGGTAAGTGTTGGATTTATTTAAAAAATGCTGAGTGCCTAAAGTATAACATGGCATGATGATGCAAGTAATTTAGTTATATTATATTTTACCATTTTTTTGAAAGACTTCAAATGTAGGCTTTCTGATTTAAGCAGTTTACTCTTTAATTTATTTTTTTGTTTGTTTTTTTTAAAGCATGAAAAGGGTCAAGGTGTTATTGAAGAAAATGAAGTCTATAGTAATACATTGGCTGGTGTGTGGGTTACAACAGGAAGCACACCTGTTCTACGGAGGAACAGAATACACAGTGGAAAGCAGGTCAGTAATCATCAGGAAGCAAATTCTATTTGTGAAACTGTTTTACCCTTTAATTTTAAGCTAACCTTTCTGAACTCTGCCAGGTTGGGGTGTATTTCTATGACAACGGCCATGGAGTCTTAGAAGACAACGACATCTATAACCATATGTATTCTGGGGTTCAAATAAGGTGAGTTACTTAATATACAATGTAAACAAATTGAATGTTAGTGTTAACTTCTAATTTGGACCAAGTGTTTACCCACTCCCTGCATTGTTCATTCTGCTTATATATATTTTTTTCCTTAATAAAATAACTGATACATTTATTTTTCAAGTTACTCGGGTTTCAGATAATGGATCATACAACTGGTTTATATATATATATATATATATATATATATATATATATATATATATATATATATATATATATATACATACATACATACATACATACATACATACATACATACATACATACATACATACATACATACATACATACATACATACATACATACATACACACACACACACACACACACACACACACACACACACACACACACGGTCCACTCTGTGAAAAGCATTGCTTGGCTAAAAGAAGTTTCACCCAGGTGGTAAATCGTCATAGAACAGGCTACAGGAAATACTACAGGAAAGTTCTACTCTGTGAAAAACATTGCTGGGCTAAAAGAAGTTGCACCCAGGTGGTAAATCGCCATAGAACAGGCTAACAATGGTATTGAGCTGGTTGTTCGTTCCTGTGAGTGCATTTCTCTGTGTGTGTGTGTGTGTATGTATGTATATATATATATTTATTTACTGTTTATTTCCCTCATGCTCATGGAAAAATTTGTATTAGGATAGCAATTTTTGTTAAATATTCTAGTTATGTTGTGCCAATAAATAAGTATTTGTTAAATAAAATTCTCTATATCAATCTGGAGAAAAGTTCTCTCGTTCCCAGCATGAGGGTGAACTTCCTAAGGATTTTAATCTTGGCCCAATGCATGGAGGGTGGGTAGGTCTTATGGTTGCGGCTTCGGATGCTATTCTGTTTGCTTGCTTTCATCTAAGACCTCTACAGTTATGTATTCTCAGGCAACGGAATAGAGATCATTCTGACCTGTCTCAGATAATATCTCTAGATCCACAGACGAGAAAGTTTCTCTCCTGGTGGCTGTCACAGGATCCCATTCTTCAGGGTATGTGTTTCCTACGCCCATCATGGGTAATTGTAACAGATGCCAGTTTGTCAGGTTGGGGCGCTGTGTGTGGTTATCTGAAAGTGCAGGGAACCTGACGTCCAAAGGAAGCAACACTTCCTATCAACATTCTGGAGTTGAGGGCCATATTCAATGCTCTCCTTACATGGCCCCAACTACGTTTCGCCCCTGTTAAATTTGATTCCAATCAGGCAACATCACGACCATGGCTTATGTCAACCATCAGGGTGGGACGCGCAGCCCACTGGCCATACCCGCATTCTTCAATGGACCGAGACATACCCATGTCAGATATCAACCATCCACATTCCAAGTGTGGAGAACAGAGAAGCGGATTTAATGAGTGGACAGACACTTCACTCGGGAATGGTCACTCAATCAGGAAGTGTTCTGCGAGATCACCCGCAGGTGGAGGTGTCTGGAATTGAGATGGGAAACCCTAAGAACTATATAGAAACTACCAATATACAGATTGAGGTTGAGAGATCCTCAGGCGGAGTTGGTGGAAGCCCTGGCAGTCCCTTGGAATTTTAAACTTGTGTATCTTTTTCTTCAAATTGTTTTGTTGCCCTGGTCTGAGGCTCGACTCAAACAACTAGGTTGTGATAGAACGGCAAGGTCCGTTCTATCACAACCTCGATACTCTGAGGCTGACTGCATGGAGATTGAATGGCTAGTCTTGTTTTAGAGAAGATTCTGAGACGCTGATTGATACTCTCATTCAGGCACACAAGACTTTTACTAGACATGCTTACCATAAGGTATGGATGGCTTATCTCTATTGGTGTGTAGAGGGTGGATTATCTTGGCATAAGGTGAAGCTCCCACATATCCTGCAATTTCTTCAAGATGGTCTGAAGAAGGGCCTATTGGCCAGTTCGGTAAAGGGTCATATTCTTGCCCTTTCTGTTTTGTTGCATAAAAAGTTGTCTATTTTGCCAGATGTTCAGTCGTTTGTTCAAGCTATTGCTAAAGACCTGTATTCAAAACTGTTACTCCCCCATGGAACCTTAATCTTGTTCTTGGAGTTTTCCAACAGGCTCCGTTTGATCCTATGCATTCTATTGATATTGTTACTTGGAATGTATTATTTTTGTTGGTTATTGCCTCTGCTCGTAGAGTTTTTTTTTTTAATTGTCTGCTCTAAAGTGTGACCCGCCTTATTTGTTTTTTCATTCTGATACGGCTGTACTGAGGACAAGACCGGGGTTTTTACCGAAGGTTGTTTCACAATATCAACCAAGAAATCGTTGTTCCATCTTTGTCCCAATCCTTCCTCAAAAGAGAGATTACATAATCTGGATCAAAAACTTTTGTCAATCATCTTCCTTGTTTGTGCTGTTTTCTTATAAGCGCAGGGGACAGAAGGCCTCAGCTGTTACTCTTTCCTTATGGCTATGAAGCCTGATTCGCATAGCTTACACAGAAGTGGGTCAGCAGCTCCATCACAAATTTACGGCAAATTCTACCCATTTGGTGTCTACTTCTTGGGCCTTCAAGAATGAGGCTTCGATTGAACAGATTTGCAAGGCTGCTACCTGGTCTTCATTACACACTTTCACAACTGTTTACAGTATTTATGCGTTTGCCTCAACGGATGCATCTTTTGGGAGAAATGTTCTTCAAGCAGTGGTGCCTAGTAATTATGACTGCCTTTCCCTCCCTATCATTCGTGTACTGATTTCCCATATGTTATGAATGTTTTTGTGACCTCTCATTGCCATTAGAAGGAAAATATATAATTTATGCTTACCTTCTTGGCAGTAAGAGTCCACAAACCTGCTCTAACATTGTGTAGTGGTGGCAGTCTTGTGGCACCACTTTACCCCTTGTGTCTCTACTTTCTCTTGTAAGATGTATTGAGTCCACGGATTCATCCATACTTGTGGGATATTATCCTTCCTAACAGGAAGTGGCAAAGAGAGCACCCACAGCAGTGCTGTCTATATAGCTCCTCCCTTAGCTACACCCCCCAGTCATTCTCTATGCCTGCTTAAAGGGCCACTGTAAGTAAATATTTTCTATGCCTGTTACTAACTAACTACCCCAAATACACTTTTTATCAATAGCATTTCATTAACATATCTCTACCGTATATCAGAAATCTTGTCTGCAAATTTAATTGTTTTCCAAACCCACTCCGTGGGTATCCTTTGCTCTGTACCAATCCGTTTACAATACCTAGGTTTCAAAATGGCGCTTTAAACACAAAGTTATTGGTTTAAGTATTTTGAACATGCAGTGCTGAAAATAGTGGGCAGGATAACGTGACATCATCGGCGAATAAAAGATATAACTTTTAGAACGTTATGAAACTTTGTTTTGGAGAAAATATAGGTCAGTAGGTTTTAATTAATGTTTATTAACTTTAATATGTTAGTTGTTTAGCTTAAAAATTATAACAAAGTAATCCTTTAACTGCTAGGAAGGGTAAAGTGAGTGTGGTGACAAAAAATGTTAGTTTTTATTTTCTCAAGCAAAAGTTTATTTTAAATGGTACCGGTGTGTACTATTCACTCTCTGGCAGAAAAGGGATGAAGATTTCTGCAAGGAGGATGATGATCTTAGCACTTTGTAACTAAGATCCACTGCTGTTCTCACAAGGGCTGAAGAGTACCTGAAAACTTCAGTTGGGGGAACGGTTTGCATGCTAAGCTGCATTGAGGTATGTTCAGTCTATTTTTTTTCTAGACAGACTGTGATAATTCTAGAAAAAGGCTGGCAATATCCCTATGAGGGAAGGGTAAGCTGTATTCAGACACTAAGTAGGAATCCCAGCTTGCATAAAGGGCTCATTGGTTACTGGTTACACTGTTAGGAAAAAACGTTTTTTTATCCCGTGGACTTAAAGGATGCGTATCTACACATCCCTATTCACAGAGATCATCATCAATTCCTCAGATTTGCCTTTCTGGACAGGCATTACCAGTTCGTGGCTCTTCCCTTCGGGTTGGCTACGGCTCCCAGAATTTTCACAAAGGTGCTAGGGTCCCTTTTGGCGGTTCCAAGACCGCGGGGCATAGCAGTGGCGCCTTATCTAGACAACATCTTAATTCAGGCGTCGACTTTCCAGCTAGCCAAGTCTCACACGGACATCGTGTTGGCTTTTCTGAGATCTCACGGGTGGAAGGTGAACATAAAAAAAGAGTTCTCTCTTCCCTCTCACAAGAGTTTCCTTCCTAGGGACTCTGATAGACTTGGTAGAAATGAAAATATTTCTGACGGAGGTCAGAAAATCAAAACTCTTAAACCACTTGCCGAGCTCTTCATTCCATTCCTCGGCCATCAGTGGCTCAGTGTATGGAGGTAATCAGACTCATGATAGCGGCAATGGACATGGTTCCTTTTGCCTGCCTACACCTCAGACCACTGCAACTATGCATGCTCAAACAGTGGAATGGGGATTATGCAGATTTATCTCCTCAACTGCATCTGGACCAGGAGACCAGAGATTCTCTTCTCTGGTGGTTGTCTCAGGACCACCTGTCTCAGGGAATGTGTTTCCGCAGGCCAGAGTTGCCCATAGTAACGACAGATGCCAGCCTGCTAGGCTGGGGTGCAGTCTGGAACTCCCTGAAAGCACAGGGCTTATGGTCTCGGGAGGAAACTCTCCTCCCGATAAACAATCTAGAACTGAGAGCGATATTCAGTGCGCTTCAGGCGTGGCCTCAGCTAGCTGCGGCCAAATTCATCAGATTTCAGTCAGACAACATCACTACTGTAGCTTATATCAATCATCAAGGAGGAACACAGAGTTATCTAGCGATGATGGAGGTAACCAAAATAATCCGATGGGCGGAGGATCACTCTTGCCATCTCTCAGCAATCCATATCCCAGGGGTAGAGAACTGGGAGGCGGCTTTCCTAAGTCGTCAGACTTTTCATCCGGGGGAGTGGGAGCTCCATCCGGAGGTATTTGCCCAGCTGACTCAGCTATGGGGCACACCAGAATTGGATCTGATGGCGTCCCGTCAGAACGCCAAACTTCCTCGTTACGGGTCCAGATCCCGGGATCCCCAGGCGGTACTGATTGATGCTCTAGCAGTGCCCTGGTCCTTCAATCTGGCCTATGTATTTCCACCGTTTCCTCTCCTCCCATGTCTGGTTGCCAGAATCAAGCAGGAGAGAGCTTTGGTGATTCTGATAGCACCTGCGTGGCCACGCAGGACTTGACATGTCCACTAGGTCTGCATACCATCTGTTCCACCGTGGACTCTGCCAATGAGGCAGGACCTTCTAATCCAAGGTCCGTTCAAGCATCCAAATCTAATTTCTCTGCGTCTGACTGCTTGGAGATTGAACGCATGATTCTATCAAAGCATGGTTTCTCTGAGTCGGTCATTGATACCCTGATTCAAGCTAGAAAGCCTGTCACCAGGAAAATCTATCATAAGATTTGGCGCAAATATCTTTATTGGTGTGAATCCAAGGGTTACTCATGGAGTAAGATTAGGATTCCTAGAATATTGTCTTTTCTCCAAGAAGGATTGGAGAAGGGATTATCAGCTAGTTCCATAAAAGGACAGATATCTGCTTTGTCTATTCTTTTACACAAACGTCTGGCAGATGTACCAGACGTTCAAGCGTTTAGTCAGGCCTTAGTCAGGATCAAGCCTGTATTTAAACCTGTTGCTCCGCCATGGAGCCTAAACTTAGTTCTTAAAGTTCTTCAAGGGGTTCCGTTTGAACCTATGCATTCCATAGATATTAAGCTTCTATCTTGGAAGGTTTTGTTTTTAGTAGCTATCTCTTCAGATCGAAAAGTTTCTGAGTTATCTGCTTTACAGTGTTACTTACCTTACCTTGTTTTCCATGCAGATAAGGTGGTTTTGCGTACCAAACCTGGATTCCTTCCTAAGGTTGTTTCTAATAGGAATATCAATCAGGAAATTGTTGTTTCTTCACTGTGTCTTAATCCTTCATCAAAGAAGGAACGTCTGTTGCACAATCTTGATGTGGTTGGTGCTTTAAAGTTCTACTTACAAGCAACTAAAGATTTCCGTCAAACATCTTCATTGTTTGTTGTTTACTCTGGTAAGCGGAGAGGTCAAAAGGCTATGGCTACCTCTTTCTTTTTGGCTGAAAAGCATCATCCGTTTGGCTTATGAGACTGATGGCCAGCAGCCTCCTGAAAGAATTACTGCTCATTCTACTAGAGCAGTGGCTTCCACATGTTTTTTTCAAAATGAGGCTTCTGTTGAACAGATTTGTAAGGCGGCGACTTGGTCTTTGCTTCATACTTTTTCCAAATTTTACAAATTCGATACTTTTGCTTCTTCGGAGGCTATTTTTGGGAGAAAGGTTCTACAAGCAGTGGTGCCTTCCGTTTAAGGTACCTGTCTTGTCCCTCCCTTCATCCGTGTCCTAAAGCTTTGGTATTGGTATCCCAGTATGGATGAATCCGTGGACTCGATACATCTTACAAGAGAAAACATAATTTATGCTTACCTGATAAATTTATTTCTCTTGTGATGTATCGAGTCCACGGCCCGCCCTGTCTGTTTAAGGCAGGTAGTATATTTTTATTTTAAAAACTTCAGTCACTTCTGCACCCTATAGTTTCTCCTTTTTCTTCCTAACCTTCGGTCGAATGACTGGGGGGGTGGAGCTAAGGGAGCAGCTATATAGACAGCTCTGCTGTGGGTGCTCTCTTTGCCACTTCCAGTTAGGAAGGAGAATATCCCACAAGTATGGATGAATCCGTGGACTCGATACATCACAAGAGAGAAATTTATCAGGTAAGCATAAATTCTGTTTTTGCCTTGTCCTCAGCTTGAACTACTGGGAGGGTAGGGGAAGGGGGGGATACTTCAACAGCGGTATAATTAGCTTCAGGTCAGGGCGTATGATACAAAGCAGGAGCTCTTAATTTTTGCTGTGATTGCATTTCTCCATATTATTGCAGTTTTTTTTTATATATATATATATTTCTTTTACAAGATATGATGAGTCCACGAATTTCATCCTTATGGAATATCGCCTCCTGGTCAGCAGGAGGAGGCAAAGAGCACCACAGCAGAGCTGTATATATAGCTCCTCCCTTCCCTCCCACTCCAGTCATTCTCTTTGCCTGCGTTAGTGATAGCAAGAGGTAAAGTGAGGTGTTAGTTTTAGATTCTGCAATCAAGAGTTTATTATTTTTTACAGCAGTGCCAAAGTGTGCTACTTCTGGGGTGTAGCCTAGACCAGATCAGTCTCTTTAGTACAAAAAGAGAAGCATTTGGTGGCTTCAAAGCAATAGGAACTGGTGGGACATAATTCTCACTGCGCCTCCTATACATGTTTGCTGCCCTAATACTGATAGCCTAAGCACTTTTAACTCAGGCTGATCTTTGTCCACAGGGCTATGGGAGGGAGAGAGCCTCTGAAAACCTGCTGGACTGCCATGCTGTCGCACAGCTTTCCAGGTAAGTGCTGGAAGGGAGGGACAGCACATACTGAGCGGGAGCTAAAATTCCAGCAGTTAACGTTCCTGGACAGTCACACATACTGGGGCTAAGTAATGGAGTCCGCATGAGAACAGGGCTCTTACTGTGTTGGGACACGTCACCTCACGGAAGTTGTCAGTTTGATGACGTCCAGGAGCTGGTTTCGTTAATGTTAAGTGGTATAACATTTATTGTAATGGCATGGCGTATGGGTCACTTCGGTTTATGTTACATAAATTCGGCTGTTTTTCCAACCATGCATGTTTAGGCTTTCCTATGTGATACAGCTTGAGCCTGATTGCCCCCAATCTGTATCTTACACAAATAAAAACAGAGAAGCGCTCAACCTGGGAAAGAACAATAGCATAATAGCTTGTTCTATGGCTAGTTACCACCCTAGAAGCAGCCTCTTTTTGCTCAATATGTGCCTTTCACAGAGAAGAACTTTCCTGTAGCATATTAGTCTGATCCTGACTTCACAGTACAGTCCAGCACCGAAATACCAGGCAATCCCTCTCTGAACGAGAGAAACAGCAAAACCCCAGACGTACGTTTCGGTTCTCTCTTTATATTTATGCAAATTATGACACTTGGGGAAGTCTCCCTAAGTGTGATGCGGGAATCCAGACGTGGACCCGTTGCTCAGTGTGCCTAGAGGGATATGGCTGCACCTCACTGACGAGGCCCACAATAGGCCGAAACGTACGTCTGGGGTTTTACTGTTTCTCTTGTTCAGAGAGGGATTGCCTGGTATTTCGGGACTGGACTGTACTGTGAAGTCGGGATCAGACTGATATACTACAGGAAAGTTCTTCTCTGTGAGAGGCACATATTGAGCAAAAAGAGGCTGCTTCTAGGGTGGTAACTAGCCATAGAACAAGTTCTTATGCTATTGTTCGTTCCCAGGTTGAGCGCTTCTCTCTTTTTATTTATGCTGTATCTTACACAGTTTCACTAGCTCCTGGTGGCCTATCTATATTAATGGCGACCGGGAGATTGAGTGTTCACGATGGGCGGAGTTGTTAGTTTGCGCTGCTTTCGGGTGCTTCCTCTGTCCTCAGGGCATATATCAGACAAATGCCGGGAGTTAAAGATTCTTCACGCCCACGATGGGCGGAGTTGCTAAGCGCGCCACTTTCAGGCGCTTTCTCTGTTTCTAGGCAAGTAACGGGAATTGGAGCGTCTTAACGCCCACGAGGGGCGGAGCTCTGTGACGCCTTTTTGGATTCCTGAGACAGTCTCTCTCACCAGTGTGATTATCCTTTGCGGGTTTAGCACGCTGTGAGAGTGCAGTTGGACTGCATTTATGTCTCGTTTCTTCTCAGTGTGTATTGCACAGAGGAAAATAAGTTAATAGGCATTCCTATATGAGCCTTAAAGGACCAGTCAACACTGTAGATTTGCATAAACAAGACAATGCAATAGCACTTAGTCTGAACTTCAAATGAGTAGTAGATTTTTTTTCTGACAATTTTAAAAGTTGTCTATTTCCACTTCCCCTGTACCATGTGACAGCCACCAGCCAATCACAAATGCATACACGTACCGTGTGACAGCAATCAGCCATTCACAAATGCATACACACTTATTCTTGCACATGCTCACTAGGAGCTGGTGACTCAAAAAGTTTAAATATAAAAAGACTGTGCACATTTTGTTAATGGAAGTAAATTAGAAAGTTGTTTAAAATTGCATGCTCTATCTGAACAATTAAAGTTTAATTTTGATTGAGTGTCCCTTTAAGATATTTGCATTTGGTAACTTGAACATCATCTCAGAGTAAAAAGGCTGCAGATTTCTTGTTAATTATTCCAACCATGCATGTTGAAGAAAAAGTTATTGTTATTTAAAGAGACAGTACCGTTTTTTATGTTATTTTTATTGCATAAATACAACTGTTTATTTGTTATTTCCTCCTTGGTGTCTATAGGATGGAACAACTGCTCAAAAAGACAGTTACTTTCAAGATTTAAAGAGACAGTAACGTCTTTTTATGTGCACATTTTATCAAGGAATTTCAGTTTTCTTTGATCATTCATCCCTTGTGATTTGGGATGGAACAAAAGCGTACATAATGAGACAGTTTTCATTTTGTGTGTGTACTTTTTATTAAAAAAAAAATAATAAAAAAAAATTCTTGTACCTACTCTCTCTAAGGAGTTGGCTATTAGGAACAGGTTGATAATGGTCAAGTTTGGCCATTCTTTCCTCCTATAAGTGTTCCTTGGAAATTTATGACCCACACTCGGTGCCCTACTCTTCCTTTTACACTCCGTGTGGAGTTATGGTATTTCCACGAGGTGGGAAACATTCCTAGAGGAAGTTTTTCAGTAGTTACTATTTCCAATGCTTCCTCCATATTATGAAGGAGGGATATGCTTTGGGATTTTCCAAATTCTTGGAGATGTTCCTGATAGCTGACGTTGTCAGGGACTCTGGACGGACGGTTCCTAATGGTAGAGGGGGCTATTTCTACCCTGGCCAAACGAAATTCTATTCCTATCGAGGATAGTTGTGCTTTTAAAGACCCTATGGATAAGAAGTTAGAAGGTCTTCTTACAAAAGTTTACATCCACCAGGGATTTCTTTTACAATCGGCGGCCTGCATTGTTACTGTGACTAGTGCGGCTGCTTTCTGGTTTGATGCTCTAGAGGAGTCTCTTAAGACAGAGACCCCATTGGAAGAGATACAGGATCGGATTCAAGCTCTTAAGCTAGCTAAAGCTTTTAGCTATTCCTTACAAGGGGAAGACCCTGTTCAGGTCTGACTTGGAGGAAATTATTTCTGAAGGTAAGGGTCATCTTCCCCCCTCAGGATAAGAAGTCGAAACAGAGAGGGAGACAGAGTGATTTTCGTTCCTTTCGAAATTTCAAGGAAGTTCCCTCTTACTCTTCCGCTAAACAGGAAGGGGATTATCCACAAAACAAGTCCACTTGGATAACCAGTCTTGGAACAAGGGTAAACAACCCAAGAAGCCTGCTGCTGCTACCAAGACAGCATGAAGGGGCGGCCCCCGATCCGGGACAGGATCTAGTAGGGGCAGACTTTTCTCTTTTTGTGCAGGCTTGGATAAGAGACGTTCAGGATCCAGGGACACTAGAAATCGTGTCTCAAGGGTATCAGTTGGAATTCAAAAATTCCTTCCCCAGAGGAAGGTTTCTTCTTTCACGATTGTCTGTAGACCAGATAAAAAGAGAGGCGTTTTTACGCTGTGTAAGAGACCTCTCCTCCATGGGAGTAATTTGCCCCGTTCCAATACAGCAACAGGGGCTGGGGTTTTACTCAATTGTCTTTGTAGTTCCCATAAAAAGAGGGAACGTTCCGACCCATTTTAGATCTCACAAGTCTAAACAAGTTTCTCAGAGTTCCATCCTTCAAGATGGAGACTATTCGGACAATTCTTCCATTGATCCAGGAGGGTCAATATATGACTACCGTGGATTTAAAGGATGCATATCTTTATATTCCTATCCACAGAGATCATCACAAGTTCCTGAAGGTTGACTTTCTGGACAAACATTTTCAGTTCGTGGTCCTTCCTTTCGGTCTGGCCACGGCACCCAGAATTTTCACAAGGGTTCTGGGATCTCTGCTAGCGGTTCTCAGGCTGCGGGGCATTGCAGTGGCACCTTATCTGGACGATATTCTGATCCATGCGTCTTATCAGCTGACAGTCTCATACACACATTGTTCTATCCTTTTTAAGGACTCACGGGTGGAAGGTGAATATAGAAAAGAATTCACTAATTCCACAGACAAGGTTTCCTTTCCTGGGAACTCTAATAGACTCTCTATCCATGAAAATCTTTTTGACGGACGTCAAAGTTAAAGATTCTGAATACATGCCGATCCCTTCAGTCCAATCCTCGGCCATCAGTGGCTCAGTTCATGGAGGCAATTGGATTTATGTTGGCTGCAATGGACATCATTCCGTTTGCTCATTTTCATCTCAGACCTCTACAACTGAGCATGCTCAGACAATGAAATGGCGATTATGCAAATTTGTCTCCTCAGATAGATCTGGGTTAGGAGACGAGGGCGTTTCTTCTTTGATGGTTGTCGCTGGATCATCTGTCCCAAGGGACGTACTTCCGCAGACCCTCATGGGTGATAGTGACAACAGACGCCAGCCTACTAGGATGGGGTGCAGTCTGGAATTCCCTGAAGGCTCAGGGTGTGTGGACTTGGTCGGAGTCTCTACTTCCCATCAATATTCTGGAATTGAGAGCAATATTCAATGCACTTCAGGCTTGGCCTCAGTTGGTTTCGGCCAAATTCATCCGATTTCAGTCGAACAACATCACGACTGTGGCTTACATCAATCATCAGGGAGGAACAAGGAGTTCCTTAGCGATGACAGAAGTATCCAAGATAATTGGGTGGGCGGAAGCTCACTCTTGTTATCTGTCAGCAATCTACATCCCAGGAGTGGACAACTGGGAAGCGGATTTTTTGAGCAGACAGACGTTTCATCCGGGGGAATGGGAATTCCATCCGGAGGTCTTTGCCAACTTGATTCTCAGATGGGGCAGACCGGAGCTGGATCTTATGGCATCTCGTCAGAATGCCAACCTCCCGAGATACGGATCCAGGTCCAGGGATCCTCAGGCCGAACTGATAGATGCCTTGGTCGTTCAACCTAGCTTATATTTTTCCACCGTTTGCTCTCCTTCCCCGGGTGATTGCTCGAGTCAAACAGGAGAGGGCTTTGTGATCTCATCGCTCCTGCGTGGCCTTGCAGGACTTGGTATGCCGATCTGGTGGACATGTCCTCTCTGCTGCCGTGGAAGCTTCCTTTGAGGCAGGACCTTCTCATTCAGGGACCCTTCCATCATCTGAATTTAATTTCTCTGCAGCTGACTGCTTGGAGATTGAGCGCTTGATTTTATCTAAGCGAGGGTTTTCTGATTCGGTCATTGATACCTTGATCCAGGCACGTAAGCCTGTTACTAGACAGATTTACCATAAGATATGGCGTAAATATCTTTATTGGTGCGAATCCAAGGGCTACTCGTGGAGTAAGTTTAGGATTCCTAGGATTTTGTCCTTTCTCCAGGAGGGATTGGAGAAAGGGTTATCAGCAAGTTCCTTAAAGGGACAGATTTCTGCTTTATCTAGTTTGCTACACAAACGTCTGGCAGATATTCCGGATGTTCAATCTTTTTTTTTTAGGCTCTGACTAGAATCAGGAACTGTAAATAGAAAGAATCGGACAGGCGCAGCCTGACTCAAGTGAAATACAGTTTATTGAGCAGTAAGTGCGCAAGACAAATGGCTACTTACAAACTTAAAAACATATAAGGCATATGTATAATCTGATTCCAAAATGAAGACCACTGCAAGAATCCACAGTACACTGGTGTGTAAAATAGGATGCAAATGTCTCCACTGCATCCTATTTTATGACTTTCTGCATTAACACTTTATCCACCTATACTATTTGGAAGGTATTTTACCAGCTATCATCGCACTTGCTTATCAATTTCGGCTGAGGTGGATGTTACAAGTTGGATCACACCAGTGTACTGTGGATTCTTGCAGTGGTCTTCATTTTGGAATCAGATTATACATATGCCTTATATGTTTTTAAGTTTGTAAGTAGCCATTTGTCTTGCGCACTTACTGCTCAATAAATTGTATTTCACTTGAGTCAGGCTGCGCCTGTCCCATTCTTTCTATTTACAGTTCCTTTTCACCTTGATGCGATCAACAGAAATCCATGACACGTCACAGGCAGCAACTGATCACCCTTGAACCCGGAAGGAGGAACTCGCGACACAAATCATTCCTCTTTCAGCTCAAAGGAGAAAACCGGCTTTTACCCATACAAACGCTCCTGGACCGTAAGAGCCAAATTTTTGGCTTTGTTTGCCTAACTGTCTGACTAGAATCAGGCCTGTGTTTAGACCTATTGCTCCTCCTTGGAGTTTGAATTTAGTTCTTAAAGTTCTTCAAGGGGTTCTGTTTGAACCTATGCATTCCATAGATATTAAGTTATCTTGGAAAGTTTTATTTTTTGGTTGCTATTTCTTCTGCTCGCAGAGTTTCTGAGCTTTCGGCATTACAATGTGATTCTCCTTACCTTATTTTTCATTCTGATAAGGTAGTGTTACGTACCAAACCTGTTTTTTTTCCTAAGGTTGTTTCCAACAAAAATGTTAATCAGGAAATTGTTCCTTCATTGTGTCCTAATCCTCCTTCTAAGAAGGAGCGTCTGTTACATAACTTGGACGTGGTCCGTGCCCTGAAGTTTTACTTGCAGGTGACTAAAGAATTTCGTCATTCATCTTCATTATTTGTTGTTTTTTCAGGAAAACGTAGGGGCCAGAAAGCTACGGCTACCTCTTTCTTTTTGGCTGAAGAGTATCATCCATTTTGCATATGAGACTGCTGGACAGCAGCCTCCTGAAAGAATTACGGCTCATTCTACTAGGGCTGTGGCTTCCTCATGGGCATTTAAAAATGATGCTTTTGTTGAACAGATTTGCAAGGCTGCAACTTGGTCGTCTCTTCACACTTTTTCCAAATTTTCCAAATTTGATATTTTTGCCTCGTCCGAGGCTGTTTTTGGGAGATAGGTTCTTCAAGCAGTGGTGCCTTCTGTTTAGGTTCCTGTCTTGTCCCTCCCTTTCATCCGTGTCCTATTGCTTTGGTATTGTATCCCATAAGGATGAAATACGTGGACTCATCATATCTTGTAAAAGAAAAAGAAATTTATGCTTACCTGATTTATTTATTTTACGATATGACGAGTCCACGGCCCACCCTGTCATTTTCTAAGACAGGTCTTTTTTTGTTAAACTTCAGTCACCTCTGCACCTTGGCTTTTCCTTTCTCTTCCTAACTTCGGTCGAATGACTGGAGTGGGAGAGAAGGGAGGAGCTATATATACAGCTCTGCTGTGGTGCTTTTTGCCTCCTCCTGCTGACCAGGAGGCGATATTCCATAAGTAAGGATGAAATCCGTGGACTCGTCATATCGTAAAAGAAATACATTTATCAGGTAAGCATAAATTTCCTTTTTGAAACTGTATAAAAAAAATACAAAAATGTAAAGCTCACATGATTTTTTTTTCATGCACCTTATACATCTGTAAAAAAAATGGACAATATATAACTGACTTATGAGTGTGCACAGCTTCTGTCAAAGGCTGTGAGAATACCTGAGCTCCAAGATGGCACTGGCAGCCCTACAAAGAGGTGGAGCTTCAGTAGCTAGCACCTTTAAGTTATTAAAACAGGAGAACAGATTTAAAAAAATAGCTCAGGAACGGGGGCGTGTCTAAGCAGCGACTCGGAGAAGTCGCATCTTTCAGAGCTTGTTTAATCCACTTATTTAAAAGAGAAACCCTACAACTAAAACATACTTTCAGACTACCGCTGTGGTTCTCTACATAGTGGTGTTCCGCAAAAACCATACCAAGTTGTATTTTTGACTCCGGAGTCCGAAATTAGACATCAAGGGCCTTGAGCTGTGGCTCACAAAAGGCGACGTCATCTCCTCGGGAAACAGAGGTACCTTGCCGTTTCTGGGCACTCTAAGGGCTCAACGCCGACCTTGCAGAACGCATCTATAACAACAAAAAACACTACAAAACACAGGAAGACACTAAAGCTTCGAAGGGCCTTTAACACATGGAAGCTAAAAATGGCCGTTGCAAGCGTATCTGATCACTCTACACAAATAATCGCATGGCCAAATTAGAGGAACTCCTCCTAGATCTCCTGGATAGGGCACCAAAGGATTATCTGATGGAGCGCTGCTTTGCCATGAGCTCAGGAATAGCAGTTTCAGTAGTATCAACTGCAAACTCCCGTCATTAACAACTACTGGCAGGAGCCTCAGCCCTCCAAGAACATTATCCTACCAACACTCATGCTTATGAATGGAGGAGAAACACCCCAATTACTTCAAACTTCCCTTATCACAGACCACGAGGAGAAAGGCTCTTGGATATTACCTTGCAGCATGATGGAACAACTGGACACATTGAGCAAAGCATGGTAGATGGGAAAGCGTCCACCACTAGGTGGGGCCTTGCGGGGGTTTGTGGGGGGCTTCCGGGAGGCCTTAAGTGATCCACAGACCAATTACCCATCTACAACTTATGTCATAACTAGCCTCATTGAAGAGAACAGCTCTCATCTCGAGATCTTACTTAAATCCTCTCACCAGGCACAAGCTGTGTATACTCCTACAGGGACATTGGCTAAAGACTCTTCAGGACCAGTATCGCATTTGAATTGTGCTGTATTCTTCTCCATTTCCTGCACCCACGGAAATGTCACAACTTGGCTTGTATACCAAACAAAGGAACTAGTAGCAAAAAACAATGTAATTATACAGCCAAAATCTTGGGGAAAAAATTTGACCACATAATGGTGCCATGAACAGCTACAACCTTTTAAGACTGTGGTAGTGAGTTTAATAATTTGTTAAGCAAAGTTAGTTTCTATATTCTTTCTCAGGTTGTTTTCTTCTGTGTAATTAATAATAATAAAGTATGCACCTATCATATCGTTTTACAACCATAGCCCATATATGGAGACGCCAGATATTACACCTCAGAGTGCACATTATGTATACACAAGTACCTAAAATGTTTGCTATGTTATGTTTACACAACACCTATTATTGCCCTGTATACAGGGGTTTATACTATCATCTAAATAACGTTCCTATACCTAGGTCTGAAGTAATGCTGATTGCCCCCCAGCAATCTCCATAATCTGTGTGGTACATAAAAATTAGCGTTTAGGTTATGCACTCGAAGCAGAGTATATTAAACTGCATGTAGCTGTAAAAACCCTTCACCATATTTTTGAAACGATATGTTGGTCCTATATACCACTTTTTAATTAAAATATAAGATTTATCATTAATACACTCTTAAAGGGATAGGAAATTAAAATTGCATGAGTCAGATAGAGCATGTACTTTTAAGACACTTTCTTAAATATACTTCTATTTTCAAATGTGCTTTGTTCTCTTAGTATCCCTTGTTAAAAAAAATGAATACGCACATATACACTAGTGGGAGCTGCTGCTAATTGGTGCCTGCACGCATTTGTCTCTTGTGATTGGTTAAATATATATTTTCAGCTTTCTGTCAGTAGTGCAATGCTGCCCCTTCAGCAATGGATAACAAGAGAATGAAGACAATTTTATAATATAATTAAATTGAAAAGTTGTTTAAAATTGTATGTTCTATCTGAATCATAAAAGAAAATGTTGGGGTTTACTATCCCTTTAATAATTTGTAAGCTCTATTTAGTTGCATGTTTTTGGTCTGCCCAGACTTAGTAACAGCATCTTTACAACTCATATGTCTTATTCATTTTAACATTGAACTTTACTAGATGCAGTTTTTCTTGACTCTTCATATCCTGTTTTAATCATCAAGTTTCTGTTTTGCTTGTTGATAAACCCCAATTGTCAAAAGTATTGTTGCAGCAGGACCAAAAGTGTCCAAACTCAACATGGGGATAAAATTGAGGACTATATCTTATTGAGTACGAACTTATCTTGCAAATATGATAAATATATCTGCATAACTGTATTCTACATTACTAATGTATTTTCTTCTATAAGGTACGACGAGTCCACGGATTCATCCTTTACTTTTGGGATATTATCCTCCTGCTAACAGGAAGTGGCAAAGAGCACCACAGCAGAGCTGTCTATATAGCTCCTCCCTTAGCTCCACCCCCAGTCATTCTCTTTGCCTTCTCTAAGTACTAGGAAGGGTAAAGTGAAAGAGGTGATAAAATGTAAGTTTTTATTTTATTCAAGCAAGAGTTTTTTATTTTAAACGGTACCGGTGTGTACTATTTTCTCTCAGGCAGCAGATGGATGAAGACTTCTGACTGGAGGCTAATGATCTTAGCATTTGTCACTAAGATCCAGAGCAGTTCCCACAGAATGGCTGAGGAGTACAAGAAACTTCAGTGTGAGGAACGTTTTTCATGCTATATAGCAGTGAGGTATGTTCAGTCATTTTTTTCTGGAGAGACTGTGGTATTTCAGAATTGGCTGACAGTATCCCCATGAGGGTAAGGGTAAGCAGTAATCCTAAGAGAAGAGGGGTATTACTAAGCTTGCATTTAGGGGCTAAGATAAAAATGGTTGACACTGAGTTTAAATGTTTGTGGGCAAACGTTTATTGACCTGGGAGTACTGATAACTTTTTTGGCAGTGAAGTTTTTTATACTTTATTAGAGGGTACACTTGGCTTCTGTTTTGGGTTTGAGAACCCATATGGCTAGTTTGAGACCGCTCTGGTGCGATTCATTTGGGCTGAGAAACATCGAGTGAGATGGGCGGGGCCTATTTCTTTCATGTAATTAGCAAGAGTCCATGAGCTAGTGACGTATGGGATATACATTCCTACCAGGAGGGGCAAAGTTTCCCAAACCTCAAAATGCCTATAAATACACCCCTCACCACACCCACAATTCAGTTTTACAAACTTTGCCTCCGATGGAGGTGGTGAAGTAAGTTTGTGCTAGATTCTACGTTGATATGCGCTCCGCAGCAAGTTGGAGCCCGGTTTTCCTCTCAGCGTGCAGTGAATGTCAGAGGGATGTGAGGAGAGTATTGCCTATTTGAATGCAGTGATCTCCTTCTAAGGGGTCTATTTCATAGGTTCTCTGTTATCGGTCGTAGAGATTCATCTCTTACCTCCCTTTTCAGATCGACGATATACTCTTATATATACCATTACCTCTGCTGATTCTCGTTTCAGTACTGGTTTGGCTATCTGCTATATGTAGATGAGTGTCCTGGGGTAAGTAAGTCTTATTTTCTGTGACACTCCAAGCTATGGTTGGGCACTTTGTTTATAAAGTTCTAAATATATGTATTCAAACATTTATTTGCCTTGACTCAGAATGTTCAACTTTCCTTATTTTCAGACAGTCAGTTTCATATTTGGGATAATGCATTTTGATTTGACCATTTTTTCTTACCTTAAAATTTGACTTTTTCCCTGTGGGCTGTTAGGCTCGCGGGGGCTGAAAATGCTTCATTTTATTGCGTCATTCTTGGCGCGGACTTTTTTGGCGCAAAAATTCTATTTCCGTTTCCGGCGTCATACGTGTCGCCGGAAGTTGCGTCATTTTTTGACGTTATTTCGCGCCAAAAATGTCGGCGTTCCGGATGTGGCGTCATTTTTGGCGCCAAAAAGCATTTAGGCGCCAAATAATGTGGGCGTCTTATTTGGCGCGAAAAAATATGGGCGTCACTTTTGTCTCCACATTATTTAAGTCTCATTTTTTATTGCTTCTGGTTGCTAGAAGCTTGTTCTTTGGCATTCTTTCCCATTCCTGAAACTGTCATTTAAGGAATTTGATCAATTTTGCTTTATATGTTGTTTTTTCTCTTACATATTGCAAGATGTCTCACGTTGCATCTGAGCCAGAAGATACTACAGGAAAATCGCTGTCAAGTGCTGAATCTACCAAAGCTAAGTGTATCTGCTGTAAACTTTTGGTAGCTATTTCTCCAGCTGTTGTTTGTATTGATTGTCATGACAAACTTGTTAAAGCAGATAATATTTCCTTTAGTAAAGTACCATTGCCTGTTGCAGTTCCCTCAACATCTAAGGTGCAGAATGTTCCTGATAATATAAGAGATTTTGTTTCTGAATCCATAAAGAAGGCTATGTCTGTTATTTCTCCTTCTAGTAAACGTAAAAAATCTTTTAAAACTTCTCTCCCTACAGATGAATTTTTAAATGAACATCATCATTCTGATTCTGATGACTCCTCTGGTTCAGAGGATTCTGTCTCTGAGGTTGATGCTGATAAATCTTCATATTTATTTAAAATGGAATTTATTCGTTCTTTACTTAAAGAAGTTCTAATTGCTTTAGAAATAGAGGATTCTGGTCCTCTTGATACTAATTCTAAACGTTTAGATAAGGTATTTAAAGCTCCTGTGGTTATTCCAGAAGTTTTTCCTGTTCCTAATGCTATTTCTGCAGTAATTTCCAAAGAATGGGATAATTTGGGTAATTCATTTACTCCTTCTAAACGTTTTAAGCAATTATATCCTGTGCCGTCTGACAGATTAGAATTTTGGGACAAGATCCCTAAAGTTGATGGGGCTATTTCTACCCTTGCTAAACGTACTACTATTCCTACGTCAGATGGTACTTCGTTTAAGGATCCTCTAGATAGGAAAATTGAGTCCTTTCTAAGAAAAGCTTATCTGTGTTCAGGTAATCTTCTTAGACCTGCTATATCTTTGGCTGATGTTGCTGCAGCTTCAACTTTTTGGTTGGAAACTTTAGCGCAACAAGTAACACATCGTGATTCTCATGATATTATTATTCTTCTTCAGCATGCTAATAATTTTATCTGTGATGCCATTTTTGATATTATCAGAGTTGATGTCAGGTTTATGTCTCTAGCTATTTTAGCTAGAAGAGCTTTATGGCTTAAAACTTGGAATGCTGATATGGCTTCTAAATCAACTTTACTTTCCATTTCTTTCCAGGGTAACAAATTATTTGGTTCTCAGTTGGATTCCATTATTTCAACTGTTACTGGTGGGAAAGGAACTTTTTTACCACAGGATAAAAAATCTAAAGGTAAAAACAGGGCTAATAATCGTTTTCGTTCCTTTCGTTTCAACAAAGAACAAAAGCCTGATCCTTCATCCTCAGGAGCAGTCTCAGTTTGGAGACCATCTCCAGTCTGGAATAAATCCAAGCCAGCTAGAAAGGCAAAGCCTGCTTCTAAGTCCACATGAAGGTGCGGCCCTCATTCCAGCTCAGCTGGTAGGGGGCAGGTTACGTTTTTTCAAGGAAATTTGGATCAATTCTGTTCACAATCTTTGGATTCAGAGCATTGTTTCAGAAGGGTACAGAATTGGTTTCAAGTTGAGACCTCCTGCAAAGAGATTTTTTCTTTCCCGTGTCCCAGTAAATCCAGTAAAAGCTCAAGCATTTCTGAAATGTGTTTCAGATCTAGAGTTGACTGGAGTAATTATGCCAGTTCCAGTTCCGGAACAGGGGATGGGGTTTTATTCAAATCTCTTCATTGTACCAAAGAAGGAGAATTCTTTCAGACCAGTTCTGGATCTAAAAATATTGAATCGTTATGTAAGGATACCAACGTTCAAGATGGTAACTGTAAGGACTATCTTACCTTTTGTTCAGCAAGGGAATTATATGTCCACGATAGATTTACAGGATGCATATCTGCATATTCCGATTCATCCAGATCATTATCAGTTCCTGAGATTCTCGTTTCTGGACAAGCATTACCAATTTGTGGCTCTGCCGTTTGGCCTAGCTACAGCTCCAAGAATTTTTACAAAGGTTCTCGGTGCCCTGCTGTCTGTAATCAGAGAACAGGGTATTGTGGTATTTCCTTATTTGGACGATATCTTGGTACTTGCTCAGTCTTTACATTTAGCAGAATCTCATACGAATCGACTTGTGTTGTTTCTTCAAGATCATGGTTGGAGGATCAATTTACCAAAAAGTTCTTTGATTCCTCAGACAAGGGTAACCTTTCTGGGTTTCCAGATGGATTCAGTGTCCATGACTCTGTCTTTAACAGACAAGAGACGTCTAAAGTTGATTACAGCTTGTCGAAACCTTCAGTCACAATCATTCCCTTCGGTAGCCTTATGCATGGAAATTCTAGGTCTTATGACTGCTGCATCGGACGCGATCCCCTTTGCTCGTTTTCACATGCGACCTCTTCAGCTCTGTATGCTGAAGCAATGGTGCAAGGATTACACGAAGATATCTCAATTAATATCTTTAAAACCGATTGTTCGACACTCTCTAACATGGTGGACAGATCACCATCGTTTAATTCAGGGGGCTTCTTTTGTGCTTCCGACCTGGACTGTAATTTCAACAGATGCAAGTCTCACAGGTTGGGGAGCTGTGTGGGGATCTCTGACGGCACAAGGAGTTTGGGAATCTCAGGAGGTGAGATTACCGATCAATATTTTGGAACTCCGTGCAATTTTCAGAGCTCTTCAGTTTTGGCCTCTTCTGAAGAGAGAATCGTTCATTTGTTTTCAGACAGACAATGTCACAACTGTGGCATACATCAATCATCAAGGAGGGACTCACAGTCCTCTGGCTATGAAAGAAGTATCTCGAATTTTGGTTTGGGCGGAATCCAGCTCCTGTCTAATCTCTGCGGTTCATATCCCAGGTGTAGACAATTGGGAAGCGGATTATCTCAGTCGCCAAACGTTGCATCCGGGCGAATGGTCTCTTCACCCAGAGGTATTTCTTCAGATTGTTCAAATGTGGGAACTTCCAGAAATAGATCTGATGGCGTCCCATCTAAACAAGAAACTTCCCAGGTATCTGTCCAGATCCCGGGATCCTCAGGCGGAGGCAGTGGATGCATTATCACTTCCTTGGAAGTATCATCCTGCCTATATCTTTCCGCCTCTAGTTCTTCTTCCAAGAGTAATCTCCAAGATTCTGAAGGAATGCTCGTTTGTTCTGCTGGTAGCTCCGGCATGGCCTCACAGGTTTTGGTATGCGGATCTTGTCCGGATGGCCTCTTGCCAACCGTGGACTCTTCCGTTAAGACCAGACCTTCTGTCACAAGGCCCTTTTTTCCATCAGGATCTGAAATCCTTAAATTTAAAGGTATGGAGATTGAACGCTTGATTCTTGGTCAAAGAGGTTTCTCTGACTCCGTGATTAATACTATGTTACAGGCTCGTAAATCTGTATCTCGAGAGATATATTATAGAGTCTGGAAGACTTATATTTCTTGGTGTCTTTCTCATCATTTTTCTTGGCATTCTTTTAGAATACCGAGAATTTTACAGTTTCTTCAGGATGGTTTAGATAAGGGTTTGTCCGCAAGTTCTTTGAAAGGACAAATCTCTGCTCTTTCTGTTCTTTTTCACAGAAAGATTGCTATTCTTCCTGATATTCATTGTTTTGTACAAGCTTTGGTTCGTATAAAACCTGTCATTAAGTCAATTTCTCCTCCTTGGAGTTTGAATTTGGTTCTGGGAGCTCTTCAAGCTCCTCCGTTTGAACCTATGCATTCATTGGACATTAAATTACTTTCTTGGAAAGTTTTGTTCCTTTTGGCCATCTCTTCTGCTAGAAGAGTTTCTGAATTATCTGCTCTTTCTTGTGAGTCTCCTTTTCTGATTTTTCATCAGGATAAGGCGGTGTTGCGAACTTCTTTTGAATTTTTACCTAAAGTTGTGAATTCCAACAACATTAGTAAAGAAATTGTGGTTCCTTCATTATGTCCTAATCCTAAGAATTCTAAGGAGAAATCGTTGCATTCTTTGGATGTTGTTAGAGCTTTGAAATATTATGTTGAAGCTACGAAATCTTTCCGTAAGACTTCTAGTCTATTTGTTATCTTTTCCGGTTCTAGGAAAGGCCAGAAAGCTTCTGCCATTTCTTTGGCATCTTGGTTGAAATCTTTAATTCATCTTGCCTATGTTGAGTCGGGTAAAATTCCGCCTCAGAGAATTACAGCTCATTCTACTAGGTCAGTATCTACTTCCTGGGCGTTTAGGAATGAAGCTTCGGTTGACCAGATCTGCAAAGCAGCAACTTGGTCCTCTTTGCATACTTTTACTAAATTCTACCATTTTGATGTATTTTCTTCTTCTGAAGCAGTTTTTGGTAGAAAAGTACTTCAGGCAGCGGTTTCAGTTTGAATCTTCTGCTTATGTTTTTCGTTAAACTTTATTTTGGGTGTGGATTATTTTCAGCAGGAATTGGCTGTCTTTATTTTATCCCTCCCTCTCTAGTGACTCTTGTGTGGAAAGATCCACATCTTGGGTAGTCATTATCCCATACGTCACTAGCTCATGGACTCTTGCTAATTACATGAAAGAAAACATAATTTATGTAAGAACTTACCTGATAAATTCATTTCTTTCATATTAGCAAGAGTCCATGAGGCCCGCCCTTTTTTTGTGGTGGTTATGATTTTGTATAAAGCACAATTATTCCAATTCCTTATTTTATATGCTTTCGCACTTTTTTATCACCCCACTTCTTGGCTATTCGTTAAACTGAATTGTGGGTGTGGTGAGGGGTGTATTTATAGGCATTTTGAGGTTTGGGAAACTTTGCCCCTCCTGGTAGGAATGTATATCCCATACGTCACTAGCTCATGGACTCTTGCTAATATGAAAGAAATGAATTTATCAGGTAAGTTCTTACATAAATTATGTTTTTCGCGCCTCAGTTGCGCAGTTGTAGCTCCATCTCCGGTGGGCCCTTGTGGAAGTTTTGGGCCAAATCGAAGCTTTAACCCTGTTTTTCCAGTTCCCTGAGGCCAGGTAGGCGCCACAGCAGGTGTTTTTTCAGGATTTAATCCGTTTTCTTACATAAGGGTTAAGTGTTCCTTTCCTTGTGGGGCAAACTTAGCTGCTTAATTTGTACACTTATACAAAAAATTTGAAAGATTGGATTAATTTAAAGCAGTTTTGCAGAACGTGTATGCTTTTTTCCTCTTAAAGGCGCAGTACCGTTTTTAAGATTATTTTTTTCACTAAAAGTATTTTCAAGCCTGTTTGTGGTCATTACTAGCCTGTTTAACATGTCTGACATTGAAGAAAGCCAATGTTCAATGTGTTTAGAAGCCATTGTGGAACCCCCACTTAAAATGTGTCCCTCATGCACTGAAAGGGCAATAAATTGCAAAGAACATATTTTAGCTGATAAAAGTATGTCGCAGGATGAGTCTCAGTCAGAAGGGAATCGGGTTATGCCATCTAATTCTCCCCAAGTGTCACAACCTTTAACGCCCGCACAAGCGACGCCAAGTACTTCTAGTGCGTCTAATTCTTTCACCCTGCAAGATATGGCCGCAGTTATGAATACTACCCTCACAGAGGTTTTATCTAAGCTGCCTGGGTTGCAGGGGAAGCGCAGTAGGTCTTGTGTGAGAGTAAATGCAGAGCCCTCTGACGCTTTATTAGCCATATCCGATGTACCCTCATAATGTTCTGAGTTGGGGGTGAGGGATTTACTGTCTGAGGGAGAGATTTCTGATTCAGGAAAGATGTTCCCTCAGACAGACTCAGATATGACGGTTTTTAAATTTAAACTAGAACACCTCCGCTTGTTGCTCAGGGAGGTTTTAGCGACTCTGGATGATTGTGACCCTATTGTAATTCCAGAGAAATTGTGTAAAATGGACAGATATCTAGAGGTTCCTGCTTACACTAATGTTTTTCCGGTCCCTAAGAGGATTTCGGACATTGTTACTAAGGAGTGGGATAGACCAGGTATTCCATTTTCTCCCCCTCCTACTTTTAAGAAAATGTTTCCCATATCAGACACCATACGGGATTCGTGGCAGACCCTCCCTAAGGTGGAGGTAGCTATTTCTACCCTGGCTAAGCGTACAACTATACCTATTGAGGACAGTTGTGCTTTCAAAGATCCTATGGATAAAAAATTAGAGGGTATCCTAAAGAAAATATTTATTCATCAGGGTTTTCTTCTGCAACCTATAGCGTGCATTGTTCCTGTAACTACTGCAGCTGCTTTTTGGTTTGAGGCTCTAGAGGATGCTCTTCAGGTTGAGACCCCATTAGATGATATTCTGGATAGAATTAGGGCTCTCAAGCTAGCTAATTCTTAAATTACAGATGCCGCTTTTCAACTGGCTAAATTAGCGGCAAAGAATTCAGGTTTTGCCATTTTAGCGTGTAGAGCGTTATGGCTTAAGTCCTGGTCTGCTGACGTGTCATCACAATCTAGGCTTTTAGCCATCCCTTTCAAGGGTTAAGACCCTATTCGGACCTGAACTGAAAGAGATCATTTCAGACATCACTGGAGGAAAAGGCCATGCCCTTCCTCAGGATAAGACAAAAAAGATGAGGACCAAACAAAATAATTTTCGTTCCTTTCGAAACTTCAAAGGTGGTCCCTCTTCCTCCTCCCCTGCTGCAAAGCAGGAGGGGAATGTTGCTCAATCCAAGTCAGTCTGGAGACCTAACCAGACTTGGAACAAAGGTAAACAGGCCAAGAAGCCCGCTGCTGCCACCAAGACAGCATGAAGGGGCAGCCCCCGATCCGGGACCGGATCTAGTAGGGGGCAGACTCTCTCTCTCTTTGCTCAGGCTTGGGCAAGAGACGTTCAGGACTCCTGGGCTTTAGAAATCGTGACCCAGGGGGTATCTTCTAGACTTCAAAGATTCTCCTCCAAGGGGGAGATTTCATCTTTCTCGATTGTCTGTAAATCAAACAAAAAGAGAGGCGTTCTTACGCTGTGTAGAAGACCTATATACCATGGGAGTAATCTGCCCAGTTCCAAAAACAGAACAGGGGCAGGGGTTTTACTCCAATCTGTTTGTGGTTCCCAAAAAAGAGGGAACCTTCAGACCAATTTTAGATCTCAAGATCCTAAACAAATACCTCAGAGTCCCATCCTTCAAGATGGAGACCATTCGGACTATTTTACCAATGACCCAGGAGGGTCAATATATGACCACCGTGGATTTAAAGGATGTGTATCTGCACATCCCTATCCACAAAGATCATCACCAGTTTCTCAGGTTCGCCTTTCTGGACAAGCATTACCAGTTTGTGGCTCTTCCCTTCGGGTTGTCCACAGCTCCCAGAATTTTCACAAAGGTGCTAGGGTCCCTTCTGGCGGTTCTAAGGCCGCGGGGCATAGCAGTGGCGCCTTATCTGGACGATATCTTAATTCAGGCGTCAACTTACCAAATAGCCAAATCTCACACGGACATCGTGTTGGCTTTTCTAAGATCTCACGGGTGGAAGGTGAACGTAAAAAAGAGTTCACTTACCCCTCTCACAAGAGTTCCATTCCTGGGAACTCTGATAGATTCAGTAGACATGAGACTCTCTTCTTTGGTGGTTGTCACAGGATCATCTGTCCCAGGGAATGTGTTTCCGCAGGCCAGCATGGGTCATAGTGACGACGGACGCCAGCCTATTGGGCTGGGTTGCAGTCTGGAATTCCCAGAAAGCACAGGGAATGTGGACTCAGGAGGAGGCTCTCCTCCCGATAAATATTCTAGAACTGAGAGCGATATTCAACGCGCTTCAGGCGTGGCCTCAGCTGGCTTCGGCCAGATTCATAAGATTCCAGTCGGACAATATCACGACTGTAGCATATATCAATCATCAGGGGGGGAACAAGGAGTTCTCTAGCGATGATAGAGGTTACCAAAATAATTAGATGGGCAGAGACTCACTCTTGCCATCTATCGGCAATCTATATCCCAGGAGTGAAGAACTGGGAAGCGGATTTTCTAAGTCGTCAGACTTTTCATCCGGGGGAGTGGGAACTCCATCTGGAGGTGTTTGCACAATTGATTCATCAATGGGGCACACCAGAATTGGATCTGATGGCGTCTCGTCAGAACGCCAAACTTCCTTGTTACGCGTCCAGATCAAGGGATCCTCAAGCAGTACTGATAGATGCTCTAGCAGTACCTTGGTCGTTCAACCTGGCTTATGTGTTTCCACCATTTCCTTTCCTCCCTCATCTGATTGCCAGAATCAAACAGGAGAGAGCTTCAGTGATTTTGATAGCACCTGCATGGCCACGCAGGACTTGGTATGCAGACCTTGTGGACATGTCATCTCTACCACCATGGACACTACCACTGAGACGGGACCTTCTCATTCAAGGTCCGTTCCAGCATCCAAATCTAGTTTCTCTGCGGCTGACTGCCTGGAGATTGAACGCTTGATTTTATCCAAGCAGGGATTTTCTGAGTCGGTCATAGATACTTTGATTCTGGCTCGAAAGCCTGTCACTAGGAAGATTTATTATGGCGTAAATATCTTTATTGGTGTGAATCCAAAGGCTACTCATGGAGTAAGATCAGGATTCCTAGGATTTTGTCCTTTCTCCAAGAAGGATTGGAGAAGGGGTTATCAGCTAGTTCCCTAAAGGGACAGATATCTGCTTTGTCAATTTTACTGCACAAGCGTCCGGCAGATGTTCCAGACGTTCAGTCGTTTTGTCAGGCTTTAGTTAGAATCAAGCCTGTGTTTAAACCTGTTGCTCCGCCATGGAGTTTGAATTTAGTTCTTAAAGTTCTTCAAGTGGTTCCGTTTGAACCTATGCATTCCATAGATATTAAGCTTCTATCTTGGAAAGTTCTGTTTTTAGTTGCTATCTCTTCGTCTCGAAGAGTTTCTGAACTATCTGCATTGCAATGCGACTCGCCTTATCTTGTTTTTCATTCTGATAAGGTGGTTTTGCGTACCAAACCTGGATTCCTTCCTAAGGTTGTTACTAATAAAAATATTAATCAGGAAATTGTTGTTCCTTCCCTGTGTCCTAATCCTTCCTCTAAGAAGGAGCGTCTGTTGCACAACTTGGACGTGGTTCGTGCTTTGAAGTTTTACTTGCAAGCGACCAAAGATTTCCGTCAAATCTTCTCTGTTTGTTGTCTATTCTGGAAAGCGAAGAGGTCAAAAAGCTACGGCTACCTCTTTCTTTTTGGCTGAAAAGCATCATCCGTTTGGCATACGAGACTGCTGGACAGCAGCCTCCTGAAAGAATTACAGCTCACTCTACTAGAGCGGTGGCTTCCACATGGGCTTTGAAAATTGATGCTTCTGTTGAACAGACTTGTAAGGCTGCGACTTGGTCTTCACTTCATACCTTTTCCAAATTTTCCAAATTTGATACTTTTGCTTCTTCGGAGGCTATTTTTGGGAGAAAAGTTCTAAAAGCAGTGGTGCCTTTTGTTTAGGCATCTGTCTTGTCCCTCCCGTTCATCCGTGTCCTATAGCTTTGGTATTGTATCCCACAAGTAAAGGATGAATCCGTGGACTTGTCGTACCTTATAGAAGAAAAGTAAATTTATGCTTACCTGATAAATTAATTTCTTCTATGGTACGACGAGTCCACGGCCCTCCCTGTCATTTTCAGACAGATTATATTTTTTTGATTTTAAACTTCAGTCACCTCTGCACCTTTTAGTTTCTCCTTTTCTTCCTGTACCTTCGGTCGAATGACTGGGGGGTGGAGCTAAGGGAGGAGCTATATAGACAGCTCTGCTGTGGTGCTCTTTGCCACTTCTTGTTAGCAGGAGGATAATATCCCACAAGTAAAGGATGAATCCGTGGACTCGTCGTACCATAGAAGAAATTAATTTATCAGGTAAGCATAAATTTACTTTTCTTTATTTCTGTAATGTCCTCAACAAAAATAATAATAAAAAAATATATTAAAAAAAATAGCTCAGGAACAGGATGAAATGCAATATAATAGTAGTTACTATTTTTTTGTAGCTGTTTACAGCAGTTTAATGTCCCTTTAAATCACTAGTCAATAAGTCTCAATTTAAATAATGGTTTTCTACATAAAGGTTTTATTTTTAAGAATAACTTTTTTTAGATTGTTCCATTTATATCAGAAAATGACTGATTTACATATCATGAGTTACACACCCTACCAGTTAATTTTGGTTAATCATTCAAATTGTATCAACTTTTTAGCTGTACTTTATTGGAAGTATAAAAATAATCATTACCTTAATTCTAACAATTTAAATAATTAATTTTCTTTACTTAAATAAAACTATTACCTTAATGACAACAAATTGTTTATTTAAACTAAAACAATACCATTATAGGTTTCACTTTAATTTTTATTGCTTGCCGCATGCCTCCTCACACTATGTGCAAATCAATTCCACTCCAAACAATCTTTTATTCATTGAGCTTTTTGAAATGGTGTTGATTCTGTGTACATAGAATTGAAGGGGAAGAGTGGGATTAAAGGGACAGTAAAGTAAAAAGTAAACTTTCTTGATTCAGATAGGACATGCAGTTTTAAACAACTTTATAATGTACTTCTATTCTCTCAATTGCTTTATTTTCTTTTTATCCTTTGTTGAAAAGCATACCTTGGTAGGCTCAGGATCAGCTGTTGATTGGTGGCTGCACAAATATACATCTGGTCACTGGCTTACCCAATGGGTTCAGTTAGCTACCAGTAGTGCATTGCTGCTTCTTCATCAAAGGATACCAAGAGAATGAACAAATTTAATAGAAGTTAACCGGAAAGTTGTTTAAAATTGTATGTTTTACCTAAACAATAAAAGGAAAAAAATTGGCTTTTTGCTCCTTTATTTCTCAAACTTTGTTTATTTTAGAACATTTTTGCTGTGAAAAAAGGCATGTTGTGTCTATAGGCATAAATTTAGAATTGCGAGAACTACAAAACCAAGAATGTGATATCTTCTAGATAGGAAAAAAAAAATCCACATTTTTTTTTCCAAAAAACTCAGAGCATAATATACAGCCTTGGGCTTCATAATTAAAAATGAATCCCTATTTCAGTAAATAAACTTGGACTTTTTAAATATAAAGCTTTCTTTAGATATTTTTTTTCCCTCAAAAAGCATTTTATTTTATAAAATTCTATTTAAATAAAAAAAAATATATAATTTTTTTTTTTTTTTTAATCCACCCTGGTTGCATACCATTATTTCTGGAGGAAGTCCTAAAAGATATTTCAAGAGCAGCCTGGACCTGTAAGTCTAGTGTTTGGAGTAAGATAAAACAATCAGAAACCGTCTTCCTCTTTCAAATAATTTGTACCTCCAATCCAATCTAGATTTTATTCTGATGTATACGGTTTTATTCCTTTCTTAAAGGGACAGTAAACGTAAAAAATAAGTTTCTATAATTCTGCACATAGTGCAGAATTATATAACATTATATTAGCCTTATCGTTATAAAACCTTATTTGCCCTTTGAATTTTTTAAAAATATGACAGGTTTTCAGACCCGCTCTCTGCTGAGTGTGTCTGTTTTTTTTTTACACAGCGCATCGGGCCAGCTGTATAGTCACAGCCCGGCCCGACCGCGCTATAACACTAAGTGCAGCTCACTCCTGCTGTCAGACAGAGCAGGAGCAAGCTGCACTTAGTGTTATGGTGCGGTCGGGCCGGGCTGTGACTATACAGCTGGCCCGATGCGCTGTGTTAAAAAAAACAGACCCGCTCAGCAGAGAGCGGGTCTGAAAACCTGTCATATTTTTAAAAAATTCAAAGGGCAAATAAGGTTTTATAACGATAAGGCTAATATAATGTTATATAATTCTGCACTATGTGCAGAATTATATAACATTATTTTTTACGTTTACTGACACTTTAAAAAAAATTATGGATTCAAATCAAATTTGCCTAACATTACAGTATGGACTACATCTCCTTTGAAGGTTATGGCTTATTTTCTGAAAGATCCTGTACAGCCAGGAGTTTTTTCTCGGCCATTCCTTTTCTCAGCCTTTGACCTAGAAGGTGGTAGTGCACATATATATATTTTTTAGATTAAAATCAAGGATTTTAATCTAATTTGTTGCTGTCCCTAAGAACGAGGGAACTTATATGGGCTATTTTTTAGATCTTGAAAATGTATCGTCTTTCTCAGAGTTCCTGCTTTCAAGATAGTCTGTTTGGTCCATTTCCATCTTAATATGAGAAGTCCACGGCTTCATTCCTTACTTGTTAGAATGCAGAACCTGGCTACCAGGAGGAGGCAAAGACACCCCAACCAAAGGCTTAAATACCTCCCCCACTCCCCTCATCCCCCAGTCATTCTTTGCCTTTCGTCACAGGAGGATGGCAGAGAAGTGTCGGAAGATTCGGAGTAGTCTCTTATGGAGGGTAGTACTCTTCGCTATAGGACTGGAGTTTTAAGTAATCTTGTCAGCCTCTCAGTGAGAGCATGGACGAATGTTAGGGTCTGGAGATGCATGGAGAATCTTTCTGCGAAACCATCCAGACTCGTATTAACAACTCCTAAGCAATCAGAAGCAGGCAGTGAAACTCGTCAACACTATCACTCAGTCCATGTCAGGTGCGATGCTACAAGACTGTCAAACTTGAGAGGCTGTGTCTGTTCCACGGCGATGATTCGGGTAAGATCGTTTCATTTTATCTTATATGATAACATAAGACAGGGACACAGTGTGACTCATTTTATATGTATGGAAAGGGGATTTACACATGATTTGCTTTATTATGTTTTATGCTGCGACATGTGTGAGATGAGGCTCTAGCAGATGTGTGAACATTCAGGTTTTACTTTCATTTTGGATAACTGCGCAGCCCGTCAGTTTGGCACGTTTTCTTCTTGAAGCAGGGGCAGTCCTGCATGGCACTCCACGTGAGCAGGTGTGGACTCATTAACTTCCTTTTCCTGGCCGTGCGGTTGATAGGAGACAAAGCGGTTTCTCTGTGAGGCCTGGGTCATAGGAGGTGGTGAGTGCCCCGGCCATTGGGGATATAAAGGTGCCTTTTATTTTTTCTGTAGTCCATAGTAAAAGCGCAAGCTATGGAGGACTCTGATGCGTTAGAGGGTAGTCTAATACCTGTTTTTATTGTGAGGAGGCTACGGTCTACTCGCCTGCTCAATTATGTTCCACATGCCTTGATAAGGTAGAGATATCTAAAAAGAACAAGATGTTTAGTACCACTCAGCTGTCCACCTCTGAGGCATCTACGTCCCGCGAGGTGCGTTCCCTGCAATCATCTCCTATCACACATGCAGCTTCCTATTGCACTACTAATCTAATCCTCCATCGGGAGGGGCCCTCTTACCGCCAGACTTTTCTGAACAGTTGCAAACTGCAGTGTCTGCGGCCTTTAGTGCTTTACCTCGCACTGCTAAGCGCAAGCGCAAGGTTAAATACTGCTATCCTTCCAAGGGGTCATCTATCAACTTGTTGGATTTATCTGATACTAACATAACATAGTAACATAGTAACATAGTAGATAAGGTTGAAAAAAGACTGAAGTCCATCGAGTTCAACCTATACAAATCTAAAATACTTACAAAAAGCTCCAGTTAAGCTTAAATAACCCCATTAAAATGTGACCCATTTAATACTAGCAATCATATCCATGAATTTTGTTTATATACAGAAATTTATCCAGACTATTTTTAAATGTATCTATGGTATTGGCATTCACTACCTCCTTTGGTAATGAGTTCCACAATTTTATTGCTCTTACAGTGAAAAAACGTTTCCGTTGCAGGAGATTAAATCTCCTTTCCTCCAACCTTAAATTATGACCTCTTGTCAGAAACAATTTTCTTGGAATAAAAAGAGCTTCTGCCATCTCTGTATATGGGCCTTGAATATATTTATATAAAGTAATCATGTCACCTCTCAAGCGCCTTTTTTCTAAAGAGAACAGACCCAGTTTGGCTAGCCTCTCCTCATAGGTTAATTTCTCCAATCCCCTTATTAGCTTTGTGGCCCTTCTCTGAACTTTTTCTAGTTCTGCAATATCTTTTTTAGCAATCGGTCCCCAGAACTGCACTCCAAACTCAAGGTGAGGTCTTACCAGGGCTTTATATAATGACAGAATTATGCTTTCCTCCCTTGAATCAATGCCTCTTTTAATACATGCTAGTATCTTATTAGCCTTTGAAGCCGCTGCCCTGCATTGTGCACTCATCTTTAGCTTGTTATCTATTACTACTCCCAAATCCCTTTCCTCCTGTGTTTGGCTAAGTCTTGTCCCATTTAAAAAATACATAGCCTGCTTATTTTTACTTCCAAAATGTAGAACCTTACATTTTTCCGTATTAAATCTCATTTTCCATTCACTTGCCCATAGTTCTAATTTTAGCAAATCCCTTTGCAAAGAGAGTTCATCCTGCTCTGACCTAATGACCTTACTTAACTTAGTATCATCTGCAAAAATAGAGATGTCGCTATTTAATCCTTGCTCCAAGTCATTTATAAAAATATTAAAAAGAACAGGGCCCAGTACTGATCCCTGGGGGACGCCACTGATTACCTTTGTCCAATCTGAGTATGATCCATTTACTGCTACTCGTTGCTCCCTATCTTTTATCCAGTTATTTATCCATGAGCTAACATTTTCAGCTATTCCCAGTCCCTTAATTTTGTGCATTAATCTCTCATGTGGCACTGTATCAAATGCCTTTGCAAAATCTAAGTATATCACATCAACTGATTCCCCTTTATCTATATTTTTACTTACTTCCTCGTAGAATCTAATTAGATTAGTTTGACATGATCTATTTCTCCTAAAGCCATGCTGATTAGAACTCATAATCTTGTTTACACGAATATGCTCATCAATATAATCCCTTATAATCCCTTCAAATATCTCCCCACTATTGATGTCAGACTAACTGGCCTATAGCTTCCTGGATCATCCCTGCTTCCCTTTTTGAAGAGTGGCACCACATCAGCTTTACGCCAATCCTGGGGTACCATGCCTGAGGATAATGAGTCTTGAAAAATTAAGAGTAAAGGTTTGTCTATAACAGTGCTAAGTTCACTTAACACCCTTGGGTGTATTCCATCTGGGCCTGGAGTTTTATTTACCTTAATATTTTTTAGTTTTTTCCTGATATCCTCTAAACAAAACCCAGTTAGTGGTATGGACTGGCATGTTCTATTCTGTTCCAAAGTATCATTCAATGGTTCCTCTCGTGTATACTGAAGAAAAAAACTGGTTTAGTACCTCAGCCTTCTCCCTGTCATTATTTATCATGCTACCCTCCACACATTTTAATGTACCTATATTATCCTTCTTAGACTTTTTGCTATTTATGTACTTAAAGAACCTTTTAGGGTTAGACTTAGAATCCTTGGCAATTAATTTTTCATTTTCAATTTTGGCTAATTTGATTGCTTTTTTGCATGCTTTGTTACATTCCTTATAAATATTGTATGCTGAGTCTGTACTATTTTCTTTTAATAATTTAAATGCCCTACGTTTTTTCCTAATTTCTTTTAACACATTTTTATTTAGCCATAACGGCTTAGTTTTTTTATTTTTATTTTTATAACCATATGGTATGTATTGATATGTATATTTATTTAACAAATTTTTAAATATTATCCATTTATCCTCTGTATTTTTATTAGAAAATACATTGTCCCAATTTATATTATTTAATGATTTCCTTAAATCGTTGAATTTTGCTTTCTTGAAATTAAAAGTCTTAGTTAAGCCTTTAAAACACTGCATATGAAAAGAGATTTCAAATGTGACCATGTTATGATCACTGTTACCCAAATGTTCTTTAACTTCTATGTTTGATATTATATCTGTATTGTTTGATAGCACTAAATCCAATATAGCTTTACTCCTAGTTGGCTCCTCTATTAATTGTGACAAGAAGTTATCCCTGAGAACATTTAAAAATCTATCCCCCTTAGCTGAATTACTAGTTTCATTGGCCCAGTTTATATCAGGGTAGTTAAAATCTCCCATAATTACAGCACTGTTATTAGCAGCCTTACCTATTTGGATAAGTAGTTGAGTTTCCTCCGGGTCACTAATGTTGGGAGGCTTGTAGCATGTTCCTAGTAATATTTTTTTAGGATTTTTCCCCCCACTCTTTATTTCAACCCACAGGGTCTCTACATTGTCACTTGTATCATAAATATCTTCCCTTATTGTAGGTTTAAGGTCAGGTTTAATATACATGCAGATTCCTCCACCCCTTTTATTATTCCTGTCCCTCCTAAATAATGTATACCCCTCTAAGTTAACTGCCCAGTCATGTGAATCATCCCACCAAGTTTCAGTTATACTGATAACATCATAGTCCTCTTCTGCAACTAAGAGCGTCAGCTCCCCCATTTTACCTGTCATGCTTCTTGCATTTGTTGTCATACATTTAATTTTCATGTGCTTTCTGCTGCTACTTGGTGTACTTTCCTCTATACTTTCTAATGTGACATTTCTTAAGTCATCCCTTCCTTGAGATATTAAGGGAGTGACATATTCAGACACTGATCTCTCTGTTCTATTTTGTTCTAATTGACCCTCCCCCCCTTTGCCTAGTTTAAAAGGTTCTCTAAACGTGCTACCATCCTTTCCCCCAACACACCTGCACCCATGTCATTCAGGTGCAATCCATCCTTACTGTACAATTTGTACCCTAGTGAAAAATCAGCCCAGTGTTCTAAAAAGTCAAACCCCTCATTTTTACACCATGTTTTTAGCCATGAATTAACAGACCTTAGCTCCTTCTGCCTTACTGAGTTAACACACGGCACTGGTAATATCTCAGAAAATATTACTTTGGAGGTCCTTGCTTTAAGCTTGCTACCTAACTCCCTGAAGTCATTTTTTAGGACTCTCCATCTCCCACTGATTTCTTCATTAGTACCAATATGCACCATGACTGCAGGATCAGACCCGCATCCCTCTAACAATCTATCAATACGCTCCACAATATGCCTAACACGAGCCCCTGGAAGACAGCAAACTGTTCTATGTAAAGGGTCTGGATGACAAATTACCCTATCAACCTTCCTTATAATAGAGTCTCCTACCACCAACATCTGCCTCTGGCCCTGACTTGTATGCCCCTCTTCCATGACTGAAGGACTGCCCACCATAGTATGCTCCTCTTCCACAGCTAAAGGACTGTTCACTATACTAGGCAACACGGCCCTCTCTGACACTGCCACCCCTGAACTGATATCCCCAACATCTTCACTTAATCTTGCAAATCTATTGGGGTGTACCAGCTCAGAACTGGCCTGTCTCTTCCGCTTACTTCGCCCTCTAACTGTGACCCAGCTACATCCTGGAGTCTCCTCATCTGAATCCTCCCCATTCCCACTGCTGGAACCATTAACAACCAGCTCAGTCCTATCCATTTCCCTTTCAAGTGTCTGAATTTCATGTAGTGTTGCAATTCGTTCCTCCAGATCCCCAATACGAGTTTCTAAAGAGACAATATGCTCGCACTTGCCACAAACATATAATCCCAGAAGCGGCTGCTCCAGTGATGCAAACATGTTGCAAGCTGTACACTGAATGAGATTCTCACACATTCTTAATAAAAGGTTTAACTTAAAAGTATAAAATAAATATATTTCCCCTTGGTTACCCCAAAACCTTGTTTGCCTAACTACCTTGGTTAGCTAACTATTATACTTAAACAGACAATGTTACTTTAACAGAGAATCAATACAGCAAGCCTAAAAGAGCAAGCTCACAGAGTAAATGTGCTAAATTTATAGGCTTGCAAGGCCCAAACAGGTGAAAATAATCCCACCCCTAATTACCCACACAGACAGAAAAACAAAAAAAAAAATTGAATGCTAGAAATAAAGTTATTTAGTTATTTCCTTTTTTTAAAATAAAAATGCAACCCTTGCAAAGCAAATAATTTATAAAATAGCTTGGTTAGCTATTATACTTAAACAGACAATGTTACTTTAACAGAGAATCAATACAGCAAGCCTAAAAGAGCAAGCTCACAGAGTAAATGTGCTAAATTTATAGGCTTGCAAGGCCCAAACAGGTGAAAATAATCCCACCCCTAATTACCCACACAGACAGAAAAACAAAAAAAAAAATTGAATGCTAGAAATAAAGTTATTTAGTTATTTCCTTTTTTTAAAATAAAAATGCAACCCTTGCAAAGCAAATAATTTATAAAATAGCTTGGTTAGCTATTATACTTAAACAGACAATGTTACTTTAACAGAGAATCAATACAGCAAGCCTAAAAGAGCAAGCTCACAGAGTAAATGTGCTAAATTTATAGGCTTGCAAGGCCCAAACAGGTGAAAATAATCCCACCCCTAATTACCCACACAGACAGAAAAACAAAAAAAAAAATTGAATGCTAGAAATAAAGTTATTTAGTTATTTCCTTTTTTTAAAATAAAAATGCAACCCTTGCAAAGCAAATAATTTATAAAATAGCTTGGTTAGCTATTATACTTAAACAGACAATGTTACTTTAACAGAGAATCAATACAGCAAGCCTAAAAGAGCAAGCTCACAGAGTAAATGTGCTAAATTTATAGGCTTGCAAGGCCCAAACAGGTGAAAATAATCCCACCCCTAATTACCCACACAGACAGAAAAACAAAAAAAAAAAATTGAATGCTAGAAATAAAGTTATTTAGTCATTTCCTTTTTTTAAAATAAAAATGCAACCCTTGCAAAGCAAATAATTTATAAAATAGCTTGGTTAGCTATTATACTTAAACTAGATTATCCGCTGATGAAGACGCCTCTGATACTTCAGTGGAGGCTCTTTCTGGGTCGTAATCAGCTGCCTCTAGGCCTCTGGCTGCGGAGGAACCAGACTTTAGATTTAGAATAGAGCACTTTCGCTTTCTGTTAAAGGAAGTGCTGGCTACATTAGAGGTTCTGGAACCAAAGTTGCCTGAGGAAACTTCTATTCCTAAGCTTGACAAGGGTGGTGCCGCAAACTTTCCCGGTTCCCGTAAAGATGGCAAATATTAAAGTGAAGGTCAATTTTCATGTGAAAGTGCCAGTTTTTAAAAAAAAACAATTAAAAAAAGGGGCACTTTCATTCATGAAAATTGACATAGCACCGTATTTTAAAAATACTTGTACTTCTGAAACGCCGGATCGCCGTTCTGAAATGATGGCCTGCCTGCTTCTTCCTGGTTTACTTATCCAGCAATTACGAAACCGGCTTCCTCCAATCATGGCATTGCCTCAGGAAATGATTACCCGGGGGGGGGGTGTATCCGTGATTGGAGGATACCGGAATCGTCATTGCTGACGTATGAAGAGGGTTGCGAAGGGCTGGTGAAGCACTGGAGCGGCTTAAAGAAGAAAATGTAAGTATATTATTTTTTAAAAAAAGGCTAAAATGTCAATTTTCATGAATGAAAGTACCCTTGTTTTTAATAGTTTTTTTTTTTTTTTTTTTTTAAAAACCGGGCACTTTCACATGAAAATTGACCTTCACTTTGAGAATGAATGGGAAAGGCTTGGATCCTCTCTTTCCCTTTCTTCCTTTAAGAAATTGTTCCTGGTTCCTGACTCCCAATTAGAGTTGTGGGGGGGGCTGTCCCTAAGGTGGATGGAGCTATCTCCGCGCATGCTAAGCGCACCACTATCCCGTCCGAGGATAGTTTGTCATTTAAGGAGCCCATGGATAAGAAGCTGGAAACTCTGTTAAGGAAAATGTTTCAGCACACAGGATTTTTATTTCAGCCGGTAGCTGTGGTGGCTGGAGCTGCTACCTATTGGTGTGACTCTGAGATGATCGAGGTGGAAACTCCCCTCGATGAGATCCAGGAAAGAATTAAGGCCTTGAGGGTTGCTAATTCGTTTATTTGTGATGCAAATATGCATATTATCCGCTTGAATGCTAAGACATCAGACTTTTCTGTTCTAGCCCGGAGGGCTCTGTGGTTGAAGTCTTAGTCGGCTGACATGAGTTCTAAATCTAGACTACTTTCCCTTCCATTTAAGGGGAAGGTTCTTTTTTGGCCCAGGACTGGACCCTATCATATCCACGGTCACTGGGGGCAAGGGTGCCTTTTTACCGAAGTATAAGAAAATAAAGCTAAAGGACAAGGTCCTAATTTTCGCCCCCTTTCGTTCGGCTAAGTCCCAATGTCAGCAGCCCTCCGAAGTCTAAGGGAACTCCGAAGGGAACTTGGAAACCAACTCAATCTTGGAACAAATCCAAGGAGAACAAGAAGCCCGCAGAGACAAAATAGTCATGAAGGGGCGGCCCTCGATCTGTCACTATATCGTGTGGGGGGCAGACAATCTCTATTTGTGGAGGCTTGGCTGGGAGACATGCAAGACCCTTGGGTTCTGGAGGTCATTGCCCTGGGTTACAGGATATGTTTCCCCTCTCATCCACCCAGGGGCGGATTCCTCTTATCAAACCTGTCTTCAAGACCAGAAAAATGAGATGCCTTTCTAGGGTGCGTGAGGGATCTCTCCTCCTAAGGAGTCATTGTGCCAGTACCTCTAGCAGAAAGAGGTCTGGGTTACTACTCAAACCTTTTTGTGGTCCCAAAGAAGGAGGGTACGTTTCACCCGATTCTGGACTTAGTGTTTAAACAAGTTTCTGTTGGTACCATTGTTCAAGATGGAAACAATAAGGTCTATTCTGCCCTTAGTTTAAGAAGGACAATTCATGACCACGATAGATTTGAAGGATGCTTATCTTCATGTTACTATACACAAGGATCAATTCAAGTTCTTAAGATTTGCTTTTCTGGATCAGCACTTCCAGTTTGTAGCTCCTCCCTACGGTCTGGCTACTGCTCCAAGAGTCTTTATGAAGGTTCTGGGGGCTCTGCTTGCGGTGGCAAGATCCAGAGGCATTTCAGTAGCACCTTATTTGGACGAAATTCTGGTCCAAGCTCTATCCTGCCGGCTGGCAGAAGACCATTCGAGAGCTCCTCTTCTATCTGATGGAAAGAGTTTTCTGGTTCCCAGTACCAGAGTGGAGTTCCTGGGTACGATAATAGATTCCATATCTATGAAGATATTTCTTATAGACCAGAGACGTTGCAAAATTACTTTGTTGTCTTGTCCTCCAGACCTCCTCAAGGCCATCTGTGGCCCGGTGTATGAAGGTGATTGGGCTCGTGGTGTCCAGCATACATATCATTCCATTTGCCAGGTTCCATCTCAGACCTCTGCAGCTTTGCATGCTGAGGCAATGGAACGGTGATCACAACAAATTTCTCTGGACAGCTGATCGAGAGAATCACTCTCTTGTCCCAGGGGACATCCTTCTTGAGACCATCTTGGGAGATTGTGATTACGGATGCAAGTCTATCAGGATAGGGAGCCGTTTGGGGTGCCAGGATGGCACAGGGCCGATGGACTTGGGAGGAATCTCTTCTCCCTATCAATATTCTCGAACTTAGAGCGATCTTCAACACTCTAAGGGCTTGGCCTCTTTTGGGTTTGTCCCAGTTTATCAGATTCCAATCGGAAAACATTACTTTAGTGGCTTACATCAACCATTAGGGGGGACGATAAGGTCCCTAGCCATGAGGTATCTCAGATTCTGGATTGGGCGGAGGCCCACAACTGTTCGCTGTCAGCGATCTACATCACGGGTGTGGACAACTGGGAAGCAGATTTTCTCAGCAGACAATCATTTCATCCGGGGGAATGGTCTCTCCATCCTGAAGTGTTCGCAGAGATTTTCAACAATTGGGGAACGCTGGAGATAGATCTCATGGCGTCCAGACTCAATACCAAGCTACCCAGATATGGGTCGTAGACCAGTGATCCCCAGGCAGAGCTGATAGATGCCTTATCAGTGCCTTGGGGGTTCAACCTAGTTTACATTTTCCACCGTGGCCACTTCTACCTCAGGTAGTGGCCCGCATCAAGCAGGAGCAAGCCTCAACTATACTGATTGCTCCATCGTGGCCGCGCAGGATGTGGTTTGCGGAATTGGTGGGGATGTCATCATCTCCATGGAGGTTACCCTGTCGCAGGGATCTGCTGGAGCAGGGTCCTTTTGTTCACCAAAATAAAGATTCTCTGAGGCTGATTGCGTGGAGATTGAACGCTTCGTCCTAGCCAAGAGAGGTTTTTCTGAAAGTGACACTTATTCAGGCCAGAAAGCCGGTCACCCGTCGCAACTACCATAAGGTGTGAGGACCTACTTATTCTGGTGTGAGGAACGTGGATTCCCCTGGCATAAGGTCAGGGTATCCAGGATTCTGTCCTTTCTGCAAGATGGGTTGGAGAAGGGACTTGCTGCTAGTTCTTTAAAGGGACAGATTTCAGCGCTATTGGTGTTGTTACATAAGAGGCTCGCTGACCTTCCTGATATTCAGTCTTTTGTTCAGGCTCTGTCTAGAATCAGACCTGTGTTTAGACATTCTGCTTCCGCATAGAGTTTAAATTTGGTTCTTTAAGGGACATTAAACCCAAATATTTTATTTAATTATTCAGATAAAAAATAATTTTTTTTTAAAAGTTTCCAATTTACTTCTATTAAATTTTGTTTTCATGTTTTTCTTTGTTGAAGGGATACCTAGGTAGGTACTATGCACTTGCCTGAAGAACTACATGACAGGAAAAAATGCTGCCATCTAGTGCTCCTGCTAATGTATAACATTGTTGCAAAACTGCTGCCATATAGTGCTGTAGACACGTGCACACTCATGAGCGTACATCCCAGCTTTTCAACAAAGGATAACAAGAAAACAAAAAACATTTTGATATTAGAAGTAAGTTGGAAAGTTGTTTAAATTTGTATTTTCTATCTGATTCATGAAACAAAAAAATTGGGGTTTATGTCCCTTTAAGGTTTTGCTGAGGGCTCCGTATGAACCCATGCATTCGGTTGACATTAAGTTACTGTCTTGGAAGGATCTCTTTCTATTGGCTTTTGCTTCGGCACGCAGAGTCTCTGAGCTGGTGGCCTTGCAATATGAGCCTCCTTACCTAGTTTTTCATGCTGATAAGGCTATTCTTAACACTGGGTTGGGTTTTCTCCCTAAGTTTTTGTGTCTTCGAAGGAGCGATTACTTGGTGATTTGGGTGTTTTTCAGGCTCTAAAATCTTTCGTAGCCTGAAGATAGAATTTCAGACAGTCTTCGGCATTGTTTGTTGTCATTCTGGGAATCGCTGATGGCAGAAGGCTTCTTCCACTTCCCTGTCCTTTTGGTTGAGGAGCATCATCCGCTTAGCATATGAAACTGCGGGACATAAGCCTTCTCAGAGGATTACCCCTCTCCTCCCTTTCCCGCAGGCAATTTGCTGCGGGTCATACCCACTCCCCTTTTACCGGTCTCGCCCAGAGGTGGCACTGTCCCTGGAGAGGGGCCGTTATTTAACTATCTACTGGGGTGCTCTGCTGTCGTTTACCCTACCTGCTGAAACCTAACATTGGTACCCATTCTCCTTCAAGAGGTTAGAGACATAATGGAGGGCTAGGGCTCCATGCCATAGAGGTGTTAGCCTGTCACCCCCCCCCCCCCCCCAGCTATCAATTGCAACAGGAACACACATCTATAGAGACCTGGTAGCCGATTCCTCACACTATGGCGCACTCAGTTTTAAAGGAAACCAAAGCGCCAGGAAAATCCTAAGAGGACTCTTACTGACCACTTTCATAGCAAACCGTTGTCAGACCCAGACCTGTCGGAGGAAGATTCTAGAGACTCAACAGTCCTGACTTCAGAACATACCAAGCCCGACGCCTCCCGTAAATATAAAGCAGCTCTATCACAATCTACATTTCTAGAATCCATCAAAATTCTAACTGATAAAATGGACACTCACTACTCCTCTCTCAGACAGGATCTGCGCCAGTCAGTGAGTGAATTGAAGCGAGAGGACAGAGATCTTGGAGAGAAAGCACGAAGATTTAGCAACTGACCACTCCAACCTTTTGTCTTACTCAGAGTCTTGCGGAGCAAATTTCGGACCTGGAGTCCAAATTAGCAGATCTAGAAGATAGGTCTCGCCGCAATAATCTTAGGATTAGAGGCATCCCTGAAATTATCTCCTCGTCTGATCTTCAGAACTACCTGACCTCACTGTTTAAAGCTCTCTTAAATACAACAGCAGACCAAGACCTTCTGATTGACAGAGCACATAGGGCCACGCGCCCTCGCAACTCCACTGCTGACACTCCTAGAGATGTTATCTTACGCTTGCATTACTATACCACCAAAGAGAAAATTATGCGAGCTTCCTTCACCAACAAGCCTCTCAAGGAACCCTACCAAGATCTACAAATCTTCCTGGATCTATCCGTACACACACTGGCCAAGAGGAAAACTTTCCACCAGTTCACATTGGCTCTAAGACACCACAAAATTAAATACAGGTGGGGATTCCCCGTTAAGCTTTTTGTCCAATTCCAGGACCGCTCCTATACAATTTCATCTCTAGAGCAGGGCATGAAGCTACTGAACACCCTGGAACTCTCGAGGGTCCCTGACCCACTCTCCAAGAACCAAGGGAACATAAGCGGCCTTAACACCTCAGCCCCAACATGGCGCCCTCAGAACTTGACTTCTCAACGCCATGAGACAGAGCAGACCTAACGGGACACTAGTCCCCCTCTGTCCACACCACAGCCTGTTTGACCCTTCTTTCTGAACACTCTTTTGTCTTGCAGCCCGTAGCGTCATCCACCCGGAGACAAAAGGAGGAAAGGAGTGCACCAACGGGTACATATCTTACTCTTATCACTCCTCTATCCTCATCCTCCCTCAGCAAGTCATTCTTACTAGACGGTCTCCTTACAGGTAAGCCGGGAGCTCACATACGGGTACTTACCTTACCCCATTTTAGCTCCTGGTCTTACATTTATCTGTTCACAGATCTGTTCCTTTCCCTTATATATAGCTCTCAATGTTGTAAATGTTATTATTGTTCTATGCCTTGCTTTCTCCTTATGCTAATCTTGAGAATTGCAGCGCACCTTATACGACAGAGAAGATATGCCTCAGGATGGACACTTATTTGTTTACTGGTTTGTAAATGTACTGAGTTATCAATACCTAGAGATTTGGTTTTATTTTCAGGTTTACTCTTAGTTAATTTTGAAATGGACTGTTATCTATAGAAAATGTTTGTAAAAAAATGTTAGAAGTCATTCTGTCCCACACACATACCCATTCCATACTACCTACCCCCACTATCAACCTTTTTTTTTTTATATATACTCTTTTTAGCACGCCACACACCTAGTCATCTTTTTTTAGACAACCTGTGATCTCCTCCCTACCACTCTCTCGTGGGGACACATACAGATCCATACTTCTTTGTTCCTGTCCAACTAACTTATTCCTTGTTACTGGGGGGGTGTTGTGCATGACACCTCCTTCCTTCATCACACCCTTTATTTCATCTCGTCATTCCCTTAGCTCTAATTTCCTTACTCTCATCACATACTCTTTACAGACACTCCTAACTATTTCTCCTCTACCCTGCAGTCAACCCCCGCACCCATTTTGCAGGTGATACCCTTTTGGCTCCGCCCCCTCCTCCTCCCCACCCCCCTTCCCTACCTCCCACTTCCTCTAATACCATTTTATATACTGTTATTTTTGCTACGCCAAATTAATCTCCCGATCTTATTACCTTTTTGTTTTTAACCAAAGCGGCTCTGGCCCGCTGTCTCCCCCCTGTCCCACAACACAACAATACTTAATTCTTTTTGCAAGTAGCTGGAACTTCTATTACTCTAATCTTCACTCAAATCCTCTCAAGTCATTGATAACGGATACTGACCTAGTATTCATCCTACCCTTCTTCCCCTTTACCTCCCCCCCCCTTTTTTTTTTCTCTTCCTTCCCCTCTGCATTATCATGGACGGGCTCCATCTCCTTACCCTTAATGTACAGGGACTAAACTCTCCAACCAAACGCAGTCTTCTATTCTCCTTCCTACATAAAAAACACATAGACATATCTTTCATTCAGGAGACACATTGGACTCATACACCGGAAGTCACACGTACATCCAGAAAATTCCCCATACTTTTAGAAGCTACGTTCTCCTCTAAATCCAGAGGTGTCGCCATCTATATAGGTAAAAATGTCACTTATGACCCGATCTATATTGAATATAACCCTCAGGCCAGATTTATCATCGCTATCTGTAAACTGAACTCCCACTTAGTCACCCTGCTCAACGTCTATGCCCCAAATGTTAAGCAAATAAACATTTTTAGATCACTTCTCAAGGCAGTAGCAGCAATTAAGCAAGGAGATTTTATCCTAGGAGGTGACTGCAACTTGATTTGGGATGTTAAGTTAGACAGAACGGGACCTCCGCTCTCCAGTAGTGACAGAGCAATCCATTCCCTCTCCTCCGCCTTCCAACTGCTGATGACACAATACGATCTTTACGATACATGGCGGGCCCTACACCCACAAGATAGGGAATATACATTCTATTCTTCCCCACACTAGTCACACACACGTATTGACTATTTTTTTACTGAGGCTACCTTTATCGAGAACATTCACTCCATATTCATTACTTCTGTTTCTTGGTCTGACCATGATTCCACACACCTCCACCTAGGCCCACTCCCAGGCCCTTCCCCCCGTATATGGCGAATGCAAGACTGGACTATCGCAGATCCTATCATCAAGACAGCTTTACAGAACCACATAACTGACTTCCTTGCCCTTAACGATGATAATCAGACTACCTCACAGAACTTGTGGGCCACTTTGAAGGCAGTAATGAGGGGTCATTTTATGCAGTATGAATCTGAGGCCCGCTTGAAGTGTAAAGCCACTTTACCTGCCCTGACCATCCAACTTCGAAAACTAAAGGCATACTATAAATGACGAAATTTCTAAAATTTCGAAACAAATTCAAACTCTAGAACTTAAAGGTGCATAACATGATGGAAAATTTAAAAAAATCTATTACCACCAGGGTAATAAAGCCTCCACCCTTTTAGCCTCTAAACTAAGACATCGAACAGCCCAAGCAAGAATACGGTCCATTCAAACCCCCTCTGGGGTGAACGTGTCAGCCCCGGCGGACATAGGAAATTCCTTTAAACAGTACTACTTATCTCTTTACAATATAGAAGTTAATCTAGATACGCCAGCGGACACCCCGCTTAATTCTCTCTCTCTCTCTCTCTCTCTCTCTCTCCTCACTCTCCCGAGAGGCTATCTCCTCCCTCACCACCCCAATATCAATAGAGGAAATTACGAAAATTATTCAAAACTTAAAATTAGGTAAGGCCCCAGGCCCGGATGGCTTCACAGCCAGATTCTATAAAACTTTCCATCCCCTCTTAACCCCCGTTCTCTGCAGATTTTTTCAGGAGATATTTTCTGGCGCCTCTTTCAAGGCAGAATTCTAGAAGCAGTTATAATCACAATCTTGAAGCCCGGTAAACCACCTGACCTCTGCAGTAGTTACCGTCCCATTTCCTTGATTAATATGGACACCAAGATTTACGCCAAACTCTTAGCTAGTAGAGCCGCTAAAATAATCCCCCCCCCTCATAGTCAATGACCAAGTGGGGTTTATCCCAAAAAGAGAGAGTTCAGATGCAACTAGAAGAATTCTTGATGTCCTTCACGCTGCATCTCAGGGCGCCGCTCCCTTCCTGGCCCTGTCGCTAGATGCCGAAAAAGCGTTTGACAGGGTCAGGTGGGATTACTTATGGGAAACTATGAGAATTTTCCGTTTCCCCACTACTTTCATTGTAGCGGTTAAAGCCCTTTACAACAACCCCTTGGCCATTGTACGTGGGGTTGGGTTCCAATCTCCCAGGTTCGCGATCTCGAACGGCACTAGACAGGGCTGTCCTTTATCTCCTCTCCTGTTCGCATTGGCCATAGAACCCCTAGCCCAATCCATCCGACAAGACCCTAGAATCAGAGGCCTTCCCATCTGCACCTCCACCCATAAAATCTCCCTATATGCAGATGATATCACCTTGTTCTTGACATCTCCTAAGGATTCCCTCCCCGCAGTATTCACTACCCTACAACAGTTTGGAGGCTTGAGCTTTTATAAGCTCAACGTCGCCAAAACAGAGGTCCTACCCATAAACGCCCCCCCCCCCCCCGACGTTCTCACCCCACTACAAAAAACATATCATTTCCAATGGAAAACTACTCTCAAGATCTTAGGGGTTCATCTTAGCCCAGACCCCTCGGTGGTCATAGTTTAAAACTACTCAGACAGACTTTCAGAGTACAGGAGGCTCCTTGAGACCTGGTTGTTTAGAGAGATCTCGTGGACAGGTCGCATTGCAGCGATCAAGATGTCCTTCCTTCCCAAAATTACATATCTTTTCAGATCCATTCCATATAACATTCCTAGAACGCTCCTTAATAGACTTCAAAGTCTGATAACCACATATGTATGGAAAGATCGAAGACCCAGAACTTCTGGACGCACCTTAGCTTTACCAAACATAATTTCCTACTATAATGCAGCCAGATTGTCGCATATCCTTCTCTGGAATGACCCTGAGAGACAGTTAAGCTGGTTTACTCTTGAATCCTCATTGCTGCCTCCTGGTCTATGCCTCTCTGATCTACTCTGGATCCCTCTTCACCACAGACACGACATCGACACCCTACACCCCATCTTTAAGCATGCACTACAATTCTGGGACCAGATAAGACACAACCCAGCTATCTTCCCCCTATCCTTCCCCTATGCTCACAATTTCTGCTGCACTCTTCTGTCTCCCAGACTCTTACTATGACTTTTGGCCACATCCACAAACACTCCTAGTCACTGACTTTTATGAGAATGACATTTGGCTCGCCCATCCTACAATCTGCATTAAATTTCAACTCCCCTCCAGACTCAGCTTTGAGGGATTTCGCTTGAGCACACGCTTACGTACCTGGGGCTACCCGAAATGTTCATTACGACCTATGACAATATGGGAGAGGGCTTGTCAAGGGGCTCATAACTTCAAACATCTCCTGTCTTTTCACTACAACCTTCTCACTAATACACCCACCCCCCACAAAATATCGCAACATCACGCCTGGTAAAGAGAAATTGGGTTCACTGTAACGATAAATGTCTGGCATCTTAGAATCATGACAACCAAAAAACTCCTCCATTGCTCCACCTTATGGGAGCTCCATTACAAAGTTTTAGTTCGCTGGCACCTGGTCCCAGCCACATTACACAGGATTTACCAGTAACAATCCCCTAACTGCTGGAGAAACTGTAGAGATATTGGCACAGCACTTCACATATGGTGGGCATGCCCAGTGATTCAACCCCTATGGAGGAAAATATATGCACTTCTTCTTTCACTTAGTCTCACTCCCCCATATACTCCAGAAGTAGCCCTCCTTCATATGCAAATGCCTAATCTCTCTCCCCTTGGGGAAGCTCTTACAATCTATGTTCTCATGGCTACGAAACTGGCACTTGCCAGAGCTTGGAAAGAGGATAAGCCTCCCTCTCTTTCTCAAGTAATTTCCATTGTACACTTTGTTGGACAAATGGAACAGTACTCGTACAAAGTTTTTGATCAGGTAGACTCCTTCCACATGATTTGGTCCCCTTGGATTACGAAATTCCCAAAGTGGGACACGAGACCCAAGCCTACCTCTTAAAGAACTCCCTTTCACCTCTCCCCCCCCCCCCCGTTTTTTTTTTTTTTTCTTTCTTTCCTTTTTCTCTCTCGTATCCTCCAAGTCTGCTCCGTACATGCCTATATCTTTAAGCGATATATACTAATATCACCTCATTACCTACCACAGATAAAGCTACTTGCTATGTCCTTTCTATTTACCTCCTATAAAAAAGAGATTCCTTGTTCTGTATTTTGTGCCTATCCTTATACTCCATTATTAAGTGGTTGATACTCGTTTGTTTGTAAAACTGAGTTATTGATGACTTATATGTTATTTTCAAAGGCTTTATTGTCTTACCTGTAAGTTTGTCTCAATAAAAATGTATGATTCAAAAAAAAAAAATGTAATGCTCTATCTGAATCACGAAAGAACAAAAATTGGGTTCAGTGTCCCTTTAAAAAAAAAAAAGTTATTTCTCCCCAGTTAGAAGTTAAATTGCTGAGTCTTTTGTAGACTGTACTATGCATTTTCTCTTATGGATCAATGCAAATCCAAGTTAAAACAGCTTGTTCTTCTATTATTTATGTATGGATGTTATCGAGTGAATGGTTTCACCTTCAGATGTCACTTTACACTTTCTGTATCGGTCTTATCAATTTGACTTGCTATTTTATTTGTGCAGGGACTACAATCTATTTTCTTAGTTATCCCTTTGGATTCCTCTGTAAATCCATCTCTGTCCTACTGGTTTATCTCCACTTCAGTTTTTATTCGTCCTTTTGGATTATCATTTCTTCTGACGTCAGTCTCTCGAGTTGGAGTGTAGTCTGGGATTTGAGGAGGGCACAAGGAGATGGTTTCCTCAGGAGGCGAGGTTACCGATAAATTTCATCATGATTTGTGCAATCTTATTACTTCTCAGACTCTGACTTTTTTTTTTTCACAAATGAGATATGTCTGTTTTTTTCAAGTCACTTGTGACATACTTAGTTAATCTGAGGCGATCTTCTAGTTTTCCTAACCAATAATACTAGTCTCTTGAATTTATCTTGAACGGAGTAATGCACTTTTTCTGCATCACTTCCTAGAAGTGAATTTTTCCTTCGAACGAGTTTGTGAATCCATGACTGTTAACATTTAGACCTTATAATATCAGAGTCATAGTTAAAATTGAGCTGTTTCGTTAATCAGTACTTCTATATAACCAGATTTACATGATAAAGCTGAAGCAATCAGATCTAAATGGGATATTCTATCTTCCTATTTGGTCTTTAATAGTCCATTAAGTCCAGAAGTCTATATCCTTCTTTTTAGTTTCCTCAGACCTAACATTTTTAATGGCTCAGAGATTCATCTCTCGATTCATAAACTAGTTTTTCAATAAGATCGTTGTGACCTTTTTCTTTAGGCAAAGCAGTTTTTTTCTCCTCACCAGTTTTACATTCATTTCTCTTTTTTCTGGTGTGCTAAATATGGGTTTTACCGGTATTTTTAAGAAATTTCAGGAATTTTTCATTCTTACGAAATTAGAACTTATCTGCAAGTTTCTTATAAGGTCTATGACATTCAGATCGTTGTTCTAGATCTGGTCAAAGTAAGTCTGTTAAGAGATTTTCTCTTCCTGAGAACCTTTATTGTTTTTTCGAATTCCTATTTTGAATCATGATGGTTTAAACATTCCACTTATTTTGAATGTGATTTATTTTGCAATATTTTAAGCAGCAGTGCGTCTGGTTTAACTTTTTGTCTTGTGAGATTCCTTATCTTATTTTCTATTAGGATAAGGTATTTTCTTTGAATTTTTTTTTTTTTTTTTTTCATTTAGGACATTGTAGTTCCTTTTTCGTTGGTCTAAAATTTTGTTAATTTGTCCATGTACAGTATGAGCTTTTACAGTTTATTCTACTAGATTAGTTACTTTGTGGGTCTTTTAAGATGAGGTTTCTGTTATGTACACAGCAGCAACTTGGTCTTATTGCTCACTTTTCTTTTGGTATAGTTTTTGAGCTACAAGTTCTACAGTTTTAGTGGCTGGTAAATAGGTGGCTGCCTTAACTTTTTCCCACCCATTTGCCTGTGGACTTCACAGCTTGGGTATTAGATCCCAGCAATAATGGCTCATGGACTCTCACCATTTTATGAAAAGAAAACATTTATGCTTTATCTATCTGATACTCTTTCATGGTGGTGAGGGTCCATGAGAACTGCCCTTATTTTTCCAATTGGCTGCAGTTTTAGTATGCACCTTATTTACCCTGTTTTGTCCTTTCCTACTTCTCTATTTTTTCTATTTTTCCGGCTACAAGTTAGACTGGGATACCAGAGCGGAATTAAAAGCTTATGAAAAGTGTTCATCTGCATCCCTCTAGTGGCCAGGAGTAGAATCCCAGGAGTAATGGCTTATGGACTCTCACCACCATGAAATAAATTAATTTATCGGGTAAGCATAAAAAAAATTCCCCTCTGAACCTAGGGTGGCTGGAGTGGGTCATCTAAATCAGCTACATGCTACACATTAATTGCTTGATAAATGCAGGAGCTAATTTCAATCTGTACTTGAGATAAGTTAACTTTCTTTGGAATGCAAATTTTGCTAACAAATGACTGTTTTTAATGCTTCTAAAACATTTATTTTGTATAGAGGTCTTTTCCAATACATTGATTGTTAATTTATCCCATGTATCTCTAACAATTACTATAATTACAGTATGAATCCTATTCAGAACTAGTGGATATATTGCTATTCCTTCCTCGAGTATGCAGAAATCTAGAGGATTTAGTTTATCAGTCACAAGTAAAAAGTTACAAGTCTAGAGATTTTTTTCCAGTAGCTACTAAAATTGGTACTTGTAAAAGAATAAAATGTTCTAAAGCAGCAGCTTTGTTTCAGTTCATGAAAATGTGAATAGTTCTGTGTAAGAGTTAATTGTTATTGAAATTGTATATTTATTGCTTCCTAATGAAAACCCTGTTGTTTTTTTTTTTTTTATAGAACTGGAAGCAACCCCAAAATCAGACGTAACAAAATCTGGGGAGGCCAGAATGGCGGAATACTTGTTTATAATTCTGGTATGTTTTATTTTGATTATCTTAATGTTGTGGGTTAGTAGTCTCACTATTTTTAAATTGCTTTTACAAAATTTTACATTTTCCCCTTTTTTTTTTTTTTTTTCTTTTTTTTTTTTTTATGCAGGCCTTGGCTTCATTGAAGACAACGAAATTTTTGATAATGCTATGGCTGGTGTTTGGATCAAAACAGATAGCAACCCAACTTTACGAAGAAACAAAATTCATGATGGAAGAGATGGTGGAATTTGTATATTTAATGGAGGAAGAGGTACTGTTCAAATATTAGAATTTGTGGAAATTTCAACTGACCTTATTAGCGTCTGTTCTGTTTTCTATCATGCTTTATAAAATTTAAAAACAAATTCAAAATGATGATAAAGCTTGGCAACAAATTTGTCTAAAGGTTTTGCATTTGTGCATCTCACAAATAAGTTACAAATCATATGGTACCATATTATTTTATTCTACTATGAATATTTAGAACTGTGTATGCTGTTTTCTCCTGATAAAGCACACTGCCGATGTGCAACATAAATATTACTTAATAATAATAATTGGAGATGTATGTTTTAAATTACTTTTTGATTTGGCAGGACTTCTTGAAGAGAATGACATCTTCAGGAATGCCCAGGCTGGGGTGCTTATTAGCACCAATAGTCACCCAGTGTTACGGAAGAACAGAATATTTGATGGATTTGCTGCAGGTTGGTATGGGTTAAGATAGATATATATGTTTGTTAATATTGTGTGTGTGTGTTTGTGGACAAATCAGGTGCTCTATCTGATTCATGGAAGTTTAAAGGGATTTGAAACCCAAAAATGTTCTTCAGATTTAGACAGAGCATACAATTTTAAAAAAAAGTTTACAATTTACTAATATTAAATTTGCTTTGTTGAAGAGATACCTAGGTAGGTGTGTGAAGCACTACATGGCAGGAAATAGTGCAGCCATCTAGTGCTCCAAACACGTGCACGCTCCTGAATTATTTCCTCGCTTTTCAACGAAAGATACCAAAGGAACAAAGAAAATAGACGTAAATTGCAAGGTTGTTTAAAACTGCATGCTGTATCTGAATCATGAAATACATATTTTGGGTTTCATATTCTTTTAAAGACAGCAATTAAACTCCCTACATTATTTCCCCATAAAATGTTTAAATATGTACCATGAAAAATGGTTTGCTGTGCATTTTTATTTTGCCTGCTTTCCCCCATAGAAGCTGGAATGTATTCTTTGGAATTTTGAACTCTTGCTTGATATGTGCCAGAGTTCACTTATGTACAGGTATACCCCGCTGATACAGCGGGTTAGGGACCAGAGCCCCACTTTAAAGTGAAACAAGGCAGTTTTAGCTTTCTTTTCACTTTCCAGGGTGTTTAAAAACTTATATATTAGGGGTGCAACAATGCTACGTTTAGTTTAATACTAGCACAGCAAAGTATTCAATTAGTATTAAATAAATACTGTACCTGTAAAATAGTGACAATTTACTGTAGTAAAATTTGCCAGACTATAGCACTGAGACACAGATTGCACTGTAATGCTGTGAACAGAGTGAACTAAGCATAACAAAATGGTGCCAGTCACTTTTCTCGCAAACTCACGATGATTACAGCACTGTTTCAAAATCCTTGGAGGTTGAACTTCAGCTCCACAAAGCGCTGTATTAGCAAATCGCTGTAAAGTGAAGCGCTGTAAAGTGAGGTATACCTGTATGCGTTTCCCTAATTAGCCACAGCAAAGAAGTAGGAATAAGCACAGGCCTTTCACAGGATGTCGCAGGACAGTGCACATTTTGCTAAAATAAAATGACAACTCTAGTCTTTTTAAAATATTTATTTATTTATATGTCAATTTTATGCAATTCATTGATTCTTTTCTGATGCAGGTATAAGTAACTTCAGGGCTCTGTTCACAAAGAGATGATTTGTAGGTGTTTTTTACCTTCCATAAGGCAGGGAGAGTCCACAACTTAATTTCTTACTGTTGGGAAATTAAACTCCTGGCCACCAGGAGGAGGCAAAGACACCCCAGCTAAGGGCTTAAATATCCCTTCCACTTCCCCTATCCTCCAGTAATTCTTTGCCCTTCGTCACTATAGGAGATGGTAGAGAAGTGTCAGAAGATTTGGATAGTCCTGTAATGGTTATGTTCCCTTAGTAGTTATGTCAACCTCTCGGTGAGAGTATTGAGGAAAGTTATAGTCTGGAGATGCAGGGAAAGTTTTTCTGCGAACCCATCCAGACTGTCGCCAACAACTCCTGAGCAATCAGTGTTGACGAGTTTCACTGCTTGCCGTTACACACTCAAGTCCATGTCAGAAGCGCTGCTGCAAGACTGTTACACTTGAGATGCTGTGCCTGTTCCACAGCATGGATCCTGGAGGGTAAGTCCATTTTTTATATATACACTTTAAAACGCTGTACAGGGTCACAGTGTGGCTCCTTTATACCTCGATAGGATCAAGGGTTAATATCTCCTTCAGGGAGATTATTTGAACAACTTGGGGATTTATATCTGCTTAATATGAAAGTTTTTTGGGCTCATAGACTGTGTTTTTTGGCTTGGAACAAACAGGTTTCACTTTAGTTTTTGAAGTGTTGCGCAGCTCATAATAGCTTAGTGCCCTTTTTCATAACAGGGGAAGTCCTGTCTTAAGCACCACATGACCGGGTGAAATCTTTTATTTCCTAAGATCCTGCTGCAGACATCATTCCTGAGGAGAGTGTGTTTACTGTTAGCTGTCTCGGTCTCGGAGGTGGTGAGTGCCCCAGCCATTGGGAAGTATTAAGGTGCCGTTTTTTTTAAATAAAAACGTTTTTTTGTTGCTCCTTCTGTGGGTATATGCAAAGCTATGGAGGACTCTGATACTACATTTGAAGGTTCTGCTCCTTCTGTACAGATTAATAATTCCTGTTCATTGTGAGGAGGCTGTGGTTTGCCCACCTGCTCAGTTTTGTTCCACTTGCCTAAACACTGTTCTAAAGTCTAAGAACAGAGACAAGCCTGCTAATACTCATAGCACTATAAGCCCCTCTGAGCAGTCTACTTCTCAGGAATCTGCCGAGAAATTACTACCCTTTCTACATTACCCGCTCCATATGCAGTTCCCCGCAGCACATGTAATCTGGAGGGGGCCTTTTCCCAGCGGACATTACCACGCAGTTACAATTGGCGGTTTCTGCAGCCCTGAGTGCCATACCTCGTTCTAACAAATGCAAGAGAGAGGTTAAATATAGTTCTCCTGACCTAGAGTCATCTAAATATTTGTCGGATTAAGCTACTATGTCCCTGCTATCAGAGTATGAGTTGAACTCTGTGACTTCAGAGGGTGAACTTTCTGAGTTGGAGACTTCAGTTTCTAAACCTCCTTCAGCAGAGGAACCCTCCTTTTAGATTTAAAATTGAACATCTGTGCATTTTATTAAAGGAGGTTCTGTCTACGCTAGAGGTTCCAGAGGATACACTCCCTGAGGAACCTAAGATCCCTAAATTAGACAGGGTTTATGAAGAAAGGAAGATCTCTCTGACTTTTTCTGTGCCAGTTAAGATGGCAAACATTATTAGTAATGAATGGGAAAGAGTAGGAACTTCTTTTTCCCCCTCGTCTACTTTTAAAAAATTATTCCTGGTCCCTGACTCTCAATTAGATTTGTAGGGCTCCATCCCTAGGGTGGATGGCACTATCTCTACACTGGCTAAACATACTACTATCCCTTTAGAGGATAGTTCATCTTTTAGAGAGCCTATGGATAATAAAATGGAAACTTTTCTGATGTTTCCACCTATGGGGTTTTTATTTCAACAGGAGGTCGCTGTAGCCGCAGTTGCTGTAGCAGCTACCTACTGGTGCGACACTGTCGGCGCTCATTGAGGTGGAGACTTCCCTCAAGCATATTCAGGAGAGAATTAAAGCACTGAGAATTGCTAACTCTTTCATCTGTGACATGAATATGCAGATTATTCGCCTAAATGCAAAGGCTTCTGGCTTTGCCGTCCTAGCCCGCCGGGCTCTCTGGTTGAAGTCTTGGTCTGCGGATATGACTTCTAAATCCAGACTCCTTTCTCTTCCTTTCAAGGGGAAGATTTTATTTTGTCCAGGGCTGGACTCCATTATTTCTACGGTTACCGGAGAAAAGGGTGCCTTCCTACCGCAGGACACGAAAAATAGGCCTAAGGAACGGCAATTGTCTAATTTCCGTTTCTGACAAATCACAACAGCAATCCTCATCCAAGTCCGAGCAGCCCACGGGTACTTGGAAGCCGGCACAGTCCTGGAATAAGTCCAAACAGACTTAGAAGCCCGCCGAGAACAAATCGGCATGAAGAGGTGGCCCCCGATCCGGGATCAGATCAGTAGGGGGCAGACTGTCTATCTTTTCAGATGCTTGGTTCCAGGATGTACATGATCCTTGGGTCCTGGAGATTGTATCTCAAGGATACAGGATAGGATTCAAGTCTAATCCGCCCAGTGGCAGATTCCTACTCTCCAGTCTGTCTACAAGACCAGAAAAGAGGGCTCCCTTAGGTTGCGTACGGGATATCTCCTTTTTAGGCGTAATTGTCCTGGTACCTACAGAAAGAGGTTTGGAGTTTTATTCAAACCTATTTGTGGTTCCAAAGAAGGAGGGAACTTTTCGTCCAATTCTGGACCTAAAGTGCCTAAACAAGTTTTTGAGTGTTCTTTCTTTCAAAATGGAGACAATTCGGTCAATCCTTCCTCTGGTTCAGGAAGGACAGTTTATGACCACAGACTTGAAGGATGCATACCTTTTACGTCCCGATACACAGGGAACATTTTCGGTTCCTGAGGTTTGCTTTTCTGGACCAGCACTTCCAGTTCATAGCTCTTCCGTTTGGTCTAGCTACTGCTCCAAGGATATTTTCGAAGATTCTGGGAGCTCTTCTAGCCGTTGCCAGAACACGAGGTATTGCAGTAGCGCCTTACCTGGACGATATCTTGGTACAGGCACCATATTTTCGTCTAGCTGAAGAACATTCAGAGTCCCTTCTCAATCTTCTTCGATCACATGGATGGAAGATAAACTTGGAAAAGAGTTCTCTTACTCCAAGTACAAGGATGAATTTCCTGGAAACAGTAATAGACTCTATATCCATGAGAATATTTCTCACAGATCAGACACGTTGCAAGCTAACTTCTGCATGTCTTGCCCTCCAGACCTCCTCAAGACCCTCAGTGGCTCAGTGTATGGAGGTGATCATACTCATGGTGTCTTGTATAGACATCATTCCTTTTGCCAGATTCCATCTCAGACCCTTAACTATGCGTGCCGAGACAATGGAACGGTGACCATTCAGATCTGTCTCAACAGATCGTGCTGGACAACCTGTCAAAAGACTCGCTCTCCTGGTGGCTCTGTCCAGATCATCCCAAGGCACGTGCTTCTTGAGACCGTCCTGGGAGATTGTGACTATGGACGCCAGACTTTCCGGCTGGGGAGCCGTTTGGGTGCCAAGAAAGCACAAGGTCTGTGGACTCAGGAAGAGTCCTCCCTTCCAATCTTTATTTTGGAACACCGGGCAGTCTTCAATGCCTTGAAGGCTTGGTTCCTTCTGGGTTCGTCCCAGTTTATCAGATTTCAATCAGACAATATAACCTCGGTTGCCTACATCAACCATCATTGGGGAACGAGAAGTTTCTTTCTTGGTGATGAGAGAAGTATCTCAGATACTAGAGTGGGCGGAGACTCAGATGTACACTGTCAGCGAGCCACATTCCGGTGTGGACAACTGGAAAGCTGACTTCCTCAGCAAGCCATCTTTTCACTCAGGGGAATGGTCTCTTCACCCAGAGGTGTTTGCAGAGATTTGCAGCAAGTTGAGGACGCCGGAGATAGATCTCATAGCATCCCGCCTCAATACCATTGAGATTGAACGCTTAGTCTTAGCCAAGAGAGAGTTCTCAGAGTGTCATCGACACTGGTTCAAGTTCGTAAGCCAGTTACTCGTCGTACCTACCATAAAGTGTGGAGGACTTGTACTGGTGTGAAGAGCGTGGCTTTTCCTGGCATAAGGTTAAAGTTGCCAGAATTTTAGCTTTTCTCCAGGATGGACTGGAGAATGGTTTATCTGCTTGTTCCCTGAAGGGACTGATATCGGCCCTATCTGTGTTACTGCACAAAAGATTGGCCGAGTTTCCGGATGTTCAGTCCTTTAAGACTCTCTGGCTAGGATCAGACCTGTGTTTAGATCTGGGGCTCCGCCTTGGAGTCTTAATCTTGTTCTTAGTATTTTGCAGCAGGCTCCGTTTAAGCCTATGCATACTGTTGACATTAAATTATATTTAAAGGTTCTTTTTTTGTTGGCTATTGCCTCTGCGTGCAGAGTTTCTGAGATTTCTGCTTTGCAATGTGACCCCCTTTTCTGGTTTTTCATGCTAAGGCGGTTTTATGCATTTAACTAGGGTTCCTCCTTAATGTGGTTTGTGGTCTTCGGTGAAGGAACGTTTGCTTCACTATCTAGATGTGGTTCGTGCCTTGAAGTTCTATCTTCAGGCTACTAAGGAATTCAGACAATCTTTCCTCTTTGTCATCTATACAGGGAAGCGTTAGGGGCAGAAGGCTACTACAACTTCCCTATCTTTTTTGTTGAGGAGTGTCATCCGATTAGCTTTTGAGACAGCGGACGACAGCCTTCTGAGAGGATAACGGCTCATTCCACTAGAGCAGTGGCTTCCTCTTGGGCTTTTAAGAACGAAGCCTCATTGAATCAGATTTGTAAGGCAGCTACCTGGATGTGTTTGCTTTGGCTGAAGCAGCTTTCGGGTTAAAAGTTTTGCAGGCTGTGTTCCCTCCCGTTATTCATTCATTCTCCTCTGTAGCGTGGGTATAGTTTTCCCAACAATAAGGAATGAAGTTGTGGACTCTCCCTGCCTTATGGAAGGAAAACATAATTTTTTTCAAGATATGATGAGTCCACGGATTTCATCCTTACTTGTGGGATATTCTCCTCCTGGTCAGCAGGAGGTGGCAAAGAGCACCACAGCAGAGCTGTATAAATAGCTTTTCCCAACCCAGTCATTCTCTTTGCCTGTGTTAGTAAGATAGGAGATGGCAAAGTGAGGTGTTAGTAAAGATTCTTCAATCAAGTGTGTATTATTTTTAAAGTAGTGCCAGTGAGTGCTACTTTGTTCTGGGGTGTAGCCTAGACCTGATCAGTCTCTACAGGAGAGCATTTGGTGGCTTTAAAGCAATAGAAACTGGTGGGACATAAATTCTCATTGCGCCTCCTATACATGTTTGCTGCCCTAATACAGATAGCCTAAGCACTTTTAACTCAGGCTGATCTTAGTCCACAGGGCTATGGGAGGGAGAGGTCCTCTGAAAACCTGTTGGATGGCTATGCTGTTGCACAGTATTCGAGGTAAGTTCTAACTTTATTTTTCTGGGGACATTATTCTCTCAGAAGAAAGTGAGCACTGCATTACATACACTCGTATGTCAAGGGCTAAGATACAGATTGAGCTCCTTATTGTGATGGGTAGAGATTTGTTTTTACAGACACTGGGGCTGGATGGATCTGTTATGTTTTTCTATGATAACGACTAGCTTTTATTTCTGCCAACAGACTTTTTAGACCACTGGTCTTCTTATGAGTTAGAGCTACCGGACATGTGGTAGCATATTCGGATACCTTTTGTTTTCACTGTTATTTCTCCCGGTGTCAGATCTATATAGATCTTAATGGTGACCGGGAGATTGAGTATGGGGATGGACGGAGTTGCCTTCCCGTTTCTGAGCTCCTTCCTCCATCTCTGCACTCATACAGTAAGAGTGCTGGGAGATGGAGTACTGTTACACCCACGAGGGGTGGAACTTTACGGGAGTTGGTTCGTTGTGCTTTCTTCCTCCTTTATGATACCGGAGGGTAGAGAGTTTAACTCAAAAGGCACTGTATTGCTATGTAGCGCTCAGTGTTAGTCCTTTATACATAGTGTGTCGGATGTGTTCAAAGGTCTTTGATTATTATTCAGTTTTTATGGGACACTTGGGCACCTTTAGCACATTATCTAGGGTCCAGTACGGTTGCTTAATTCTGAATTCGGTTTGCTAAGCAATAAACTCAATGTGTTTGTTAAACTTTAAAGTATAGTTTTTTATTATACAGACTCAGTTGCTGGGGTTAGTGTATCCTTGTGAATAGGATACTACAGAAGCACTCAAACGATAATGTTATTTCTTTTACAAAGATATGACGAGTCCACGGATTTCATCCTTAGTTGTGGGATATTAACCTCCTGCTAACAGGAAATGGCAAAGAGCACCACAGCAGAGCTGTATATATATAGCCCCTCCATTCCCCTCCACCTACAGTCATTCTCTTTGCCTGTGTTATACTAGGAAGACATGGTAAGGTGAGATGTTAGTTTCTTCAATCAAGAAGTTTTTTATTTTAAATGGTACCGGTGCACACTATTTTCCTCAGGGGGATATGGAAGAAGATTTCTGCCCTGAGGTTTGATGATCTTAGCATTTGTAACTAAGATCCACGCTGGTTCCCACAAGACTTCTGAAGGTAACCATGAGACCTCTTCAGTGTGGAGACCGGTTTCATGCTACAAGCAGCATTAAGGTATGTGCACCCTTTTTTTTGAGGAGACTTGATATATGAGAACTGGCTGGCATTATTTCCCTGTATGGAAATGGGGTAAGCAGTAAAACCTATTTTAATAAGAGGGGTATTACTGGAGTCCCTATATTATTTTTATCATTAATGATATTTGGGCATTTTGTGACATGGGAGACAATGGGAAAAACAATGTTTTATGTTTTTTTATTTTTTGGCACTTAAAACTTGTTGGTTTTATGTTGGAGGGTTGTCTTTTGTGTGTACTTTTATTTTGGTGCAAAACTGCATTTCCATGCGGTGTTGTTTGGGCCTACTCCGACTTTTGACCTTAAGGGGCGGAGCTTATTTTCGCGCGCTCAGATACGCACTTCCTTCAGGCTAAGCAGCAGCAAGCAGTAACTCAGTGGCTCCTGGACTGTGTAGCTGGTCTGAAGGGTTGGAAACTTCTTTCGAAGTACTCTGGGGGCAGGTAGGAGGTGCAGAGGGTATTTCTCTTGTTAAGTGTATCGTAGTAAGAGGAGAGTGGTGTATTATAGTTAGTTTTTTAACTTCAATCAAAAGTTTATTTTTAAATGGTACGGGAGTGTACTGTTTCATCTCAGGCAGCATTAGAAGAAGAATCTGCCTGTGATTTCTATGATCTTAGCAGAAGTAACTAAGATCCACTGCCGTTCTCACATATTCTGAGGAGTGAGGTAACTTCAGAGGGGGAATGGCGTGCAGGTTTTCCTGCAATAAGGTATGTGCAGTTAATATATTTCTAGGAATGGAATTTGCTAGAAAAATGCTGCTGATACCGGATTAATGTAAGTTAAGCCTTAAATGCAGTGATAGCGACTGGTATCAGGCTTATTAACAGAGATACATACTCTTATAAAAGTGTAATATAAAACGTTTGCTGGCATGTTAATCGTTTTTATATATGTTTGGTGACAAAACTTATTGGGGCCTAGTTTTTTTCCCACATGGCTGGCTTGATTTTTGCCTAGAAACAGTTTCCTGAAGCTTTCCACTGTTGCAATATGAGTGGGAAGGGCCTATTTTAGTGCTTTTCTGTGCAGCTAAAAATACTGACAGACATTCAGCTTCCCTCTGCATGATACAGGACATCTCTGAAGGGCTCAAAAGGCTTCAAAGTCGTGTTTGAGGAGGGTAACAATCACAGTAGACTGGCAGTTGTTGTGACTGTTTAAAAAACGTTTTTGTCATTTATTATTCTGTTTTTGTTATTAAGGGGTTAATCATCCATTTGCAAGTGGGTGCAATGCTCTGCTGACTTGTTACATACACTGTAAAAATTTTGTTAGTGTAACTGCCTTTTTTCACTGTTATTTCAAATTTTGTCAATTTGTTTCTCTTAAAGGCACAGTAACGTTTTTTATATTGCTTGTTAACTTGCTTTAAAGTGTTTTCCAAGCTTGCTAGTCTCATTGCTAGTCTGTACAAACATGTCTGAAACAGAGGATACTTGTTCATTATGTTTAAAAGCCATGGTGGAGCCCCATAGGAGAATGTGTACTAAATGTGTTGATTTCACCTTGAACAGTAAAGATAAGTCTTTATCTATAAAAGAATTGTCACCAGAGGGGTCTGTCGAGGGGGAAGTTATGCCGACTAACTCTCCCCACGTGTCGGACCCTTCGCCTCCCGCTCAAGGGACGCACGCTAATATGGCGCCAAGTACATCAGGGACGCCCATAGCGATTACTTTGCAGGACATGGCTGCAATCATGAATAATACCCTGTCAGAGGTATTATCCAGATTGCCTGAATTGAGAGGCAAGCGCGATAGCTCTGGGGTTAGACGAGATACAGAGCGCGTAGATGCTGTAAGAGCCATGTCTGATACTGCGTCACAATATGCAGAACCTGAGGACAGAGAGCTTCAGTCTGTGGGTGACGTCTCTGAATCGGGGAGACCTGATTCAGAGATTTCTAATTTTAAATTTAAGCTTGAGAACCTCTGTGTATTGCTTGGGGAGGTATTAGCTGCTCTGAATGACTGTGACACAATTGCAGTGCCAGAGAAATTGTGTAGGCTGGATAAATACTATGCAGTGCCGGTGAGTACTGATGTTTTTCCAATACCTAAAAGGCTTACAGAAATTATTAGTAAGGAGTGGGATAGGCCCGGTGTGCCCTTTTCCCCCACCTCCTATGTTTAGAAAAATGTTTCCAATAGATGCCACTACACGGGACTTATGGCAGACTGTCCCTAAGGTGGAGGGAGCAGTTTCTACTTTAGCAAAGCGTACCACTATCCCGGTTGAGGACAGTTGTGCTTTTTCAGATCCAATGGATAAAAAATTGGAGGGTTACCTTAAGAAAATGTTTATTCAACAAGGTTTTATTTTACAGCCCCTTGCATGCATTGCGCCTGTCACTGCTGCGGCATTCTGGTTTGAGGCCCTGGAAGAGGCCATCCATACAGCTCCATTGACTGAAATTGTTGACAAGCTTAGAACTCTTAAGCTAGCTAACTCATTTTTTTCTGATGCCATTGTTCATTTGACTAAACGAACGGCTAAGAATTCCGGATTCGCCATCCAGGCGCGTAGGGCGCTATGGCTCAAATCCTGGTCAGCTGATGTGACTTCAAAGTTTAAATTACTCAACATTCCTTTCAAGGGGCAGACCTTATTCGGGCCTGGTTTGAAAGAAATTATTGCTGACATTACTGGAGGTAAGGGTCATACCCTTCCTCAGGACAGGGCCAAATCAAAGGCCAAACAGTCTAATTTTCGTGCCTTTCGAAATTTCAAGGCAGGTGCAGCATCAACTTCCTCTGCTTCAAAACAAGAGGGAACTTTTGCTCAATCCAAGCAGGCCTGGAAACCTAACCAGTCCTTGAACAAGGGCAAGCAGGCCAGAAAGCCTGCTGCTGCCTCTAAGACAGCATGAAGGAGCGGCCCCCTATCCGACAACGGATCTAGTAGGGGGCAGACTCTCTCTCTCTCTTCGCCCAGGCGTGGGCAAGAGATGTTCAGAACCCCTGGGCGTTGGAGATCATATCTCAGGGATATCTTCTGGACTTCAAAGCTTCTCCTCCACAAGGTAGATTTCACCTTTCAAGATTATCGGCAAACCAGAAAAAGAAAGAGGCATTTCTAAGCTGCGTACAAGATCTCCTTGTAATGGGAGTGATCCATCCAGTTCCGCGGACGGAACAAGGACAGGGGTTTTATTCAAATCTGTTTGTGGTTCCCAAAAAAGAGGGAACCTTCAGACCAATTTTGGATTTAAAGATCCTAAACAAATTCCTCAGAGTTCCGTCATTCAAGATGGAAACTATTTGAACCATTTTACCCATGATCCAAGAGGGTCAGTACATGACCACAGTGGACTTAAAGGATGCCTGCCTTCACATTCCGATTCACAAGAATCATCATCAGTTCCTGAGGTTTGCCTTTCTAGACAGGCATTACCAATTTGTAGCTCTTCCATTCGGGTTGGCTACAGCCCCAAGAATTTTTACAAAGGTTCTGGGCTCACTTCTGGCGGTCCTAAGACCGCGAGGCATAGCGGTGGCCCCTTACCTGGACGATATCCTGATACAGGCGTCAAGCTTTCAAATTGCCAAATCTCATACAGAGATAGTTCTGGCATTCCTGAGGTCGCATGGGTGGAAAGTGAACGAAGAAATTAGTTCTCTATCTCCTCTTACGAGGGTTTCCTTCCTAGGGACTCTTAATAGATTCTGTAGAAATGAAAATTTACCTGACGGAGTCCAGGTTATCAAAACTTCTAAATGCTTGCCGTGTTCTTCACTCTATTCCGCGCCCCACGGTGGCTCAGTGCATGGAAGTAATCGGCTTAATGGTAGCAGCGATGGACATAGTGCCATTTGCGCGCCTGCATCTCAGACCGCTGCAATTATGCATGCTCAGTCAGTGGAATGGGGATTACACAGATTTGTCCCCTCTACTAAATCTGGATCAGGAAACCAGAGATTCTCTTCTCTGGTGGTTATCTCGGGCCCATCTGTCCAAGGGTATGACCTTTCGCAGACCAGATTGGACAATTGTAACAGATGCCAGCCTTCTAGGTTGGGGTGCAGTCTGGAACTCCCTGAAGGCTCAGGGTTCATGGACTCAGGAGGAGAAACTCCTCCCAATAAATATTCTGGAGTTAAGAGCAATATTCAATGCTCTTCTGGCTTGGCCTCAGTTAGCAACACTGAGGTTCATTAGATTTCAGTCGGATAACATCACGACTGTGGCTTACATCAACCATCAAGGGGGAACCAGGAGTTCCCTAGCGATGTCAGAAGTCTCCAAGATAATTGCTGGGCAGAGACTCACTCTTGCTACCTGTCAGCGATCCATATCCCAGGTGTAGAGAACTGGGAGGCGGATTTTCTAAGTCGTCAGACTTTTCATCCGGGGGAATGGGAACTCCATCCGGAGGTGTTTGCTCAATTGGTTCTCCGTTGGGGCAAACCAGAATTGGATCTCATGGCGTCTCGCCAGAACGCAAAGCTTTCTTGTTACGGATCCAGGTCCAGGGACCCAGAAGCGCCACTGATAGATGCTCTAGCAGCGCCTTGGTTCTTCAACCTGGCTTATGTGTTTCCACCGTTTCCTCTGCTCCCTCGTCTGATTGCCAAAATCAAACAGGAAAGAGCATCAGTGATATTGATAGCGCCTGCGTGGCCACGCAGGACCTGGTATGCAGACCTAGTGGACATGTCATCCTTTCCACCATGGACTCTGCCTCTGAGACAAGACCTTCTAATACAAGGTCCTTTCAATCATCTGAATCTACTTTCTCTGAGACTGACTGCATGGAGATTGAACGCTTGATCCTATCAAAGCGTGGCTTCTCCGAGTCAGTAATTGATACCTTAATACAGGCACGAAAGCCTGTCACCAGGAAAATTTACCACAAGATATGGCGTAAATATCTTCATTGGTGTGAATCCAAGAATTACTCATGGAGTAGGGTTAGGATTCCTAGGATATTGTCCTTCCTCCAAGAGGGTTTGGACAAAGGATTATCAGCTAGTTCTTTAAAGGGAAAGATTTCTGCTCTGTCTATTCTTTTACACAAGCGTCTGGCAGACGTTCAGGCATTTTGTCAGGCTTTAGTTAGAATTAAGCCTGTGTTTAAACCTGTTGCTCCTCCATTGAGCTTAAACTTGGTTCTTAAAGTTCTTCAAGGGGTTCCGTTTGAACCCCTTCATTCTATTGATATCAAACTTCTTTCATGGAAAGTTCTTTTTCTGATGGCTATTTCCTCGGCTCGAAGAGTCTCAGAGTTTATTTGCCTTACATTGTGATTCTCCTTATCTGATCTTTCATTCAGATAAAGTTGTTCTGCGTACAAAACCTGGGTTTTTACCTAAGGTGGTTTCTAACAAGAATATCAATCAAGAGATTGTTGTTCCATCATTATGTCCTAATCCTTCAAAGAAGGAACGTCTTTTGCATAATCTAGACGTAGTCCGTGCCTTGAAGTTTTACTTACAGGCTACTAAAGATTTTCGTCAAACATCTAACCTGTTTGGTGTTTACTCTGGACAGAGGAGAGGTCAGAAGGCCTCTGCAACCTCTCTTTCTTTTTGGCTTCGGAGTATAATCCGTTGAGACTGCTGGACAGCAGCCTCCTGAAAGGATTACAGCTCGTTCTACTAGAGCTGTGGCTTCCACCTGGGCCTTTAAAAATGAGGCCTCTGTTGAACAGATTTGCAAGGCTGCAACTTGGTCTTCCCTTCATACTTTTTCAAAATTTTACAAATTTGATACTTTTGCTTCTTCGGAGGCTGTTTTTGGGAGAAAGATTCTACAGGCAGTGGTTCCTTCCGTTTAAGTTCCTGCCTTGTCCCTCCCATCATCCGTGTACTTTAGCTTTGGTATTGGTATCCCACAAGTAATGGATGATCCGTGGACTGGATACACTTAACAAGAGAAAACATAATTTATGCTTACCTGATAAATTTATTTCTCTTGTAGTGTATCCAGTCCACGGCCCGCCCTGTCCTTTTCAGGCAGGTCTAAATTTTAATTAAACTACAGTCACCACTGCACCCTATGGTTTCTCCTTTTCTCGGCTTGTTTCGGTCGAATGACTGGATATGGCAGTGAGGGGAGGAGCTATATAGCAGCTCTGCTGTGGGTGATCCTCTTGCAACTTCCTGTTGGGAAGGAGAATATCCCACAAGTAATGGATGATCCGTGGACTGGATACACTACAAGAGAAATAAATTTATCAGGTAAGCATAAATTATGTTTTTTATCTATCTTTAGACTAGATGTTGATATAAGTACTTCTAAAGCCTTATTTCTGCTTTTGCTTCTGGGTGCAGTAATTTTTGGATTAACCAACGATATTTGTTAAATTTGGGAATAATTTAACGTTTTTTGAGCATTTTGGAAAATTTTTTTACTTTTTCTTTTCTTAAAGGCACAGTACACGTTTTTTCTTATTGTTATTTTTTGCTATAAATAAGTGTTTAAACGACTTTTGTGGTATTACTAGTCTGTTCAACATGTCTGACATTGAGGTTTATCATTGTTCTATGTGTTTAGAAGCCATTGTGCACCCCCCTCTAACATTGTGTAACTTTTGTACTGAAAGGAGTAAGGAATGGGATAGACCAGGTATTCCGTTTTCTCCCTCTCCTAATTTTAAGAAAATGTTTCCTATATCAGATACCATTCGGGACTCATGGCAAACGGTCACTAAGGTAGAGGGAGCTATATCTTCCCTTGCAAAGCGTACTACTATTCCCATTGAGGATAGTTGTGCTTTCAAAGATGAGAAATTAGAGGGTCTACTAAAGAAATTTGTTAATCAGGGTTTTCTTTTACAACCTACGGCTTGCGTTGTTCCAGTAACTACTGCAGCAGCTTTTTGGTTTGAGGGTCTAGAAGAGTCTCTTAAAGTTGAGATTCCATTAGATGACATTTTAGATAGAATTAAGGCTCTTAAGCTAGCTAATTCTTTTATTACTGATGCCACTTTTCAAATTGCTAAATTAGTGGCAAAAAATGCAGGATTTGCTATTTTAGCACGTAGAGCATTGTGGCTCAAATCTTGGTCTGCTGATGTGTCATGAAAACATAAGCTTTTAGCTATTTGAACAGATTTGCAAGGCTGCAACTTGGTCTTCTCTTCATACTTTTTCCAAATTTTACAAATTTGATACTTTTGCTTCTTCGGAGGCTGTTTTTGGGAGAAAGATTCTACAGGCAGTGGTTCCTTCCGTTTAAGTTCCTGCCTTGTCCCTCCCATCATCCGTGTACTTTAGCTTTGGTATTGGTATCCCACAAGTAATGGATGATCCGTGGACTGGATACACTTAACAAGAGAAAACATAATTTATGCTTACCTGATAAATTTATTTCTCTTGTAGTGTATCCAGTCCACGGCCCGCCCTGTCCTTTTCAGGCAGGTCTAAATTTTAATTAAACTACAGTCACCACTGCACCCTATGGTTTCTCCTTTTCTCGGCTTGTTTCGGTCGAATGACTGGATATGGCAGTGAGGGGAGGAGCTATATAGCAGCTCTGCTGTGGGTGATCCTCTTGCAACTTCCTGTTGGGAAGGAGAATATCCCACAAGTAATGGATGATCCGTGGACTGGATACACCACAAGAGAAATAAATTTATCAGGTAAGCATAAATTATGTTTTTTATCTATCTTTAGACTAGATGTTGATATAAGTACTTCTAAAGCCTTATTTCTGCTTTTGCTTCTGGGTGCAGTAATTTTTGGATTAACCAACGATATTTGTTAAATTTGGGAATAATTTAACGTTTTTTGAGCATTTTGGAAAAATTGTTTACTTTTTCTTTTCTTAAAGGCACAGTACACGTTTTTTCTTATTGTTATTTTTTGCTATAAATAAGTGTTTAAACGACTTTTGTGGTATTACTAGTCTGTTCAACATGTCTGACATTGAGGTTTATCATTGTTCTATGTGTTTAGAAGCCATTGTGCACCCCCCTCTAACATTGTGTAACTTTTGTACTGAAAGGAGTAAGGAATGGGATAGACCAGGTATTCCGTTTTCTCCCTCTCCTAATTTTAAGAAAATGTTTCCTATATCAGATACCATTCGGGACTCATGGCAAACGGTCACTAAGGTAGAGGGAGCTATATCTTCCCTTGCAAAGCGTACTACTATTCCCATTGAGGATAGTTGTGCTTTCAAAGATGAGAAATTAGAGGGTCTACTAAAGAAATTTGTTAATCAGGGTTTTCTTTTACAACCTACGGCTTGCGTTGTTCCAGTAACTACTGCAGCAGCTTTTTGGTTTGAGGCTCTAGAAGAGTCTCTTAAAGTTGAGATTCCATTAGATGACATTTTAGATAGAATTAAGGCTCTTAAGCTAGCTAATTCTTTTATTACTGATGCCGCTTTTCAAATTGCTAAATTAGTGGCAAAAAATGCAGGATTTGCTATTTTAGCACGTAGAGCATTGTGGCTCAAATCTTGGTCTGCTGATGTGTCATCAAAACATAAGCTTTTAGCTATTCCCTTTAAAGGTACGACCCTTTTGGGGCCAGAATTGAAGGAAATCATTTCTGATATTACAGGAGGTAAAGGCCATGCCCTACCTCAGGATAAGTCTATTAAAATGAGGGGTAAACAGAATAATTTTTGTTCCTTTCGGAACTTTAAAGGAGGACCCCCCCGCTTCTTCTTCTTCCACAAAGCAGGAAGGAAATTTTACCCAATCTAAGTCAGTCTGGAGACCCAGTCAGAACTGGAATAAGGGTAAACAATCCAAAAAACCCACTGCTGGTCTTAAGACAGCATGAAGGGGTGGCCCCCAATCCGGGACCGGATCTAGTAGGGGGCAGACTCTCTCCTGATGTTCAGGATTCCTGGGCACTAGAAATAGTGACACACGGTTATCAATTAGAATTCAAGGATTTTCTCCCAAGGGGGAGATTTCATCTTTCAAAATTATCTGCAAACCAGATAAAAAGAGAGACGTTCTTATGCTGTGTAAAAGACCTTTTTACTATGGGAGTAATCTGTCCGGTTCCAAAATTGGGACAGGGGTTTTACTCAAACCTATTTGTGGTTCCAAAAAAGAGGGAACGTTCAGACCAATTTTAGACCTCAAGTGTCTAAACAAATTTCTAAGAGTTCCATCATTCAAGATGGAGACAATTCAAACGATTTTGCCAATGATCCAGGAGGGTCAATATATGACTACCACGGATTTGAATGATGCTTACCTTCATATTCCAATCCACAAGGATCATCATCGGTTTCTAAGGTTTGCTTTCTTTCTTTGTGGCTCTTCCTTTTGGGTTGGCCACAGCACCCAGAATCTTCACGAAGGTTCTAGGGTCTCTTGGCGGTTCTCAGACCGCACGGGATAGCGGTGGCGCCTTATCTGGATGATATTCTGATTCAGGCGTCGTCATATCATCTGACAAAATCTCACATGGACACAGTGTTGTCTTTTCTGAGAACTTACGGCTGGAAGGTGAACATAGAGAAGTGTTCTCTTGTCCCACAGACTAGGGTTCCTTTCTTGGGAACTCTGATAGACTCGGTAGCCATGAAAGTATTTCTGACGGAGGTCAGAAAATCAAAGATTCTGAATACTTGCCAAACACTTCAGTCCATTCCTCGGCCATCAGTGGCTCAGTGTATGGAGGTAATTTGATTAATGGTAGCGGCAATGGACATCGTTCCGTTTGCTCGCTTTCATCTCAGAACACCAACTGTGCATGCTCGGTCAATGGAATGGGGATTATGCAGATTTATCTCCTCAGATAAATCTGGATCAAGAGACCAGAAACTCTCTTCTTTGGTGGTTGTTGCCGGATCATCTGTCCCAGGGGACTTGTTTCCGCAGACCCTCGTGGGTGATAGTGACAACAGATGCCAGCCTTCTGGGCTGGGGTGCAGTTTGGAATTCCCTGAAGGCTCAGGGTGTTTAGACTCAGGTGGAGTCTCTACTTCCAATCAATATTCTGGAACCGAGGGCAATATTCAATGCGCTTCAGGCGTGGCCTCAGTTGGCTTCTGCCAAATTCATCAGATTCCAGTCGGACCACGTAACGACTGTGGCATATTTCAATCATCAGGGGGGGACAAGGAGTTCCTTAGCGATGATAGAAGTATCCAAGATAATCAGTTGGGCAGAGGCCCACTCTTGTCATCTGTCAGCGATCTACATCCCAGGAATAGAGAACTGGGAAGCAGACTTTTCATCCGGGGGAGTGGGAACTTCACCCGGAGGTATTTGCCTCATTGATTCTCAGATGGGGCAGACCGGAATTGGATTTGATGGCATCTCGTCAGAATGCCAAGCTTCAAAGATACGGATCCCGGTCAAGGGATCCTCAGGCCGAACTGATAGATGCCTTGGCAGTGCCTTGGTTGTTCAGCCTAGCTTATGTGTTTCCGCCATTTCCTATCCTCCCACGCGTGATTGCTCGAATCAAACAGGAGAGAGCTTCAGTGATCCTGATAGCGCCTGCATGGCCACGCAGGACTTGGTATGCCGATCTAGTGGACATGTCCTCTCTGCTTCCGTGGAGACTTCCATTGAGACAGGACCTTCTCGTTCAAGGGCCTTTCCAACATCCAAATCTAATTTCTCTGTAGCTGACTGCGTGGAGATTGAACGCTTGATTTCTCCAACATAGGTGTGTCCGGTCCACGGCGTCATCCTTACTTGTGGGATATTCTCTTCCCCAACAGGAAATGGCAAAGAGCCCAGCAAAGCTGGTCACATGATCCCTCCTAGGCTCCGCCTACCCCAGTCATTCTCTTTGCCGTTGTACAGGCAACATCTCCACGGAGATGGCTTAGAGTTTTTTAGTGTTTAACTGTAGTTTTTATTATTCAATCAAGAGTTTGTTATTTTGAAATAGTGCTGGTATGTACTATTTACTCAGAAACAGAAAAGAGATGAAGATTTCTGTTTGTATGAGGAAAATGATTTTAGCAACCGTCACTAAAATCCATGGCTGTTCCACACAGGACTGTTGAGAGCAATTAACTTCAGTTGGGGGAACAGTGAGCAGTCTCTTGCTGCTTGAGGTATGACACATTCTAACAAGACGATGTAATGCTGGAAGCTGTCATTTTCCCTATGGGATCCGGTAAGCCATGTTTATTAAGATCGTAAATAAGGGCTTCACAAGGGCTTATTAAGACTGTAGACTTTTTCTGGGCTAAATCGATTCATTATTAACACATATTTAGCCTTGAGGAATCATTTATTCTGGGTATTTTGATATAATAATATCGGCAGGCACTGTTTTAGACACCTTATTCTTTAGGGGCTTTCCCAAATCATAGGCAGAGCCTCATTTTCGCGCCGGTGTTGCGCACTTGTTTTTGAGAGGCATGACATGCAGTCGCATGTGAGAGGAGCTCTGATACTTAGAAAAGACTTTCTGAAGGCGTCATTTGGTATCGTATTCCCCTTTGGGCTTGGTTGGGTCTCAGCAAAGCAGATACCAGGGACTGTAAAGGGGTTAAAGTTAAAAACGGCTCCGGTTCCGTTATTTTAAGGGTTAAAGCTTCCAAATTTGGTGTGCAATACTTTTAAGGCTTTAAGACACTGTGGTGAAAATTTGGTGAATTTTGAACAATTCCTTCATGTTTTTTCGCAATTGCAGTAATAAAGTGTGTTCAGTTTAAAATTTAAAGTGACAGTAACGGTTTTATTTTAAAACGTTTTTTGTACTTTGTTATCAAGTTTATGCCTGTTTAACATGTCTGAACTACCAGATAGACTGTGTTCTGAATGTGGGGAAGCCAGAATTCCCATTCATTTAAATAAATGTGATTTATGTGACAATGACAATGATGCCCAAGATGATTCCTCAAGTGAGGGGAGTAAGCATGGTACTGCATCATTCCCTCCTTCGTCTACACGAGTCTTGCCCACTCAGGAGGCCCCTAGTACATCTAGCGCGCCAATACTCCTTACTATGCAACAATTAACGGCTGTAATGGATAATTCTGTCAAAAACATTTTAGCCAAAATGAACACTTATCAGCGTAAGCGCGACTGCTCTGTTTTAGATACTGAAGAGCATGACGACGCTGATAATAATGGTTCTGAAGGGCCCCTAACCCAGTCTGATGGGGCCAGGGAGGTTTTGTCTGAGGGAGAAATTACTGATTCAGGGAACATTTCTCAACAAGCTGAACCTGATGTGATTACGTTTAAATTTAAGTTGGAACATCTCCGCATTCTGCTTAAGGAGGTATTATCCACTCTGGATGATTGTGACAAGTTGGTCATCCCAGAGAAACTATGTAAAATGGACAAGTTCCTAGAGGTCCCGGGGCTCCCAGAAGCTTTTCCTATACCCAAGCGGGTGGCGGACATTGTTAATAAAGAATGGGAAAGGCCCGGTATTCCTTTCGTCCCTCCCCCCATATTTAAAAAATTGTTTCCTATGGTCGACCCCAGAAAGGACTTATGGCAGACAGTCCCCAAGGTCGAGGGAGCGGTTTCCACTTTAAACAAACGCACCACTATACCCATAGAGGATAGTTGTGCTTTCAAAGATCCTATGGATAAAAAATTAGAAGGTTTACTTAAAAAGATGTTTGTTCAGCAGGGTTACCTTCTACAACCAATTTCATGCATTGTCCCTGTAGCTACAGCCGCATGTTTCTGGTTCGATGAGCTGATAAAGGCGGTCGATAGTGATTCTCCTCCTTATGAGGAGATTATGGACAGAATCAATGCTCTCAAATTGGCTAATTCTTTCACCCTAGACGCCACTTTGCAATTGGCTAGGTTAGCGGCTAAGAATTCTGGGTTTGCTATTGTGGCGCGCAGAGCGCTTTGGTTGAAATCTTGGTCAGCTGATGCGTCTTCCAAGAACAAGCTACTTAACATTCCTTTCAAGGGGAAAACGCTGTTTGGCCCTGACTTGAAAGAGATTATCTCTGATATCACTGGGGGTAAGGGCCACGCCCTTCCTCAGGATCGGCCTTTCAAGGCAAAAAATAAACCTAATTTTCGTCCCTTTCGTAGAAATGGACCAGCCCAAAGTGCTACGTCCTCTAAGCAAGAGGGTAATACTTCTCAAGCCAAGCCAGCTTGGAGACCAATGCAAGGCTGGAACAAGGGAAAGCAGGCCAAGAAACCTGCCACTGCTACCAAGACAGCATGAAATGTTGGCCCCCGATCCGGGACCGGATCTGGTGGGGGGCAGACTCTCTCTCTTCGCTCAGGCTTGGGCAAGAGATGTTCTGGATCCTTGGGCGCTAGAAATAGTCTCCCAAGGTTATCTTCTGGAATTCAAGGGGCTTCCCCCAAGGGGGAGGTTCCACAGGTCTCAGTTGTCTTCAGACCACATAAAAAGACAGGCATTCTTACATTGTGTAGAAGACCTGTTAAAAATGGGAGTGATTCATCCTGTTCCATTAAGAGAACAAGGGATGGGGTTCTACTCCAATCTGTTCATAGTTCCCAAAAAAGAGGGAAGGTTCAGACCAATCTTAGATCTCAAGATCTTAAACAAGTTTCTCAAGGTTCCATCGTTCAAGATGGAAACCATTCGAACTATTCTTCCTTCCATCCAGGAAGGTCAATTCATGACCACAGTGGATTTAAAGGATGCGTATCTACATATTCCTATCCACAAGGAACATCATCGGTTCCTAAGGTTCGCATTCCTGGACAAGCATTACCAGTTCGTGGCGCTTCCTTTCGGATTAGCCACTGCTCCAAGGATTTTCACAAAGGTACTAGGGTCCCTTCTAGCTGTGCTAAGACCAAGGGGCATTGCTGTAGTACCTTACTTGGACGACATTCTGATTCAAGCGTCGTCCCTTCCTCAAGCAAAGGCTCACACGGACATTGTCCTGGCCTTTCTCAGATCTCACGGATGGAAAGTGAACGTGGAAAAGAGTTCTCTATCTCCGTCAACAAGGGTTCCCTTCTTGGGAACAATAATAGACTCCTTAGAAATGAGGATTTTTCTGACAGAGGCCAGAAAAACAAAACTTCTAGACTCTTGTCGGATACTTCATTCCGTTCCTCTTCCTTCCATAGCGCAGTGCATGGAAGTGATTGGTTTGATGGTAGCGGCAATGGACATAGTTCCTTTTGCGCGCATTCATCTAAGACCATTACAACTGTGCATGCTCAGTCAGTGGAATGGGGACTATACAGACTTGTCTCCGAAGATACAAGTAAATCAGAGGACCAGAGACTCACTCCGTTGGTGGCTGTCCCTGGACAACCTGTCACAAGGGATGACATTCCGCAGACCGGAGTGGGTCATCGTCACGACCGACGCCAGTCTGATGGGCTGGGGCGCGGTCTGGGGATCCCTGAAAGCTCAGGGTCTTTGGTCTCGGGAAGAATCTCTTCTACCGATAAATATTCTGGAACTGAGAGCGATATTCAATGCTCTCAAGGCTTGGCCTCAGCTAGCGAGGGCCAAGTTCATACGGTTTCAATCAGACAACATGACAACTGTTGCGTACATCAACCATCAGGGGGGAACAAGGAGTTCCCTAGCGATGGAAGAAATGACCAAAATCATTCTATGGGCGGAGTCTCACTCCTGCCACCTGTCTGCTATCCACATCCCAGGAGTGGAAAATTGGGAAGCGGATTTTCTGAGTCGTCAGACATTGCATCCGGGGGAGTGGGAACTCCATCCGGAAATCTTTGCCCAAGTCACTCAGCTGTGGGGCATTCCAGACATGGATCTGATGGCCTCTCGTCAGAACTTCAAAGTTCCTTGCTACGGGTCCAGATCCAGGGATCCCAAGGCGGCTCTAGTGGATGCACTAGTAGCACCTTGGACCTTCAAACTAGCTTATGTGTTCCCGCCGTTTCCTCTCATCCCCAGGCTGGTAGCCAGGATCAATCAGGAGAGGGCGTCGGTGATCTTGATAGCTCCTGCGTGGCCACGCAGGACTTGGTATGCAGATCTGGTGAATATGTCATCGGCTCCACCTTGGAAGCTACCTTTGAGACGAGACCTTCTTGTTCAGGGTCCGTTCGAACATCCGAATCTGGTTTCACTCCAGCTGACTGCTTGGAGATTGAACGCTTGATCTTATCGAAGCGAGGGTTCTCAGATTCTGTTATCGATACTCTTGTTCAGGCCAGAAAGCCTGTAACTAGAAAGATTTACCACAAAATTTGGAAAAAATATATCTGTTGGTGTGAATCTAAAGGATTCCCTTGGGACAAGGTTAAGATTCCTAAGATTCTATCCTTCCTTCAAGAAGGATTGGAAAAAGGATTATCTGCTAGTTCCCTGAAGGGACAGATTTCTGCCTTGTCTGTGTTACTTCACAAAAAGCTGGCAGCTGTGCCAGATGTTCAAGCCTTTGTTCAGGCTCTGGTTAGAATTAAGCCTGTTTACAAACCTTTGACTCCTCCTTGGAGTCTCAACTTAGTTCTTTCAGTTCTTCAGGGGGTTCCGTTTGAACCCTTACATTCCGTTGATATTAAGTTATTATCTTGGAAAGTTTTGTTTTTAGTTGCAATTTCTTCTGCTAGAAGAGTTTCAGAATTATCTGCTCTGCAGTGTTCTCCTCCTTATCTGGTGTTCCATGCAGATAAGGTGGTTTTACGTACTAAACCTGGTTTTCTTCCAAAAGTTGTTTCTAACAAAAACATTAACCAGGAGATTATCGTACCTTCTCTGTGTCCGAAACCAGTTTCAAAGAAGGAACGTTTGTTGCACAATTTGGATGTTGTTCGCGCTCTAAAATTCTATTTAGATGCTACAAAGGATTTTAGACAAACATCTTCCTTGTTTGTTGTTTATTCCGGTAAAAGGAGAGGTCAAAAAGCAACTTCTACCTCTCTCTCTTTTTGGATTAAAAGCATCATCAGATTGGCTTACGAGACTGCCGGACGGCAGCCTCCCGAAAGAATCACGGCTCATTCCACTAGGGCTGTGGCTTCCACATGGGCCTTCAAGAACGAGGCTTCTGTTGATCAGATATGTAGGGCAGCGACTTGGTCTTCACTGCACACTTTTACCAAATTTTACAAGTTTGATACTTTTGCTTCTTCTGAGGCTATTTTTGGGAGAAAGGTTTTGCAAGCCGTGGTGCCTTCCATTTAGGTGACCTGATTTGCTCCCTCCCTTCATCCGTGTCCTAAAGCTTTGGTATTGGTTCCCACAAGTAAGGATGACGCCGTGGACCGGACACACCTATGTTGGAGAAAACAGAATTTATGTTTACCTGATAAATTACTTTCTCCAACGGTGTGTCCGGTCCACGGCCCGCCCTGGTTTTTTTAATCAGGTCTGATAATTTATTTTCTTTAACTACAGTCACCACGGTACCATATGGTTTCTCCTATGCAAATATTCCTCCTTAACGTCGGTCGAATGACTGGGGTAGGCGGAGCCTAGGAGGGATCATGTGACCAGCTTTGCTGGGCTCTTTGCCATTTCCTGTTGGGGAAGAGAATATCCCACAAGTAAGGATGACGCCGTGGACCGGACACACCGTTGGAGAAAGTAATTTATCAGGTAAACATAAATTCTGTTTTTATTGAAGCGAGGATTCTCTGATTCAGTCATCAATACTTTGATACAGGCTAGAAAGCCTGTCACTAGAAAAATCTATCATAAGATATGGTGTAAATATCTTTATTGGTGTAAATCCAAGGGTTACTCATGGAGTAAGGTTAGGATTCTGTCTTTTCTCCAAGATGGATTGGAGAAAGGGTTATCAGCGAGTTCCTTAAAGGGACAAATTTTAGCTTTGTCAATTCTGTTTCATAAACGTTTGGCAAATGTACCGGATGTTCAGTCTTTTTGTCAGGCTCTATCTAGAATTAAGCCTGTATTTAGACCTATTACTCCTCCCTGGAGTTTGAATTTAGTTCTTCAAGGGGTTCCGTTTGAACTTATGCATTCCATAGATATTTTTAAACTATTATCTTGGAAAGTTCTGTTTCTGGTTGCTATTTCTTCTGCTCGAAGAGTTTGAGCTTTCAGCATTGCAGTATGATTCGCCTTATCTAATTTTTCATTCTGATAAGGTGGTTTTACGTACCACACCTGGATTTCTTCCTAAGGTTGTTTCGAATAAGAATATTAATCAGGAAATTGTTGTTCCTTCCTTGTGTCCTAATCCTTCTTCTAAGAAGGAGCGTCTGTTACAAAATTTGGACGTGGTCCGTGCCTTAAAGTTTTACTTGCAGGCAACTAAGGTTTTCCATCAGTCATCTTCATTATTCATTGTTTATTCTGGAAAGCGTAGGGGTCAGAAAGCTACGGCTACCTCTCTTTCTTTTTGGCTGAAGAGTATCATCCGTCTGGCATATGAGACTGCTGGACAGCAGCCTCCTGAAAGAATTACGGCTCATTCTACTAGGGCTGTGGCTTCCACATGGGCTTTTAAAAACGATGCTTCTGTTGAAAAGATTTGTAAGGCTGCGACTTGGTCGTCCCTTCATACATTTTCCAAATTTTATACTTTTGCTTCTTCTGAGGCTATCTTTGGGAGAAAGGTTCTTCAAGCAGTGGTGCCTTCTGTTTAGGTCTCTGTCTTGTCCCTCCCTTTCATCCGTGTCCTATTGCTTTGGTATTTGTTTCCCACAAGTAAGGATGAAATCTATGGACTCCTCATATATTTGTAAAAGAAAACTAAATTTATGCTTACCTGATAAATTACTTTCTTTTACGATATGACGAGTCCACGGCCCACCCTGTTATTTTAATACAGATTTATTTAATATTTTTTGAAAACTTCAGTCACTTCTGCACCTTTTTAGCCTTTCCTTTTCTCTTCCTATAACCTTCGGCCGAATGACTGGAGGTGGAGGGGAAGGGAGGGGCTATATATACAGCTTGCTGTGGTGCTCTTTGCCACTTCCTGTTAGCAGGAGGTTAATATCCCACAAGTATGGATGAAATCCGTGGACTCGTCATATCGTAAAAGAAAGTAATTTTTCAGGTAAGCATAAATTTAGTTTTTCACTTTTAAAGAAACAGTGCTGTTTTTTATGTGTTCATTCTTTTTCTTATATATACTCCTTTTAAGGCTATTGCTGTAAGGAGTCTGGTGACACCGGTCAATTCTTGCAACAATTTTCTACTATTGTGTCCAGAATAATTTTACAAAGACATTGCTTTTTTAATGTACATAGTGATGTCTATTTACAACAGTATTAATGATTTTATTGGATTGTTCTGCACAACTGAAATAAAATGTTCTTTTAAAATTTAAAGAGACAGTAACATTTCTTCTGTGTAAATTTTATTAAAAAGATTACAGCTGTTTATTTGTTATTTGATCCTTTGGGACGTAGGATGGTACAAAAACACATAAAAATTAGTTCCTTTAAGATTTAAAGGGATAGTAAATGTGTATTATTATAAATGCATTTCAGCTGTTTGTTCATTCCTTGTGTCTGAGGATGAAACTAACGCACACGAGAATAGAGTTCCTTTTCAGATTTCAAGGCACTGTATTGTTTTCCTATGTGAAGAATTTTTTTTTTTTTTTAAAAATACATTTTTTATTCCAATTTATATTCTCTATTTGATTTAATTCCTCTATGGCGATTGCTGTTTGGGAGTCTGTTAACTATGGCCACAAATTTCTCCTATAGTACGAAATTTTATGGGCCACATACAGTGCCCTGCATTCCTTCACACTCCATTATATAATTTTTCACGGGGTGTAAGCCGTTCTAGAGGAATTGTTATTCCAAAAGGTTGCTACTGAGAGTCTCAGTTTCGGATGGAATGGTACCTTAGGCATTCCCTATCTTTACAAGTTGGTTTCCCATAGCCGACTCGGCTACGAAGGCTGGACGACTTTCCTTAGGGGGGAAGTAATTGTAATTGTAGAGCTCTGTAGCAACCCAAGGGTTGCAGGTTCAATCCTCGGCGAGTCCCATTCAGCCTTTCATCCTTCCGGGGTTGATAAAATGAGTAGTCCATTGAGACCCTTACGGGTGATTAGCCGCGCTTTACAAGTGCCCCATACATACTATGTATGTCCATGGGTTGTTATTTAAAAGGGACGTGTTTTTTTTACCCTTTGAGGATAATCCTAGGGCATGGGACATACACCATGGTTTACAATGGCAACCATCTGTGTTCTTTTTTACCGTCGCTAGTGCGATGGCATGTTGTCTGATGCTATTTCTCCAGCATTGGTGTGTCCGGTCCACGGCGTCATCCTTACTTGTGGGAATATCTCTTCCCCAACAGGAAATGGCAAAGAGTCCCAGCAAAGCTGGCCATATAGTCCCTCCTAGGCTCCGCCCACCCCAGTCATTCTCTTTGCCGTTGCACAGGCAACATCTCCACGGAGATGGTTAAGAGTTTTTGGTGTTTAAATGTAGTTTTTTATTCTTCTATCAAGTGTTTGTTATTTTAAAATAGTGCTGGTATGTACTATTTACTCTGAAACAGAAAAGGATGAAGATTTCTGTTTGTGAGAGGAAGATGATTTTAGCAGACAGTAACTAAAATCGATTGCTGTTTCCACATAGGACTGTTGAGATGAAGTAACTTCAGTTGGGGGAAACAGTTAGCAGACTTTTCTGCTTAAGGTATGACTAGCCATATTTCTAACAAGACTGTGTAATGCTGGAAGGCTGTCATTTCCCCTCATGGGGACCGGTAAGCCATTTTCTTAGTCTCAAACAGAATAAAGAGCTTAATATGGGCTATAAAACTGGTAGACATTTTTATGGGCTAAATCGATTGCTTTATTTGGACATTTTATACATGTTTATGCTGATAATTCACATTTTATAAACTTGGGGAACGTTTTTTAACGGCAGGCACTATGTTAGACACCTTTTCCAGTCAGGGAGGGCCTTCCCAGTTGTAGGCTGAGCCTCATTTTCGCGCCATTACTGCGCAGTTGTTTTTGAGAGCAAGACATGCAGATGCATGTGTGAGGATCTGAAAGTAGCTGGAAAAGTTTCTAGAAGGCGTCATTTGGTATCGTATTCCCCTCTGGGCTTGGTTAGGTCTCAGCAAAGGCTGTAGCTGGGACTGTATAGGGGTTAAATTTGTAAACGGCTCCGGTTCCGTTATTTTAAGGGTTAAAGCTCTGAAAATTGGTGTGCAATACTCTTAATGCTTTAAGACACTGTGGTGAAATTTTGGTAATTTTTGAACAATTCCTTCATACTTTTTCACATATTTCAGTAATAAAGTGTTTCTGTTTAAAATTTAAAGAGACAGTAACGGTTTTGTTTTAAAACGTTTTTTGTGCTTTGACAAGTTTAAGCCTGTTTAACATGTCTGTGCCTTCGGATAAGCTATGTTCTATATGTATGAAAGCCAATGTGTCTCCCCATTTAAAATTGTGTGATAATTGTGCCATAGCGTCCAAACAAAGTAAGGACAGTACTGCCACAGATAATGAAATTGCCCAAGATGATTCCTCAGATGAGGGGAGTAGACATGATAATACATCATCTCCTGCTGTGTCTACACCAGTTTTGCCCACGCAGGAGGCCCCTAGTACATCTAGCGCGCCAATGCTTATTACCATGCAACAGTTGACGGCTGTAATGGATAACTCCATAGCAAATATTTTATCCAAAATGCCTGCATATCAGAGAGAGCGCGATTGCTCTGTTTTAAACACTGAAGAGCAGGAGGGCGCTGATGATAATTGTTCTGTCATTCCCTCACACCAATCTGAAGTGGCCATGAGGGAGGTTTTGTCAGATGGGGAAATTTCAGATTCAGGAAAAATTTCTCAACAAGCTGAACCTGATGTTGTGACATTTAAATTTAAATTAGAGCATCTCCGCGCACTGCTTAAGGAGGTGTTATCTACTCTGGATGATTGAGAAACTATGCAAGATGGACAAGTTTCTAGAGGTTCCGGTGCACCCCGACGCTTTTCCTATACCCAAGCGGGTGGCGGACATAGTGAATAAGGAGTAGGAGAAGCCCGGCATACCTTTTGTTCCCCCTCCTATATTTAAGAAATTATTTCCTATGGTCGACCCCAGAAAGGACTTATGGCAGACAGTCCCTAAGGTCGAGGGGGCAGTTTCTACTCTAAACAAGCGCACTACTATTCCTATCGAGGATAGTTGTGCTTTCAAAGATCCTATGGATAAAAAATTGGAAGGTTTGCTTAAAAAGATTTTTGTACAGCAAGGTTACCTTCTACAACCCATTTCGTGCATTGTTCCTGTCACTACAGCAGCGTGGTTCTGGTTCGAGGAACTAGAAAAGTCGCTCAGTAGAGAGACTCCATATGAGGAGGTTATGGACAGAGTTCACGCACTTAAGTTGGCTAACTCTTTTATTTTAGATGCCGCTTTGCAATTAGCTAGATTAGCGGCGAAAAATTCAGGGTTTGCAATTGTGGCGCGCAGAGCACTTTGGCTAAAGTCTTGGTCAGCGGATGTATCATCCAAGACAAAATTGCTTAACATCCCTTTCAAAGGTAAAACTCTATTTGGACCAGAATTGAAAGAGATTATCTCAGACATCACTGGGGGAAAGGGCCACGCCCTTCCTCAAGATAGGCCTTTCAAGGCCAAGAATAAGTCTAATTTTTGTTCCTTTCGCTATTTCAGGAACGGACCGGCCTCTAATTCTGCATCCTCTAAGCAAGAGGGTAATGCCTCACAGCCCAAACCAGCCTGGAAGCCTATGCAAGGCTGGAACAAGGGTAAGCAGGCCAAGAAGCCTGCCGCTGCTAACAAAACAGCATGAAGGAGTAGCCCCCGATCCGGGACCGGATCTAGTAGGGGGCAGACTCTCTCTCTTTGCTCAGGCTTGGGCAAGAGATGTTCAGGATCCCTGGGCACTAGAAATAGTTTCTCAGGGTTATCTTCTGGAATTCAGGGAACTACCCCCAAGGGGAAGGTTCCACATGTCTCACTTATCCTTAAACCAAATAAAGAGACAGGCGTTCTTACATTGTGTAGAAGACCTGTTAAAGATGGGAGTGATACACCCAGTTCCAATAAAGGAACAAGGAATGGGATTTTAGTCAAATCTGTTCGTAGTTCCCAAAAAAGAGGGAACTTTCAGACCAATTTTGGATTTGAAGATCCTAAACAAATTTCTCAGGGTACCATCGTTCAAGATGGAAACCATTCGAACGATTCTACCCACTATCCAGGAAGGTCAATTTATGACTACCGTGGATCTAAAGGATGCGTACCTACATATTCCTATCCACAAAGAACATCCATCAGTTCCTAAGGTTCGCCTTTCTGGACAAACATTACCAGTTTGTGGCCCTCCCATTCGGGTTAGCCACTGCTCCAAGGATTTTCACAAAGGTACTAGGGTCCCTTCTAGCGGTTCTAAGACCGAGGGGCATTGCAGTAGTACCATACTTGGACGACATTCTAATACAAGCGTCGTCCCTGTCAACAGCAAAGGCTCATACAGACATCGTTCTGGCCTTTCTCAGATCACACGGATGGAAGGTGAACATAGAAAAAAGTTCTCTGTCTCCGTCAACAAGAGTTCCCTTCTTGGGAACAATAATAGATTCCTTAGAAATGAGGATTTTTCTGATAGAGGTCAGAAAGTCATAACTTCTAAGCACTTGTCAAGTTCTTCATTCTGTTCCACGTCCTTCCATAGCGCAGTGCATGGAAGTAGTAGGGTTGATGGTTGCAGCAATGGACATAGTTCCTTTTGCACAAATTCATCTAAGACCATTACAACTGTGCATGCTCAAACAGTGGAATGGGGACTATACAGACTTGTCTCCAATGATTCAAGTAGATCAGAAGACCAGAGATTCACTCCGTTGGTGGCTGACCCTGGACCATCTATCCCAGGGAATGAGCTTCCGCAGACCAGAGTGGGTCATTGTCACGACCGACGCCAGTCTAGTGGGCTGGGGCGCGGTCTGGGAATCCCTGAAAGCTCAGGGACTATGGTCTCGGGAAGAGTCTCTTCTCCCGATAAACATTCTGGAACTAAGAGCGATCTTCAATGCTCTCAGGGCTTGGCCTCAGCTAGCAAAGGCCAGATTAATAAGATTCCAATCAGACAACATGACGACCGTTGCGTATATCAATCATCAGGGGGGAACAAGGAGTTCCCTGGCGATGAAAGAAGTGACCAAAATAATTCAATGGGCGGAGGATCACTCCTGCCACCTATCTGAGATCTACATCCCAGGTGTGGAAAACTGGGAAGCGGATTATCTGAGTCGTCAGACATTCCATCCGGGGGAGTGGGAACTCCACCCGGAGATCTTTGCCCAACTAACTCAATTATGGGGCATTCCAGACATGGATCTGATGGCGTCTCGTCAGAACTTCAAGATTCCTTGCTACGTGTCCAGATCCAGGGATCCCAAGGCGACTCTAGTAGATGCACTAGTAGCACCTTGGACCTTCAACCTAGCTTATGTATTTCCACCGTTTCCTCTCATTCCCAGGCTGGTAGCCAGGATCAAACAGGAGAGGGCCTCGGTGATCTTGATAGCTCCTGCGTGGCCACGCAGGACTTAGTATGCAGAACTGGTGAATATGTCATCGGTTCCACCATGGAAGCTACCTTTGAGAAGGACCTTCTTGTTCAGGGTCCATTCGAACATCCAAATCTGGTCTCCCTCCAGCTGACGGCTTGGAGATTGAACGCTTGATTCTATCAAAGCGTGGGTTTTCAGATTCTGTGATAGATACTCTGGTTCAGGCCAGAAAACCGGTAACTAGAAAGATTTACCATAAAATATGGAAAAGATATATCTGTTGGTGTGAATCCAAAGGATTCCCATGGAATAAGATAAAAATTCCTAAGATTCTCTCCTTTCTACAAGAAGGTTTGGAGAAAGGATTATCTGCAAGTTCTCTAAAGGGACAGATCTCTGCTTTATCTGTCTTACTACACAAAAGACTGGCAGCTGTGCCAGATGTTCAAGCATTTGTTCAGGCTCTGGTTAGGATCAAGCCTGTTTACAGACCTTTGACTCCTTCCTCGAGTCTAAATCTAGTTCTTTCAGTTCTTCAAGGGGTTCCGTTTGAACCTTTACATTCCATAGATATTAAGTTACTATCTTGGAAAGTTTTGTTTTTGGTTGCTATTTCTTCTGCTAGAAGAGTTTCAGAGTTATCTGCTCTGCAGTGTTCTCCGCCCTATCTGGTGTTCCATGCAGATAAGGTGGTTTTGCGTACTAAGCCTGGTTTTCTTCCAAAGGTTGTTTCTAACAAGAATATTAACCAGGAGATAGTTGTACCTTCTTTATGTCCGAATCCAGTTTCAAAGAAGGAACGTATGTTACACAATTTGGACGTAGTCCGTGCTCTAAAATTCTATTTAGAGGCTACAAAAGATTTCAGACAAACATCTTCTTTGTTTGTTGTCTATTCTGGTAAAAGGAGAGGTCAAAAAGAGACTTCTACCTCTCTTTCCTTTTGGCTTAAAAGCATCATCCGATTGGCTTATGAGACTGCCGGACGGCAGTCTCCTAAAAAATTACAGCTCACTCCACTAGGGCTGTGGCTTCCACATGGGCCTTCAAGAACGAGGCTTCTGTTGACCAGATATGTAAGGCAGCGACTTGGTCTTCACTGCACACTTTTGCCAAATTTTACAAATTTGATACTTTTGCTTCTTCGGAGGCTATTTTTGGGAGAAAGGTTTTGCAAGCCGTGGTGCCTTCCGTTTAGGTAACCTGATTTGCTCCCTCCCTTCATCCGTGTCCTAAAGCTTTGGTATTGGTTCCCACAAGTAAGGATGACGCCGTGGACCGGACACACCAATGTTGGAGAAAACAGAATTTATGCTTACCTGATAAATTACTTTTTCCAACGGTGTGTCCAGTCCACGGCCCGCCCTGGTTTTTTAATCAGGTCTGATGAATAATTTTCTCTAACTACAGTCACCACGGTACCATATGGTTTCTCCTATATTTTTCCTCCTGTCCGTCGGTCGAATGACTGGGGTGGGCGGAGCCTAGGAGGGACTATATGGCCAGCTTTGCTGGGACTCTTTGCCATTTCCTGTTGGGGAAGAGATATTCCCACAAGTAAGGATGACGCCGTGGACCGGACACACCGTTGGAGAAAGTAATTTATCAGGTAAGCATAAATTCTGTTTTTTCGTAGCTTCCCTGGACAAAATCCAGGACTGGATGAAGGTTTTTCATATGGCAAATTCCTTTATTTTATTCTCTCCCTTCCAATTATTTAACTGGGAGCATAGTGGCTTTGTTTCGACTCTTGGGACCTTATGGTTAGAGCTTTGTTTTACAGATATAGGTTATAATCCTAAGATTTTGGTGGTTCCTTGCCAGGAGCAAACTTAGTTGGGACCTGGCCTGCCAAAAATTACAAAGTACAAAAAAAACACAGCCTGCTGTTGAATCAAGGACAGCATGGAGAACATGTCCCAGTCCGGAATTGGATCTCGTAGGGGGCTGACTCTCTCCATTTTTCTCTCAAGTTTGGTTTCAAGCTCAAATGTTTTCCTCTGAGGCAGTTTATGCTTTCAAACTTGTCTGAAGATCAGACAAAAGGAGAAACGTCCTTACACTGCGTAGGAGGCCTCTCAGACCTGTGAGTGATGGTTCCAGTTCTAATACTGGTACAGGATCTGGGGTTACCGATCGGGTTGGCGTTCTCATACAATGGGAATCTTCAGACCATTTTTTTAAGAAGGGTACTATCCTTCAGGATGGAAGCTATTAATTCCATTCCTTCCTTAATCCTAGGGGGTCAATTTATGACAACTTTGGATTCAAGAACAAGTGCCTTCATGTGCCGTTTTAGGGTTTGCCTTTACTGGACAAACACTTTCTGTTTGTGGTCCTTTCGGTCTGCCATAGTTTAGAGTTCTTACAAAGACTCTGGGATCGCTATTGGCGGTGATTCAGTTTTGGGACATTGCAATGGCTCCCTATCTGCAATTAGTCTCTGGATCCTGATATCCTAGTCCCAGCATCATCCTTGCAGTGAGCAAGATTTACACGGATATGGTGTTATTCTTCCCATGATCTCACGGGGGGAAGGTGTCTTTGGAAAGGTGTTCCTTAGTCCCAAGCACATAGGTAATTTTCTTGGGATTCATGACTATTTCCATATCAAGGAAGTATTTTCTGACTGAGGTCTAGAAATTAAGTTCTTTCATTTTCTGGCCTAGTCCTTCAGTCCACTTCTCGGAGTGATCGGACTGATGGTGACGGCAATGGACAATAGCCGGACAGATAGCTTGGCATGCTAAGGCACTGTGAATGAACTCTGTAACAACCCAGGGGTTGTAGGTTCAATCTCTGGTGGGGTCTACTCTATCTTTCATCCTTCCAAGGTTGATTAACTGAGCAGTGTCTTGTGACCCTTACAATTTCATTTGTTAGTTCCACTTCAGGCCTATGCAGTTAAGCATATTCAGGCAATGGAACAGAGATTATGCGGCTTTGTCTCCTCAATTAGTCTCGGGATCACCTATCCATGGAACATGATTTAGCAGTGTGTGGACTTGGATGGAGTCTGTTCTTTTTATGGACTTCCTGGAACTGAGAGCGAGCTCAAGGCTCTTCTGGTCTGTCCTAAATTGGCTTCGGTCCAGTTTCATCCTTTTTTCAGACGGAAAATTTGTCAGTGGTCTATATCCTAGGGGTGGACACTTGGGAAAGGAATTTTATGTTTAGACAAATTTTCTTCTGAGAGGAGAGGGGAGAACTCCATCTGGGAGTTTTCTCCAACCTGAATTTCAAATGGGGTCGGCTGGAGTTGGATCTCATGGCTTCTTGTTAGAATGCCAGGTTTCTGGGATACGGGTCCAGGTCCTGGGGCCCAGTCTGAGCTGATAGATACTTTGGCAGTTCCTTGGTCCTTCAGTCTAATATATATATTTTCCCCGTTTGTGCTTTTTTCCTCGGGTATTTGCTCAAATGGGAAAGGGCATCAGTGGTCCTCATCGTTCCTGCGTGGCCTCACAGGATTTGGTATGCGATCAGGTGGACATGTCATCCCTGCCACCTTGGATGCTTCTATTGAGGACGGACCTTTTTATTCAGAGACCCTTCCTTCTCCCGAAGTTGGTTTCTCTGCAACTGACTGCTTGGGGATTGAACGCTTAATCTTTTCCAGGCGGGGGTTCTCTGATCTGGTCATAGATACCTTAATTCAGGCACGTAAGCCTGTAACTAGAAAGATTTGCCATAAGTTATGGCGATTATGTCTTTATTGGTGCGAATCCATAGGATACTCATGGAGTGGAGTTAGGATTCCCAGGATTTTGTCTTTTCTCCAAGTAGGATTGGAGAGGGGTTTCTCAGTGAGTTCCCTAAAGGGGCAGATTTCTGCCTTATCTTTTTGTTGCACAAGTGTCTGTCAGATGTACCAGATGTTCAATCTTTTTGTCAGGCTTTGACTTTAATCAAGCCTGTGTCCTTGGAGTTTGAGTTTCGTTTTTATAGTTCTTCAAGGGGTTCTGAACCTATGCATTCCATAGATTTTCAGTTATTATCTTGGAAAGTTTTGTTTCTTGTTGCTATTTCTTCAGCATTACAATATAATTCTCCATGCCTTATTTTTCATCGGATAAGGTGGTTTTACGTTCTAAACTGGTTTTCTTCCTAAAGTTGTTTCAGACAAGAACATTAATCAGGAGATTGTTGTTCTTTCTTTGTGTCTTATTCCTTCTCAGAAGGAATGCCTGCTACTCAATTTAGACGTAGTCTGTGCTTTAAAGTCTAATTACAAGCGACTAAGGATTTTTTTGTCAATCATCTTCTTTGTTTATCATTTTTTCAGGGAAATGTAGGGGTCAGAAAGCTACGGCTACCTCCTTTTTCTTTTTGGCTGAAGAGTATAATCCGGTTTGCATATGGGACTGCTGGACAGCAGTCTTCTGAAGGAATTACGGCTCATTCCACTAGGACTGTTGCTTCCTCATGGGCATTCAAAAATGATGCTTCTGTTGCACAGATTTGCAAGGCTGCAACTTGGTTTTCTTCTCACACTTTTTCAAATTTGATTCTTTTGTCTCGGCTGAGGCTGTTTTTGGGAGAAAGGTTCTTCAAGCAGTGGTGCCTTCCGTTTAGGTTCCCTGTCTTGTCCCTCCCGTTTCATCCGCGTACTATAGCTTTGGTATTGTATCCCACAAGTAAGGATGAAATCCGTGGACTCATAGTATCTTGACAAAGAAAAGGAAATTTATGCTTACCTGATAAATTTATTTCTTTTTCGATACGATGAGTCCACGGCCCGCCCTGTTCTAATGAGACAGGTTATTTTTTGTTAAACTTCAGACACCTCTGCACTTTGGCTTTTCCTTTCTCTTCCTAACTTCGGTCGAATGACTGGGTTGGGAGGGAAGGGAGGAGCTATTTATACAGCTCTGCTGTGGTGCTCTTTGCCGCCTCCTGCTGACCAGGAGGAGAATATCCCACAAGTAAGGATAAAAAAGAAAATAAATGTATCAGGTAAGCATAAATTTCCTTTTATGCTTACCAGATAAATTCCTTTCCTTCCTGGCAGGGAGAGTCCACGACCCCACCCATAATTTGTTTTTGATGGGCGGCTCCCTTTTTATATTCTGGCAACTTTTATACCTTGATGTTTCTCCAACTTTTCCTTGCTACCTCGGCAGAATGACTGAGGGATATTTAAGCCCTTGGCTGGTGTGTCTTTGCCTCCTCCTGGTGGCCAGATGTTATATTTCCCAACCTTAAGGAATTAAGTTGTGAATTCTCCCTGCCAGGAAGGAAAGGAATTTATCTGGTAAGCATAAATTTTTTTAACGTTTTATCAATGACCAAACCCAGTGAGAATCTTCAGCAAGAAGAGCTGCGTTAGCCCTGCACAATGCATAGTTAATGCTGCATACAATTCACCTGCATTTCTCCTATTTTAGGTGAATTGTACTCAGCATTAACTATGCAATATGCCGGGCTATCTCTTAGCTTTTCTTGCAGGACATACTCACTGGGTTTGACCCTTCATAATGCACAGCTAATGGTAGAAATCTAAATGTTTAAATTCACCTACCATTCGCCTCTTAATAAATTCCTTTAGTGTTCTCCCCAGGATCTGTTTAATGGGCACACCAGCCGGCTGATTTCTTTCCAATGGCATGGAGAGTCCACAAACTCATACTTATTACTAGTGGGAATTCAACTCCTGGCCACCAGGAGGAGACAAAGAACACCCCAGCACAGCTTTAAGATCCCTCCCACTTCCCATAAACTCCCAGTCATTCTTTGCCTTTGTACATCATGGAGGTGTCTGAAGAAAATTAATCCCTTTAATGGGTAGTTTCCCTACAAGCAAGGATTGGGGCTATGATGTGTCCATGTAATCCTCTTTAGTAAGAGTTATGGTGGCTATTAGCTGTTGGTGGTTGGCAGGTTAGTCTTTGCTTTTCCTCCAACAATTTATACTGAAGGACTATAATTCTGACAGCTAAGATATACTTTAGTATTCACTAACCTCTTATCTGTATCATTTGTACTATTTGTAGAGATATATATATATATATATATATATATATATATATATATATATATATATATATTATGTAGCCCTCAGTTTACGCCGGGGTTAGGTTCCAGAAGGAATGGTTGTAAATCGAAACCGTTGTAAATTGAAACTCAGTTTATAATGTAAGTCAATGGGAAGTGAGGGAGTTAGGTTCCAGGTCCCTCTCAAAATTGACATAAGTAACACCTAATACATCATTTTTAAAGCTTTGAAATGAAGACTTTAAATGCGAAACAGCATTATTAACCTAATAAAATAGATTGTATCATCATCAAACTAAGTTTAATAAACAAAACATTTGCTAAACCGCACCTAATAAAACTAACACAGACTGTATCATCATCAATCTAAGTTTAATGAACAAAAACAAAATAATCACACAACAGACTGTATCATCATCAAACTAAGTTTAATGAAGAAAAACGTTTTTTTACTTGCATTTTTCTGCAGCTAAGGGAAGTGGCTGCTAGATCTTGTTCCTTTAAAAACGGCTCCATTGCTCAAGTCTGGTTATGTTAATTTCAGCCTGCCTTTGTTTAATCACACAACAGACTGTATCATCATCAAACTAAGTTTAATGAACAAAAACGTTTACTTGCCTTTTTCTGCAAACAGTTCTCTGCATTGAGTCTGCAGCTAAGGGAAGTGGCTGCTAGATCTTGTTCCTTTGAAAGCCGATCCATTGATCATGTCTGGCTTGCTTTTCTTTGCATGTGTTTGCTGCAACACAAGCGGACAGCTCCACCTACTGGCTATTTTAATGTATGCATGTGCTAATGCTTTCAATAGCAGTCAATGCTTTTCAACAGCAAAAAAAGGGCGTTATTCTGAAACGGCGCAAACTGAACAGTCGTAAACCGAGGGCCACCTGTATTTATATATAGTGTGATATATTGGTATCTAGATGTTTAGCAATAGGTTAGTATCTTGTGCTTGGAAATTGTTTTGGTCTTCCTAGTTTTAATAACAGCTGGATTATAGTCATTTCTGGTTCATCTTTTGAGCGCCCCCTAGTAGTTGACACAAACCTCTGTGTATCAACAGAAAATAATTTATGCTAACCCCTATATAGAAAACCAGGGTTGGTTACTCTGCTTTTCTTTCTCTTCAGGTCCCTGTCAGAGGTCGTCTGAGTCTGTCATACCTGAGATGCTGTACTTGCCTGGTAGCTGAACACCACAGGTAAGTGCTTTTCCCTTCTAGGTGAGAAGGCTCAGCACTCTAGGGGTTAAAATTCCTCATTTAATTTTAACAGTGGAATCTAGCGGGGTATATATCTATCTCTATTAGATAGAGAGAGATATGCAGAGATATAGATATATATCTCTCTTCATATTGGGGATATTTTTTTGGGCAGCAGAAGCAGAGTTTGGGGGTGTCCTAATGGCGGCTAAGTTCCCTCTTAGGGGGTCTGAGAATACAAGTAATATCCGGGGATCAGGATATTTTTATGGCCCATGAGCAGTTAGGGGTTTAAGGCTCCTGCTCGCCTTAGAGCACGTCCTTTTCTCTCAGCGGAAGGTATCTGGGGCATCTTTTATTATATTTGGGAAACTTTGAACTACTTTGGGGTTAATTGCTTTTTCCTTTACTGTTAAAGCTCTGAGGCACCGGTTACTGGTAGAGGTTTTACCTTTATTGATCCAGAGAAGGTTTTTTAGTTGTGATAACCCTTTTTTCATGCACATTAGCGGATACACGGCCGTATTCACTGCTAACTGCCACTTAACTTAGCCCACTGTCCTAATTACTCTAGATAAAGCTCACACCTAGGGGTTCTGAATATCCCGGGAGTGCACTGTAGCGTAAAGGGTTAAAGGGCCACTAAACCCAAAATCTTTCTTTCATGATTCAGATAGAGAATAGAAATTTAAACAACATTACAATTTACTTCCATTATTTGTTTTGCTTCATTTTTTAAATATCCTTCGTTGAAGAAAAAGTAATGCACATAGTGAGCCAATCACACAATGCTTCTATGTGCAGCAACCAATCAGCAGCTAGTGAGCATATCTAGATATGCTTTTCATCAAAGAATATCAAGAGAATAAAACCAATTAGATAACATAAGTAAATTAGAAAGATGTTTAAAATTGCATTCTCTTTCTAAATCATAAAAGAAAAAATGTGGGTGGCATGTCCCTTTAAACTCCCTGATCTTAGCTACAATTGCCTTATTCCCCTTATGAGAGGGGAGGACGATGGTTTCAAGGGCTTTGGTGTTGGTCTGAAACTAAGTTTGACGCCACATACCCCTTTAGAGCGGCAGCACCTTCAACTACTTAAGATGAGAGGAGGATTTACACACGCTGCATAGAGTGCGTACGCTGCATAAAGTGCGCATGTATCTATAAGAATTTAATTTTTTTCCCTTAGATGCGGCACCTCCGACTACATAAGCTGTGTGGAGGCTGCCGTAGGCTGTAGATCGGTTTCCGTTACCTTTGAGGAAACTGCTCCTGCTACAGAGTTTGTGGGTTTCTAAGAATTGGAACCCAGGTAAGCTCATGTCTCCTCATCTGGCATGTGCTTCTGATAAAGTCCTTCCTTTCGGTCTGGTCATGACTCCCCGTTTTTTCTTTCTCGCTACTAGATGGGAGTAAATGACCAGGAATCCCTGCTAAACAGAGCAAACTACTGTACTGATCTGACACAAGAAAAAAAGATAACACATAAAATAGCTTATATTGCTAAGATACACATACAGGTGGAAAAAACAACCAGCACTCAGACAAATAGTGCACTCCAGCAACAGAGTCGGATTTGTGCCAAAACGGACCTGTGGCGGGAACATTAACCCCACCGCCGCAAGACTCAAGCTCCAACCCGTAATACACCTTTGTATAAAAGGTCTAACGTGGCACAGTTCCAATAAACTAAATAGGGCTTGAGATACATTTTTTTATTATATTTTTTTTTTTTAATTATTATTAAGGTTGTATTCACAGAAAGAGAAAGCAAAATATTATGTTGAGTACATATTCAGAAACTTAATAATAAATGCCTCAATGGTTTACATCATTATTACAAACATATATAATATACATCCATAAAGTGTTTTATTACAAACATATATAATATACACCCACTATATTATCTTCTAGTCCCCCTTAAAAATAAGCAAAATGAATTACATAGCTAAACTGGCTGGAGCAGCTAACTCCACCTCTCTTATCAGTGTTTAGACACCGGCATTGTATTTCAACTGAGTTCACAGCTTCTAGGCATGCTTCTACAGATAATCCCTATTCATTTGTGCATTTTACCAAAAGAACAATAAACATAGATACAGCCATAAAAGGAATTGTGTGTGGGGTGGGGAAGAGTTAGAGCTTTACAATTCAGAAACTAAAAAGAGTTAATGGTGAGGCACTGCAGTATAAATTTGCAGGTGAAGTAATTAAAGTACATATTATATTATTTTGTCTCTATACCAACTTGTTTTATGTCCCTTTAAAAGCTGTGTATACTGTATTGCTTTTGCTTAGAGGGGAATTTCCTATAATCTGGTTAAGGTATAGGAAAGGCATTGTAAACCTCATTGCACAAGGAACATTTTCTATTTCTGCAGTTTATCTTTCTAGACAGTCTTTCAATTTGTAGGCCTTACTTTTGGCCTGACTACAGCTCCCAGGATCTTTCCAAAGGGGCTGGGGATTCTTTTAGCTATAGCCAGATCTCATGGAATTGCTGTGGCCTTGCTCCCAGTCGATATCTTGGCTCAGGACCCATCTTTCTTTGGCAAGATTTTGCTCTGACTCTGTTGTCCCTTCATTATCACGGAAAGATACGACTGGACGAGTTTCCTGGTTCCTCATATTCTCGGCCTTTTGGCTAAGATCAGGTGTAGTATCTGTGCTTAGTTTATTATCCGATACGTCCCCTATCTGGGGACCATATATTAAACAGATTTTTGGAACAGAGAGATGGAAGAAGAGCTTGCGCTGTCCATTCCAAAGAGTTTTTTTTTTTTGCCGACAATCATAAGATTGGTTTCCATGAGGATTTTCCTAACAGAATTGAGACAGTCTTATTTTCTGTCTTTCCTTTCAGTCCTCTGCACGCCAATCTGTAGCATTGTGCATGGAAGTAATTGACATGGTGGACTCCATGGACATTATTCCTGTTGCTCGCTCCCATCTGACACTTCTCCAACTAGGTTTGTTCAAACCTATCTCAGCGGATGGTCCTAGACAACCACACAAGAGAATCTCTCTCTTGGTGACTGACAGGATGATCTGGATTAGACGTGTTTTTTGAGTCCATTTTAGGAGAGTGTGACGATGGATGCCAGCGTCTCAGGCTGGAGAGTAGTTTGGGGTTTCTTAAGAGCTCTGGGACCCTAGTTACCGTAGGAGTCTGTCCTCCCTATATATTTTTTCTGGAATTGAGAGCAATCTACGCTCTGGTAGGTGGCCTTATCTGCGTTCTGCCTGATTTATCAGATTTGGAAACTTAACATCTGACTTTTTTTTCAATCAGGGTGGAACCAGATGTTCCCTAGCTATGAAGTAGGTTTCACACATCCTTCAGTGGGCAGAGTCCCACAATTACCATTTTTGGCTTCTTCCCAGGGTCATAGCCAGCTTCACTCTTGTGCGGGCTTTTGTCATCCTAATTGCTCCAGCTTGGCCTTGCAGGTCTTGGTTTGTAGATATGGTGCAGATGTCGGCCTCCCTTCTGGGGAGGTTGCCGTTGAGGAAGGACCTTCTGTTTTAGGGTCGTTTTCTCTTTCTAATCTAGATTCTCTGAGAGTGAACGCTTAGTCCTGTCTAAAAGGGGTTTTAACTTTTTAGACAGTTCATTGTCTCTCTATTCTAGTCTCCTTAGTCAGTGACTCGCTGGATGTATCATAGGGTCTGGAACACCTATCTGATTGTATTTCCTTCCTTTTGCCCTAAAGGAATGTTTGTTTCACAACCTGGATGTGGTTAGTGCACTTGAGTTCTATCTCCAGGTTACCAGGAATTTAAACCATCTTCTTCCTTGGTTGCTCAGGTAGGTGCAAGGGTCAAATGGCCACTTCAACTATTCTTTCTTTTTGGTCGAGGAGTATCGTCGTTTGGCCTATGAGGAAGTTGGACAGCAGCCTCCTGAGAGGTTGACGGCTCCTCTACTTGTGCTTTTTCTTCTGGACTTTTGGGAACAAAGTTTCCATGAAACAAATCTATAAGACCCCTTGGTCCTATGTGCATATCGTTTCGAAAATTTTATAATTTGATTTTTTTGGCCTCATCTGAGGATTCTTTTGGGAGAAAATTATTCAAGCGGTCGTGCCCTCAGTTTAGGTCCTCCTGTCTTGTTTCTCCCTCCCTTTTCATTCTATGCCCTCTAGCTTTGGGTATTGGTTCCCACTAGTAATCAGAATGCATTTGTAGACTCTCCATGCCATTGGAAAGAAAACTAAATTATGCTTACCTGATTCTTTTCTTTCCTGGCATGGAGAGTCCACGACCCGCCCTTGTCTAAATTCAAGACGCCTTATTATTTTCTTACATTCAGGCACCTCATATTCCTGGGTGTTCCTCTCCTCTTTCCGTATTACCTCGGCTTAATGACTGGGGATTATGGAAAGTGGAAGGGATACTTATAGCTTTGCTGGGGTGTTCTTTGCCTCCTCTTGGTGGCCAGGAGTTGGATTCCCACTAGTAATTAGAATGGATTTGTGGACTCTGTATGCCAGGAAAGAAAATAATTTATCAGATAAGCATAAATTTTGTTTTTAAACAACTTTCCAATTCACTTATCAAATTTGCTTTGTTTTCTTGGTATTCTTAGTTAAAAGCTAAACCAAGGTAGGCTCATATGCTAATTTCTAAGCCCTTGAAGGCTGCCTCTTAGCTCAGTGCATTTGAGTTTTTCACAACTAGAGGTCATTAGTTCATGTGATTCATATAGATAACATTGTGCTCATGCCCGTGGAGTTACTTATAAGAGGGCACTGATTGGCTAAAAAGAGGCTTGGATACATGGTAATCACAGAGGTAAAAAGTGTATTAAAATAACAGTTTTGGTTACGCAAAACTGGGGAATGGGTAATATCTATGTTTTTTAAACAATAACAATTTTGGTTTAGATGGTTCCTTCAAGATCAGTACAGTGCCGCAATACCAAACAATTCTTCTCTGAACACGGCAACCCCCATTGGGAGAAAGATCAATTTGTTAGTACACCCAAATGCAATTTTATTTTATTGCCTTGTTTGATGCGTTTTCTTTCTTCCCTCAACTTTTTTTGTGTGTACATTTTATACATTGGAAAAATGATTGTCTTTTTGCAAGAGTTCATCTGAGTGTTTCACACTTGGGGCCAGATGCTCAAAAGAGAAATTGCACAATCTTAGTGTGTTTTTTTTATATTGTCATGTAGGTGTCTCCTTCACATCCAAAACCATGCATTACTAGATAAGCTGCCAAGCTAACATTTGCCTTTATAAAATTCGTTGAGGGACCTCACACTGGTGGAGAGATTTAGATAATCAGGTCCTTTAGTTCTGAAATGTAAAAGGGACACAAACCCCAATTTATTTATTTTTTTATGATTCAGATAGAGCATGCAATTTTAAGCAACTTTCTCATTTACTCCTATTTTTCTTCGTTCTCTTGCTATCTTTATTTCAAAAAAGCAGGATTGTAAGCTTAGGAGCCGGCCCATTTTTGTTTCAGCACCTGGGTAGCGCTTGCTGATTGGTGACCAAATGTCACCAATAAGCAAGCACTATTCAGGTGATGAACCAAAAATGGCCCGGCTCCTAAGCTTTATATTACTGCTTTTTCAAATAAAGATAGCAAGAGAACAAAGAAAAATGTAATGGGAGTAAATTAGAACGTTTCTTAAAATTGCTCTGATTCATAAAAGAAACATTTTGGATTTTGTGCCCCTTTAAGGCATCTTCTTTACTATACGACATCTAATACATGTATGTATTCATTTTCCTTATCCTGGCAGCGGTTTCTTCTTCAACTGAAAGCCTTTTTTCTCAGCAAGGATCTACTGAGAAATCATCCTAGTCCTCAACTCTGTATGCTTCTCAAACATTTTCTAGTGTTTGCTCAGGAATGTTACTGTTGTGATGGCTATTTTTAATTTGTCCGATAAAGGATACATTTAGGTGTTTAAGATGTTGACATTTAGATGGGAACATTTGTGGCAGTGTACTAGCAGCAAAAACCGCATAAAGGAGCTGTCTGCTATATGGAAATTAGGAACATAGCAAATTAAAAAGATCTCTTGCTGGAGTAGAGTTCTTTCAGGGAAAGAAGTGTCCCGATCTCAATACTACTGACAAAGTGGCATAAAACAGTAAAAGTATACAGTTTACATGGCATTACTTATTTGCAGAAACTAATAAGATGCACCAAGTGTATGAAGGACATTAAAAACATTTGTTCTGTGACTAGGATTTTCCGTAATGAGTTTCTGCATGGTGAGATGGCTGGAAGCTATACAGGCATATTCTGCACCAGTCCTCAGACTATCTAAAAATCTAGACTGAAGGTGGGTCCTAACGCATGTGAGTTGAATTCTGTAAAAAAAAAAAAAAAAAAAAGCAATGGTGGAAGGATCCACCAACCCCCTCAAAAAAGGGAGGTATGCTTTTATGGTGAGCTTCAAAGAGTTAAATAGAGGTCAGCACAAAAAACTGCATTTCTTTTACTGTGGTGGAGACTTTTTTGCAAGATTTATTTTTGTCAGACATAAGTATTACTTAAAGGGATACTAAACCCAATTTCTCCAACATAGGTGTGTCCGGTCCACGGCGTCATCCTTACTTGTGGGATATTCTCTTCCCCAACAGGAAATGGCAAAGAGCCCAGCAAAGCTGGTCACATGATCCCTCCTAGGCTCCGCCTACCCCAGTCATTCTCTTTGCCGTTGTACAGGCAACATCTCCACGGAGATGGCTTAGAGTTTTTTAGTGTTTAACTGTAGTTTTTCATTATTCAATCAAGAGTTTGTTATTTTCAAATAGTGCTGGTACGTACTATTTACTCAGAAACAGAAAAGAGATGAAGAATTCTGTTTGTATGAGGAAAATGATTTTAGCAACCGTAACTAAAATCCATGGCTGTTCCACACAGGACTGTTGAGAGCAATTAACTTCAGTTGGGGGAACAGTTTGCAGTCCTTTGCTGCTTGAGGTATGACACATTCTAACAAGACGATGTAATGCTGGAAGCTGTCATTTTCCCTATGGGATCCGGTAAGCCATGTTTATTACGATTGTAAATAAGGGCTTCACAAGGGCTTATTTAGACTGTAGACTTTTTTTGGGCTAAATCGATTGATTTTAACACTTATTTAGCCTTGAGGAATCATTTATTCTGGGTATTTTGATATAATAATATCGGCAGGCACTGTTTTAGACACCTTATTCTTTAGGGGCTTTCCCAAAGCATAGGCAGAGTCTCATTTTCGCGCCGGTGTTGCGCACTTGTTTTTGAGAGGCATGGCATGCAGTCGCATGTGAGAGGAGCTCTGATACTTATAAAAGACTTCTGAAGGCGTCATTTGGTATCGTATTCCCCTTTGGGTTTGGTTGGGTCTCAGCAAAGCAGATACCAGGGACTGTAAAGGGGTTAAAGCTTAAAACGGCTCCGGTTCCGTTATTTTAAGGGTTAAAGCTTCCAAAATTGGTGTGCAATATTTTCAAGGCTTTAAGACACTGTGGTGAAAGTTTGGTGAATTTTGAACAATTCCTTCATGTTTTTTCGCAATTGCAGTAATAAAGTGTGTTCAGTTTAAAATTTAAAGTGACAGTAACGGTTTTATTTTAAAACGTTTTTTGTACTTTCTTATCAAGTTTATGCCTGTTTAACATGTCTGAACTACCAGATAGACTGTGTTCTGAATGTGGGGAAGCCAGAATTCCTATTCATTTAAATACATGTGATTTATGTGATAATGACAATGATGCCCAAGATGATTCCTCAAGTGAGGGGAGTAAGCATGGTACTGCATCATTCCCTCCTTCGTCTACACGAGTCTTGCCCACTCAGGAGGCCCCTAGTACATCTAGCGCGCCAATACTCCTTACTATGCAACAATTAACGGCTGTAATGGATAATTCTGTCAAAAACATTTTAGCCAAAATGAACCCTTGTCAGCGTAAGCGTGGATGCTCTGTTTTAGTTACTGAAGAGCATGACGACGCTGATATTAATATCTCTGAAGGGCCCCTAACCCAATCTGAGGGGGCCAGGGAGGTTTTGTCTGAGGGAGAAATTACTGATTTAGGGAACATTTCTCAGCAGGCTGAATCTGATGTGATTACATTTAAATTTAAATTGGAACATCTCCGCATTTTGCTTAAGGAGGTATTATCCACTCTGGATGATTGTGAAAATTTGGTCATCCCAGAGAAACTATGTAAAATGGACAAGTTCCTAGAGGTGCCGGGGCTCCCAGAAGCTTTTCCTATACCCAAGCGGGTGGCGGACATTGTTAATAAAGAATGGGAAAGGCCCGGTATTCCTTTCGTCCCTCCCCCCATATTTAAAAAATTGTTTCCTATGGTCGACCCCAGAAAGGACTTCTGGCAGTCAGTCCCCAAGGTCGAGGGAGCGGTTTCTACTTTAAACAAACGCACCACTATTCCCATAGGGGATAGTTGTGCTTTCAAAGATCCTATGGATAAAAAATTAGAAGGTTTGCTTAAAAAGATGTTTGTTCAGCAGGGTTACCTTCTACAACCCATTTCATGCATTGTCCCTGTCACTACAGCCGCATATTTCTGGTTTGATGAACTGATTAAGGTGCTCGATAGTGACTCTCCTCCTTATGAGGAGATTATGGACAGAATCAATGCTCTCAAATTGGCTAATTCTTTCACTCTAGACGCCTCTTTGCAATTGGCTAAGTTAGCGGCTAAGAATTCTGGGTTTGCTATTGTGGCGCGCAGAGCGCTTTGGTTGAAATCTTGGTCGGCTGATGCGTCTTCCAAGAACAAGCTACTAAACATTCCTTTCAAGGGGAAAACGCTGTTTGGTCCTGACTTGAAAGAGATTATCTCTGATATCACTGGGGGTAAGGGCCACGCCCTTCCTCAGGATCGGCCTTTCAAGGCAAAAGATAGACCTAATTTTCGTCCCTTTCGTAAAAACGGACCAGCCCAAGGTGCTACGTCCTCTAAGCAAGAGGGTAATACTTCTCAGGCCAAGCCAGCTTGGAGACCAATGCAAGGCTGGAACAAGGGAAAGCAGGCCAAGAAACCTGCCACTGCTACCAAGACAGCATGAAATATTGGCCCCCGATCCGGGACCGGATCTGGTGGGGGGCAGACTCTCTCTCTTCGCTCAGGCTTGGGCAAGAGATGTTCTGGATCCTTGGGCGCTAGAAATAGTCTCCCAGGGTTATCTTCTGGAATTCAAGGGACTTCCCCCAAGGGGGAGGTTCCACAGGTCTCAGTTGTCTTCAGACCACATAAAAAGACAGGCGTTCTTACATTGTGTAGAAGACCTGTTAAAAATGGGAGTGATTCATCCTGTTCCATTAAGAGAACAAGGGATGGGGTTCTACTCCAATCTGTTCATAGTTCCCAAAAAAGAGGGAACGTTCAGACCAATCCTAGATCTCAAGATCTTAAACAAATTTCTCAAAGTCCCATCGTTCAAGATTGAAACCATTCGAACTATCCTTCCTTCCATCCAGGAAGGTCAATTCATGACCACGGTGGATTTAAAGGATGCGTATCTACATATTCCTATCCACAAGGAACATCATCGGTTCCTAAGGTTTGCATTCCTGGACAAACATTACCAGTTCGTGGCGCTTCCTTTCGGATTAGCCACTGCTCCAAGGATTTTCACAAAGGTACTAGGGTCCCTTCTAGCGGTGCTAAGACCAAGGGGCATTGCAGTAGTACCCTACCTGGACGACATTCTGATTCAAGCGTCGTCCCTCCCTCGAGCAAAGGCTCACACGGACATCGTCCTGGCCTTTCTCAGATCTCACGGCTGGAAAGTGAACGTGGAAAAGAGTTCTCTATCCCCGTCAACAAGGGTTCCCTTCTTGGGAACAATTATAGATTCCTCAGAAATGAGGATTTTTCTAACAGAGGCCAGAATAACAAAGCTTCTGGACTCTTGTCGGATACTTCATTCCGTTCCTCTTCCTTCCGTAGCTCAGTGCATGGAAGTGATCGGGTTGATGGTAGCGGCAATGGACATAGTTCCTTTTGCGCGCATTCATCTAAGACCATTACAACTGTGCATGCTCAGTCAGTGGAATGGGGACTATACAGACTTGTCTCCAAAGATACAAGTAAATCAGAGGACCAGAGACTCACTCCGTTGGTGGCTGTCCCTGGACAACCTGTCACAAGGGATGACATTCCGCAGACCAGAGTGGGTCATTGTCACGACCGACGCCAGTCTGACGGGCTGGGGCGCGGTCTGGGGATCCCTGAAAGCTCAGGGTCTTTGGTCTCGGGAAGAATCTCTTCTACCGATAAATATTCTGGAACTGAGAGCGATATTCAATGCTCTCAAGGCTTGGCCTCAGCTAGCGAGGACCAAGTTCATACGGTTTCAATCAGACAACATGACGACTGTTGCGTACATCAACCATCAGGGGGGAACAAGGAGTTCCCTAGCGATGGAGGAAGTGACCAAGATTATTCTATGGGCGGAGTCTCACTCCTGCCACCTGTCTGCTATCCACATCCCGGGAGTGGAAAATTGGGAAGCGGACTTTCTGAGTCGTCAGACATTGCATCCGGGGGAGTGGGAACTCCATCCGGAAATCTTTGCCCTAGTCACTCAGCTGTGGGGCATTCCAGACATGGATCTAATGGCCTCTCGTCAGAACTTCAAAGTTCCCTGTTACGGGTCCAGATCCAGGGATCCCAAGGCGGCTCTAGTGGATGCACTAGTAGCACCTTGGACCTTCAAACTAGCTTATGTGTTTCCGCCGTTTCCTCTCATTCCCAGGCTGGTAGCCAGGATCAATCAGGAGAGGGCGTCGGTGATCTTGATAGCTCCTGCGTGGCCACGCAGGACTTGGTATGCAGATCTGGTGAATATGTCATCGGCTCCACCTTGGAAGCTACCTTTGAGACGAGACCTTCTTGTTCAGGGTCCGTTCGAACATCCGAATCTGGTTTCACTCCAGCTGACTGCCTGGAGATTGAACGCTTGATTTTATCGAAGCGAGGTTTCTCAGATTCTGTTATCGATACTCTTGTTCAGGCCAGAAAGCCTGTAACTAGAAAGATTTACCACAAAATTTGGAAAAAATATATCTGTTGGTGTGAATCTAAAGGATTCCCTTGGGACAAGGTTAAGATTCCTAGGATTCTATCCTTCCTTCAAGAAGGATTGGAAAAAGGATTATCGGCAAGTTCCCTGAAGGGACAGATTTCTGCCTTGTCGGTGTTACTTCACAAAAAGCTGGCAGCTGTGCCAGATGTTCAAGCCTTTGTTCAGGCTTTGGTTAGAATTAAGCCTGTTTACAAACCTTTGACTCCTCCTTGGAGTCTCAATTTAGTTCTTTCAGTTCTTCAGGGGGTTCCGTTTGAACCCTTACATTCCGTTGATATTAAGTTATTATCTTGGAAAGTTTTGTTTTTAGTTGCAATTTCTTCTGCTAGAAGAGTTTCAGAATTATCTGCTCTGCAGTGTTCCCCTCCTTATCTGGTGTTCCATGCAGATAAGGTGGTTTTACGTACTAAACCTGGTTTTCTTCCGAAAGTTGTTTCTAACAAAAACATTAACCAGGAGATTATCGTGCCTTCTCTGTGTCCGAAACCAGTTTCAAAGAAGGAACGTTTGTTGCACAATTTGGATGTTGTTCGCGCTCTAAAATTCTATTTAGATGCTACAAAGGATTTTAGACAAACATCTTCCTTGTTTGTTGTTTATTCAGGTAAAAGGAGAGGTCAAAAAGCAACTTCTACCTCTCTCTCTTTTTGGATTAAAAGCATCATCAGATTGGCTTACGAGACTGCCGGACGGCAGCCTCCCGAAAGAATCACAGCTCATTCCACTAGGGCTGTGGCTTCCACATGGGCCTTCAAGAACGAGGCTTCTGTTGATCAGATATGTAGGGCAGCGACTTGGTCTTCACTGCACACTTTTACCAAATTTTACAAGTTTGATACTTTTGCTTCTTCTGAGGCTATTTTTGGGAGAAAGGTTTTGCAAGCCGTGGTGCCTTCCATTTAGGTGACCTGATTTGCTCCCTCCCTTCATCCGTGTCCTAAAGCTTTGGTATTGGTTCTTACAAGTAAGGATGACGCCGTGGACCGGACACACCTATGTTGGAGAAAACAGAATTTATGTTTACCTGATAAATTTCTTTCTCCAACGGTGTGTGCGGTCCACGGCCCGCCCTGGTTTTTTTAATCAGGTCTGATAATTTATTTTCTTTAACTACAGTCACCACGGTACCATATGGTTTCTCCTATGCTAATATTCCTCCTTAACGTCGGTCGAATGACTGGGGTAGGCGGAGCCTAGGAGGGATCATGTGACCAGCTTTGCTGGGCTCTTTGCCATTTCCTGTTGGGGAAGAGAATATCCCACAAGTAAGGATGACGCCGTGGACCGGACACACCGTTGGAGAAAGAAATTTATCAGGTAAACATAAATTCTGTTTTTTTTCTTTCATGATTCTGATAGAGCATACAATTTTAAGGAACTTTTAGAATTTACTCCAATTATCAATTTCTCTTGTAAAGGTGTATCCAGTCCACGGATTCATCCATTACTTGTGGGATATTCTCCTTCCCAACAGGAAGCTGCAAGAGGACACCCACAGCAGAGCTGTCTATATAGCTCCTCCCCTAACTGCTACCCCCAGTCATTCTCTTGCAGTTTTCAATAAGAAAGGAAGTATCAAGAGAGATGTGGTGAATTAGTGTAGTTTTTTTACCTTCAATCAAAAGTTTATTTTTAAACGGTACCGGCGTTGTGCTGTTTTTACTCTCAGGCAGAAATTGGAAGAAGAATTCTGCCTGGAGGTTTGATGATCTTAGCGGTTTGTAACTAAGGTCCATTACTTTTCTCACACATAACTGAAGAGTATGGAAAGAAAACTTCAGTTGGGGGGACGGTCTGCCGATTGCCTGCTTTGAGGTATGTTCAATATATTTTTTTCTAGAGAGATAAGGTCTAGAAAATGCGGACAGTGCCTGGTATATTTAAAGTAAGCCTGGTACAGTGATTTAACAGCAACTGGGATCAAAACGTTTGCATGTTTTAGAGTAAAAACGTTTTTTCTCTGAGGGTGATAAATCTTTATTTTGGGGCCTAGTTTTCCACATGGCTTGTTAAATCACTCCTAAAAAAGGCCCCCTGACTTTCAGTACATGGTGGGAGGGGCCTATTTTCACGCAGTTAATCTTCAGACTGAGACATACAGCTTCCCTAAAGGAGTCCTCTGGCATCTAGGACTACTATTGAGGGTGTTTTTTTCCTGCAAAAAGGGCCAAACAGACTAATTTTCGTTCCTTTCGGAACTTCAAGAATGGTGCAGCTTCAACTTCCTCTACTACAAAACAAGACGGAAATTCTGCCCAGTCCAAGTCTGGAGACCTAACCAGGCTTGGAGCAAGGGAAAGCAGGCCAAAAAACCTGCTGCTGCCTCTAAGACAGCATGAAGGAGTAGCCCCCGATCCGGGACCGGATCTAGTTGGGGGCAGACTTTCTCTCTTCGCCCAGGCTTGGGCAAGAGACGTCCAGGATCCCTGGGCTCTGGAGATGGTTTCCCAGGGATATCTTCTGGATTTCAAAGCCTCATCTCCAAAAGGGAGATTCCATCTCTCAAAATTATCTGCAAACCAGATAAAGAGAGAGGCATTCTTACGTTATGTTCAAGACCTTCTGGTCATGGGAGTGATCCACCCAGTTCCAAGGGAGGAACAGGGGCAAGGATTCTATTCAAATCTGTTTATAGTTCCCAAAAAAGAGGGAACTTTCAGACCAATCTTGGATCTCAAGATCCTAAACAAATTTCTCAGGGTCCCATCCTTCAAGATGGAGACTATTCGAACCATCCAACCTTTGATCCAGGAGGGTCAATATATGACTACCATGGACTTAAAGGATGCTTATCTCCACATTCCGATACACAGAGATCATCAACGGTTTCTCAGGTTTGCCTTCCTAGACAGGCATTACCAGTATGTGGCTCTTCCCTTCAGGTTATCCACGGCACCAAGAATCTTTACAAAGGTTCTAGGGTCCCTACTGGCGGCTCTAAGGCCACGGGGCATAGTGGTGGCCCCTTACCTAGACGACTTTCTAATACAGGCTTCGACTTTTCAAATCACCAAGTCCCATACGGACATTGTTCTGGCCTTTCTGAGGTCTCACGGGTGGAAGGTGAACGAAGAAAAGCATTTTCTCTCACAAGAGTTTCCTTCCTAGGAACTCTGATAGATTGAGTAGAAATGAAGATCTTTCTGACAGAGGTCAGGTTGTCAAAGCTTCTAACTTCCTGCCTTGCTCTTTATTCCACTTCTCAGCCGTCAGTGGCTCAGTGTATGGAAGTAATCGGCTTAATGGTAGCGGCAATGGACAAAGTTCCATTTGCCCGCCTACATCTCAGACCACTGCAACTTTGCATGCTCAATCAGTGGAATGGGGATTACACAGATTTCTCCCCTCTGCTAAATCTGGATCAAGAGACCAGAGATTCTCTTCTCTGGTGGCTATCTCGGGTCCATCTGTCCAGGGGAATGAGCTTCCGCAGGCCAGAATGGACTATAGTGACGACAGATGCCAGCCTTCTGGGCTGGGGCGCAGTCTGGAACTCCCTGAAGGCTCAGGGTTCGTGGACTCAGGAGGAAGCCCTCCTTCCGATAAACATTCTGGAACTAAGAGCGATATTCAATGCTCTTCAGGCTTGGCCTCAGCTAGCTGCGGTCAGGTTCATCAGATTTCAGTCGGACAACATCACGACTGTAGCCTATATCAACCATCAGGGGGGTACAAAGAGCCCCCTGGCGATGTTGGAGGTTTCAAAGATAATTCTATGGGCAGAGGTTCACTCTTGCCATCTCTCAGCTATCCATATCTCAGGAGTAGAGAACTGGGAGGCAGATTTTTTAAGTCGGCAGACTTTTCATCCGGGGGAGTGGGAACTCCATTCGGAGGTATTTGCCCAGTTGATTCATCTATGGGGCAAACCAGAACTGGATCTCATGGCGTCTCGTCAGAACGCCAAGCTTCCTTGTTACGGGTCCAGGTCCAGGGATCCCAAGGCAGCGCTGATAGATGCTCTAGCAGCGCTCTGGTCCTTCAGCCTGGCTTATGTGTTTCCACTGTTTCCTCTGCTCCCTCGTCTGATTGCCAAGATCAAGCAGGAGAGATGCAGATCTGGTGGACATGTCATCCTTTCCACCATGGACTCTGCCGCTGAGACAGGACCTTCTACTTCAAGGTCCTTTCAAACATCCAAATCTAATTTCTCTGCGTCTGACTGCTTAGAGATTGAACGCTTGATTCCGAGTCGGTCATTGATATCTTAATTCAGGCTCGAAAGCCTGTCACCAGGAAAATCTATCATAAGATATGATGTAAATATCTTCATTGGTGTGAATTCAAGGGTTACTCATGGAGTGAAGTCAGGATTCCTAGAATATTATCTTTTCTCCAGGAGGGATTGGAGAAAGGATTGTCTGCTAGTTCCTTAAAGGGACAGATCTCTGCTCTGTCTATTCTTTTGCACAAGCATCTGGTTGAGGTTCCAGACATTCAGGCGTTTTGTCAGGCTTTAGTTAGAATTAAGCCTGTGTTTAAACCTGTTGCTCCGCCATGGAGTTTAAATTTAGTTCTTAAGGTTCTTCAAGGGGTTCCGTTTGAACCTCTGCATTCCATAGATATTAAACTTTTATCTTGGAAAGTTCTGTTTCTAGTAGCTATCTCCTCGGCTCGAAGAGTTTCTGAGTTATCTGCTTTACAGTGTGATTCCCCTTATCTGATTTTCCATGCAGATAAGGTAGTTTTGCGTACCAAACCTGGGTTTCTTCCTAAGGTAGTATCTAATAAGAACATCAATCAGGAGATTGTTTTTCCTTCATTATGTCCTAATCCTTCATCAAAGAAGGAACGTCTTTTACACAATCTTGATGTGGTTCGTGCTTTAAAGTTTTATTTACAAGCTACGAAGGATTTTCGTCAAACATCTGCTTTGTTTGTTGTCTACTCTGGACAGAGGAGAGGCCAAAAGGCTTCTGCAACTTCTCTATCTTTTTGGCTAAGAAGTATAATACGCTTAGCTTATGAGACTGCTGGTCAGCAGCCTCCTGAAAGAATTACAGCTCATTCCACTAGAGCGGTAGCTTCCACATGGGCTTTTAAAAATGAGGCCTCTGTTGAACAGATTTGTAAGGCAGCGACTTGGTCTTCGCTTCATACCTTTTCTAAATTCTACAAATTCGATACTTTTGTTTCTTCGGAGGCTATTTTTGGGAGAAAGGTCTTACAGGCAGTGGTGCCTTCCGTTTAAGGGCCTGCCTTGTCCCTCCCTTCATCCGTGTCCTAAAGCTTTGGTATTGGTATCCCACAAGTAATGGATGAACCCGTGGACTGGATACACCTTTACAAGAGAAAACAAAATTTATGCTTACCTGATAAATTTATTTCTCTTGTGGTGTATCCAGTCCACGGCCCGCCCTGTCATTTTTAGGCAGCTGTTTTTTATTTTTAACTACAGTCACCACTGCACCCTATAGTTTCTCCTTTTTTTCTTGCTTGTCTTTGGTCGAATGACTGGGGGGTGGCAGTTAGGGGAGGAGCTATATAGACAGCTCTGCTGTGGGTGTCCTCTTGCAGCTTCCTGTTGGGAAGGAGAATATCCCACAAGTAATGGATGAACCCGTGGACTGGATACACCACAAGAGAAATACATTTATCAGGTAAGCATAAATTTTGTTTTTTCCTAGTTCTCTTGCTATCTATTTAAAAAGCATGAATTTAAAGCTTAGGCGCTGGCCCATTTTTGGTTCAGAACCTGGGTTTATGCTTGCTTATTGGTGGCTTAATGTAGCCACCAATAAGCAAGTGCTATCCAGGGTGCTGAACCTAATAGTCTTGCTCCTAAGCTTTACATTCCTGCTTTTTTTTAAATAAAGATACCAAGAGAACGAATAATAGGAGTAAATTAGAAAGTTGCTTAAAACTGCTGCTCTATCTGAATCATTAAAGGAAAAATTTTGGTTTAGTGTCCCTTCAAAAAAAAATTGTTAGGCTATTACTCTTAACTTAACATTCCTTTTATCATTTGCTTCTTGAAGAATCTGATTTGACCTTATTTTACTTAAAGGGACATGAAACCCAACATTTTTCTTTTACAATTCAGATAGAGCATACGATTTTAAACAACTTTACAATTTACTTATAATATCAGAGCTGCTTCATTCTCTTGCTATATTGTAAAAAAAGCATACCCTCAGGAGTTGTGAGCTAGCTGCTGATTGGTGGCTACATGTACAGTATATGCCTAACTCCCAGTTGTGCATTGCAGCTCCTTCAATAAAGGATACCAAGAGAATGAAGCAAAAATGAAAACAGAAGTAAATTAAAAAGTTGTTTATAAATGTATTTTCTATCTGTATCATAAAAGAAAAACGGCCATGTTCCTTTAAGCAGCATTTGGTTTTCTTCCCAATGTATATGTATGGTACTACTTGCTTTAACTTTAAAATGTTGTTGTGTTTGATACATCAGAGGTTGTCAGTCCCTACCTTTTTGGTAGAAGTAAAAATATCCATTACAGTTTTGTGAACTGATTATCTTGCAAGGCTGGTTCTAAACTGTTGGTTTGCTAAATACTTTGTCATACACTGTTTACAGCTTTGTTGAGGTCTTGATTAGTGTGATTGCTATATGAAACCAAGAAAGAAAAATAAATCTTGCCTGTTGTAATTTGCCTTTTCTTGGTGACAAATCTTTCAAGTATGCCATCTCTTGTATGTCTAAATACAGTAGAATTAGATAATTAACAAGATAATTAAGACAATGCAGTAACATTTTTTCTTCTACAAGATACGAGTCCACGGATTTCATCCTTGCTTGTGGGATATTAACCTCCTGCTAACAGGAAGTGGCAAAGAGCACCACAGCAGAGCTGTATATATAGCTCCTCCCTTCCCTCCACCTCCAGTCATTCTTTTTGCCTGTGTTAGTACTAGGAAGAGGTAAAGTGAGGTGTTAGTTTTAGATTCTTCAATCAAGAAGTTTTTTATTTTAAATGGTACCGGTGAGTACTATTTTCCTCAGGGAGATATGGAATGAAGATTTCTTCCCTGAGGTTGATCTTAGCAGATGTAACTAAGATCCATTTTGGTTCCCACAGAGCTTCTGAAGGTAGTGCAAGAGAAATCTTCAGTGTGGAGAACGGTGTCATGCTACAAGCAGCATTGAGGTATGTTCAGTCTTTTATTTCTGAGGAGACTTGGTATATCAGAACTGGCTGACATTTTTTCCCTGCAAGGGAAGGGGTAAGCAGTAGACCTGTATCACTGAGGGTGTTACTGAAATTCCTGTGTTTTATACATTTTGCTTTGACAAATCTGTATGGGGCTTGACAATGGGAGAGGCAGCTTGACATTTATAAGTTAGTCAGTAGGGCTGCAGTTTTTTGGTAAAAGACCTTAAGTACAGGGCACCACATGGCTTTATTTTTCAAACCGCTTCCCATGCGGTTAAACAGTCTGTTGAGACGACGTCCATGATGGGCGGGGCCTATTTTGCGAGCTCAGATGCACAGTTTACTCTGACTAAGAAGGCATAGACTATTGTGGCTACTATTAGTCTGTTCAACACGTCTGACATTGAGTAAACCAATTGTTCCATGTGTTTAGAAGCCATTGTGGAACCTCCTCTTAATTTGTTTACCTCTTGTACTGAAAGGTCCTTACAATGTAAAAAGCATATTTTAGGTAAAGAAAGTGTGCCTAAGGATGATTCTCAGTCTGAAGAGAATCAAGATATGCCATCTAATTCTCCCAAAGTGTAACAACCTTTGATGCCCAGACACGAGCGCCGCCGAGTTCCTCCAATGCGTCTAATTCTTTAACGCTGCAGGACATGGCTGCAGTTATGTCAACTACCCTTACAGAGGTATTATCTAAGTTACCAGTGTTACAGGGTAAACGTAGTAGGACAGGAAATAATGTGAATACTGAGTCCTCTGATGCTTTGTTGGCTATTTTCAATGTACCCTCACAGGGCTCTGAGTTGGGGGTCAGGGAATTGTTGTCTGACCCAGGAAGTATGTTACCTCAGACAGATTCGGACGTCATGTCCTTTAGATTTAAGCTTGAACACCTCCGCCTGTTACTTCGGGAGGTTTTAGTGACTCTGGATGACTGTGACCCTATCGTGATTCCACCAGAGAAATTGTGTAAAATGGACAAATATCTAGATGTACCTACTTACACTGATGTTTTTCCGGCTCCTAAAAGAATTTTGGAAATTATAAAGAAGGAATGGGACAGACCGGGTATACCGTTCTCTCCTCCTAAGTTCAAGAAAATGTATCCCATATCTGACACCATTCGGGACTCTTGGCAGACGGTCCATAAGGTGGAGGGAGCTATATCTACCCTGGCTAAGCGTACAACTATTCCTATTGAGGACAGTTGTGCTTTCAAAGACCCTATGGATAAGAAGTTAGAGGGTCTTCTAAAGAAATTATTTATTCATCAGGGTTTCCTTTTACAACCAACAGCTTGCATTGTTCCAGTTACTACTGCAGCAGCTTTTTGGTTTGATCCTCTAGAAGAGTCTCTGAAGGTTGAGACGCCTTTAGAAGACATTTTAGATAGAATTAGGGCTCTCAAGCCAGCTAATTCTTTATAATACAGATGCCGCCTTTCAAATTGCTAAGTTGGCGGCCAAAAATGCAGGATTTGCCGTTTTAGAGCGTTATGGCTAAAATCGTGGTCTGCTGATGTCATCTAAATCAAAGCTTTTAGCTATTCCTTTCAAGGGTAAGACCCTATTCGGGCCTGAGTTGAAGGAAATCATTTGACATTTCTGGAGGTAAAGGTCACGCTCTACCTCAGGATAAGTCTTTTAAGATGAGGGGTAAACAAAATAATTTTTGTTCCTTTCGAAATTTTAAAGGAGTACCCTCTGCTTCCTCTTCCTCCACAAAGCAGGAAGGGAATTTTACTCAGGCCAAGTCCGTCTGGAGACCCAACCAGGCTTGGTACAAGGGTAAGCAACCCAAGAAGCCAGCTGCTGCTACCAAGACAGCATGAAGGGGCGGCCCCCGATCCGGGACCGGATCTAGTAGGGGGCAGACTTTCTTTCTTTGCCTAGGCTTGGGCAAGAGATGTTCAGGACCCCTGGGCACTGGAAATCGTGACCCACGGGTATCAACTAGAATTCAAAAGTTTTCTCCCAAGAGGGAGACTTCTTATTTCACGATTGTCTGTAGACCAGATAAAAAGAGAGGCGTTCTTACATTGTGTAAAAGACCTCTCTACTATGGGAGTGATTCGTCCCAATCCAAGATTAGAACAGGGACAGGGATTTTACTCAAATCTTTTCAGGTTCCCAAAAAAGAGGGAACGTTGAGACCTATTTTAGACCTCAAGAGTCTAAACAAGTTTCTTAGAGTTCCATCCTTCAAGATGGAGACCATCCGAACAATTTTACCAATGATCCAGGAGGGTCAATATATGACTACCGTGGACTTGAAGGATGCATACCTTCATATTCCTATGCACATGGATCATCATCAGTTCCTAAGGTTTGCCTTCCTGGACAAACATTTTCAGTTTGTGGCTCTTCCCTTAGGGTTGGCCACAGCACCCAGGATCTTCACGAAGGTTCTTGGGTCCCTTCTGGTGGTTCTCAGGCCGCGGGGCTCTGTAGACATGAAAATATTTCTGACGGAGGTCAGAAAGTCAAGAATTCTAAATACATGCCGAGCCCTTCAGTCCAATCCTCTGCCATCAGTGGCTCAGTGTATGGAGGTAATTGGATTGATTGTGGCGGCAATGGACATCATTCCGTTTGCTCATTTTCATCTCAGACCTCTGCAACTGTGCATGCTCAGACAGTGGAATGGGGACTATGCAAATGTATCTCCTCTGATAAATCTGGATCAAGAGACCAGAGACTCTAATTTGGTGGTTGTCACCGGATCATTTGTCCCAGGGGACGTGTTTCCGCAGACCCTCGTGGGTGATAGTGACAACGGATGCCAGCCTACTGGGCTGGGGTGCAGTCTGGGATTCCCTGAAGGCTCAGGGTGTATGGACTCAGTTGGAGTCTCTACTTCCAATCAATATTCTAGAATTGAGAGCAATATTCAATGCGCTTCAGGCATGGCCTCAGTTGGCTTCGGCCAAATTCATCAGATTCCAGTCGGACAACATCACTACTGTGGCTTATATCAATCATGGGGGAACGAGGAGTTCATTAGCGATGACAGAAGTATCCAAGATAATTTGATGGGCGGAGACCCACTCTTATCTGTCAGCAATCTACATCCCAGGAGTAGACAACTGGGGAGCGGATTTTTTAAGCCGACAAGCCTTTCATCCGGGGGAATGGGAGCTCCAGCAGGAGGTATTTGCCCAACTGATTCTCCGATGGTGCAGACCGGAATTGGATCTGATGGCATCTCGACAGAATGCCAAGTTTCCAAGATACGGATCCTCAGGCCGAACTGATAGATGCCTTGGCAGTGTCCTGGTCATTCAGCCTAGCTTATGTGTTTACACCGTTTCCTCTCCTTCCCCGCGTGATTGCTCGGATCAAACAGGAGAGAGCTTCAGTAATTCTGATCGCGCCTGCGTAGCCACGCAGGACTTGGTATGCGGATCTGGTGGACATGTCCTCTCTGCCACCGTGGAAACTTCCATTGAGACAGGACCTTCTTATTCAAGGACCTTTCCAACATCCAAATCTAAATTCTCTGAAGCTGACTGCTTGGAGATTGAACGCTTGATTTTATCTAAGCGGGGATTCTCTGATTCGGTCATCGATACTTTGATACAGGCACGTAAGCCTGTCACTAGAAAGATCTATCATTAGATATGGCGTAAATATCTTTTTTGGTGTGAATCCAAGGGTTACTCATGGAGTAAAGTTAGGATTCTGTCTTTTCTCCAAGAAGGATTGGAGAAAGGGTTATCAGTGAGTTCCTTAAAGGGACAGATTACTGCTTTATCAATTTTGCTACACAAACGTTTGGCAGATGTTCAGTCTTTTTGTCAGGCTCTAACTAGAATTAAGCCTGTCTATAGACCAATTGCTCCACCCTGGAGTTTGAATTTAGTTCTTAGTGTTCTTCAAGGGGTTCCGTTTGAACTCATGCATTCCATAGATATTAAATTGTTATCTTGGAAAGTTTTGTTTTTGGTTGCTATTTCTTCTGCTTGTAGAGTTTGAGTTTTCAGCGTTACAATGTGACTCGTCTCGTCTTATCTTTCATTCTGATAAGGTGGTTTTATGTACCAAACCTGGATTCCTTCCTAAGGTTGTTTCAAATAAGAATATTAATCAGGAAATTGTTGTTCCTTTTTTATGTCCTAATCCTTCTTCTAAGAAGGAGCGTCTGTTACATAACTTGGACGTGGTCCGTGCCTTGAAGTTTTACTTGCAAGCGACTAAGGATTTCCGTCAATCATCTTCATTATTTTTTCTGGAAAGCATAGGGGTCAGAAAGCTACGGCTACCTCTTTCTTTTTGGCTGAAGAGTATCATCCGCCTGGCATATGAGTCTGCTGGACAGCAGCCTCCTGAAAGAATTACGGCTCATTCTACTAGGGCTGTGGGCTTCCACATGGGCTTTTAAAAACGATGCATCTGTGGAACAGATTTGCAAGGCTGCAACTTGGTCGTCTCTTCATACTTTTTCCAAATTTTCCAAATGTGATACTTTTGCTTCTTCTGAGGCTGGTTTTGGGAGAGAGGTTCTTCAAGCAGTGGTCCCTCCCGTTTCATCAGTGTCCTTTAGCTTTGGTATTGTATCCCACAAGTAAGGATGAAATCCGTGGACTCGTATCTTGTAGAAGAAAAGTAAATTCATGCTTACCTGATAAATTAATTTGTTCTACGATACGATGAGTCCACGGCCCTCCCTGTCATTTTTCAGACAGATTTAGATTATATATATATTTTTTTTTTTATAAACTTCCGTCACCTCTGCACCTTTGGCTTTTCCTTTCTCTTCCTAACTTCGGTCGAATGACTGGAGGTGAAGGGAGGAGCTATATATACAGCTGTGCTGTGGTGCTCTTTGCCACTTCCTGTTAGCAGGAGGTTAATATACCACAAGGATGATATCCGTGGACTCTTCGTATCGTAGAAGAAATTAATTTCAGGTAAGCATAAATGTACTTTTTCTGGCAATATTTTCTTAACTTTTCGGCCTTCTGTATAAAGTGACAAATGTCAGCAAATCAAAAACTAGTAGCCATATGCCCTGTGGGCTTGTGCAGAGGTTAAGTAGGAGCTGGTTCCTCTGTGTGTATACAAAGATTGCACATTTTGATAATTGAAGCATGCTCTGATTACTTAAAGGGATAGGAAAGTCAAAATTTAACTTGCATGATTCAGCTAGAGCATGGAATTTGAAGACACTTTTAAATTCACTTCTATTTTCAAATGTGTTTTGTTCTCTTGGTATCCCTTGTTGAAAAAGAATATGCACATATCCTACACTAGTGGGAGCTGCTGCCGATTGGTACTGGCACACATTTGTCTCTTGTGATTGGCTAACTAGATGTGTTCATCTAGCTGCCAGTAGTGCAAAGCTGTTCCTTCAGCAATGGATAACAAGAGAATGAAGCATGTTTGATAATAGAATGAAATTTGTTTAACCCTTTCATGACCGGGTTAAAAAAGACTTGAAGATTGAAATCACGCGAAAGATTGCAAGATTTCAATTATGGGATCGGGTCTGGGGGGGGGGTCCCTAAGACGCTAGGAATGCCCACCAGACCGCGATCAAATCCTGCAAGCCTAGTAGTCTTCAGGACAGCCGTTTGCGATGATGTTGTATTCCGTCATAAAAAGGTTAAAATTGTATGTTCTATCCAAATCATGAAAGAAAATTTGAGGATTTCCTGTCCCTTTCAATTCTGCTGAAAAGTTGCAGGCAGAGATTTATCTTATTCAATCTTCCCAAATATAGCAAATGGTGTATATTGCATTAGTGCAGATAATAATGTACATAGATGGGTTTTAAAACCTTTTCCCCCCTTGTAATTTAAAGGTATTGAAATTACGAACCATGCGACTGCAACTCTTGAAGGCAATCAAATATTCAACAACCGCTTTGGAGGTTTATTCCTAGCATCTGGTGTAAATGTTACAATGAAAGGTATGTGTGCTTTACAAATATATATTTCCCAATTATTAATTTTACCTGATGGAGTCTAAATGTTTAATAGCTCCCTTTATTTTGTCATGTGAAACCTCCACCTATGCTACGTCTTTATATAGCCACTCCTGCAGTACTGAAACTATGTAAACAAAAGGCATCAGAACAATTCAATCTCCCAGTGTGGGTGGGAGAGCTCAGCCCTTTGTAAAAGTTGTTTGTGATTTAACTCTAAAGGGACAGCTAACTCTAAAATGTTTATTTCTTAAAAAGATAGATAATGCCTTTATTACCCATACCCCAGTTTTGTACAGCCAACATGGTTATAGTAAAGCCTAATTTTTTTTTCTTTCATGATTGTTAGAGCATGCAATTTTAAAGCACCTTTCTAATTAACTCCTATTAATTTTTCATTGTTCTCTTGTTATCCAGTCCAGGAGCTGGACCATTTTTGGTTCCGCACCCTGGGTAAGATGACATTCCTGCTTTTTCAAATAAAGATACCAAGAGAACAATGAAAAATAGGAGTAAATTAGAAAGTTGCTTACAATTGCATGCTCTATCTGAATTATGAAAGAAAAATGTGGGTTTAATATACTTTTTACCTCTGGTTACCTTGTATCTAAGCCTCCTGACAGCCCCCTTATTACATGGCTATTTATTATCTGTTGACTTGTATTTTAGCCAATTTGTGCTGTCATGCACAACTTCAGGAAGGAACATTTATCTATATGGCTCATATGAACTAGCAGTCTTGTTGTGAAAAGCTAATTAAAAAAAATGTGATAAGAGGCTGCCTGTAGTGGCTTGGAAATAGGCAGAAATTTAGAAGTTTAAATGTTATAAAGTATATTAATATAACAATGTTGGTTGTGCAAAGCTGGGGAATGAGTAGTAAAGGCATTGTCTATCTTTTTAAACGATAACATTTTTAGTGTAGACTGTCACTTTAAGTAAATAACTCTTAATTGCAGTTTGCCTGACTACGCTGTACCTTTAATGGCCAAAAAAAAAAGCTATTTCACCCTCTGCGTTTACTTAATCTAAAACCTAAAATGGCATGCTTGTATAGGATACACACAGTTAATAACTAGTCTTGTTCACATTATTAAGTAAAAAGAACAATAATCAGTTTATAGTTTTAGTCCTTTTCTGAAAATGTAACTACTGGAACAGTTATGTCTGGGAAATTTAAATAATTAGAAAAAAAAAATCCATTAATTCATGTGAAATCCCACCTTAGTTCTTGATCCAGACAACTGTACTTGTGAAGTGTGACTGAATGATACTGGTTTGCTGTGACAATTCTAAGCTCTTATGTAAACAAAGACAAATAAGTCTATTAAATGTATAAACATTAATGAATAGATTTAATAAAATATATAATGCTGCTTTTCGGAAGGCCAAATTAATAATTAGTACGTTTTGGTAACTTTATTACAGATAATAAAATTATGAACAATCAAGATGCCATAGAAAAAGCGGTCAATCGAGGCCAGTGTTTGTATAAGATATCAAGCTACACCAGCTATCCAATGCATGACTTCTACAGGTAAATCAATTAGACTGCAGCCTTTTGTAGAAAAGAAAAGTTTGATTTGACTTATGTCTGTTTAGTATATTCCAAATTCTGTATATTTAATACTAAAAAAAATGCTTTAGTGCCATCTTCGGAATATTTCCAAATACAAATTTGTAGCCTATAAATAGCGGTTTTCCTCTTTCATGGTTTTGATTTAAAGAAAAATAAATCTCTAAGCTTTACATAAGTAAAACGCTGATGAGATGTGTTGACTGAACTGTTGCTAAATTGAGTGCATTTCTTTATAGATGTCACACCTGTAACACCACAGACCGTAATGCCATCTGCGTGAATTGCATCAAGAAATGTCACCAAGGGCATGATGTAGAGTTTATTAGGCATGATAGGTATGTATTTAATAAAAAGTGTGCACTACCTTACTTTTTTTTCTCTTTAATGAAAATTACATTTCCCCTCTTCCTCTTAAGGTTTTTCTGCGACTGTGGTGCCGGAACACTGTCTAACCCTTGTACATTAGCTGGAGAACCAACCCATGACACAGATACACTATATGACTCTGCACCCCCTATAGAATCTAATACTTTGCAACACAACTGAACTCATTTACAAAAGGCGAAATCCTGCCATTCTAACCTAACTTGTTAAACTTTCTTTTGGAGAGGAAAAAAAAAAGCCCTTTTCTGTTGGATGACTGGTTACCTGCCAAAAAGAAAGGATAAGGCACTATAATGACTCAGGATAAAAAGGAAGAACTGGGCATTTTTAGAATTGCTTTGTAGGCAAAGACATTTGGAAGTGAAGAAAATAAGCTACTGGTTTGGACAGACACCAGTTGGAGCTGGTGTCTTAACAAGTAGCGTTGAGAGGCAGTCGACTTTGCAGTAGTACTATTCTATAGACAGGCAGCTTGACTTGTTGCTGCCCTTATGGACATGGGTACCAATTGCTTTTGTAACATGGTAAAATGTGAGCTAGCACTTCTCCATTTTCTTTTGAATTTTTTTTTAACATGTATTCAGATTGAGATATTTTAATGCTTTAAATCTCATGTAGTTTTGTTTTTTTTTATTTTTAATTTCAAGCAAGGTTTATTGTACTTGAAAATGTACTGTTCTGTTAGCACACCATAGAAATGCTGTAAACTGTACTCATGTCCCAGTATCTACGTTCTTTCTATGAAAGAGAAAAACACTAATCTTAATCCAGCAATTTTTCTGGTATCCTTTTGAAAAGTTAGAATGTTGTATCATTTCTTCTAGCACCCCTGGAAGTCTTCATATTACATAACATGCTGGACAAATAGCGTTCTCTTATAAGGAGACCTTGAAGCGATGCACTGAAGTGATGTGTGGATGCTTCCATCACTCCCCTTGGGAATGGGCTGGTGTTGACTTTGGTTTAAAGTTTACTGTACAGTGTCTTTCAGAATGCTCCTGTAACTGTTCATTTTTTTTTTGAACAGCATTGAACTTGCACATTGCTGGAAATTTACAAATTATTTCCTGCTAATATGAAGCTGAAACAAGCATATATACAGCCCTATACAGTTTCATAGCTTTTGTTATTTTATTTTTCCCATTTATATGTATTGGTGACAGTGGGTAATCAAACAGCCTGAAAGTGTATGCATGTACCATAACATCTAGACTTAATATATTGTGGAGTATTCAATAACCATTATGTAGAGGGTAGGTATGAATTTAAAAAAGGGGGGTTTAATTTCCTAGAAGAGAAAAAAAAATGGAAATATGGTCATTTTTAAAAAATAAAGTTTATTAGATCATAATGTGTGAATACCAGCCTTGTGAATAAACGCCAGAAACCGCAACCTGTATTTTACAAATTATTAAATCATCTTCACCAGTTTATTGACTGCTTCCCAATTGCAGAAAGGCTTCTCTAGCAAGAGATGGAGTTCCCTAAACAGAGGGGGGGAAATGAGATTGTTTCTATTAGACTAATCATCAAGTTTGTTTTCTACAGCAAGGGTGATCAGATACTAGAAAAAAGTGCCAACCCCCTAAACAGTTTCAGAATGCGAGCATGCCATTTTAAACAACTTTCCTCCGTTATCAAAAATACTTCGTTCTGTTGATATCCTTTGAAGGGATTACCTCAATAGGCTTTGAAGTGTACATGTCTTGAGACTAAATGGTAGCTGTGTTTGTAACAGACAACACTGCTTCAATATAGTTCCTACCACATGAACGCTCCTGAACCTACTCTCTAGGATTATCAACGTTAAAGTGATTTTGACAAAGTAAACTGGGAAGTTGTTTAAAATGGTAGGCTCCATAAAAGTTGAATCTCCATTTTCTACAAAACACAGCATCACCACAATGCAGTTTGAACTTGACAAAATTAGAAATTGTCTACTCAAGACCAAAACATGCAAAAGCTTGTAAGTCAAATTCAATCCTTTAAAATATAAATGTTACATGTCAACCTTTTTATAATACTTACTCTAATCTAGTGGTATCCTTTAGAAGTCATTTAACACAGTTAATACCTAATGCTCTGTCTGCTACAGGCCAAAATTGTAAAAAGGGTCTCTAATCAAAGGTATGGTTCAGTCACTATTTGACAAGAAGGTCTCTTTCTTGACTTGTGTGTGGCCTTGGAAGAATAGGACTCTAAGGTATTGATCAGCTATTAGTCAAGAGGGAAAGTATTTAAGGGAAAATGAAACAGCATTTTTCTTTCCTAATTCTGATAGAAGTCAATTTGAAAGTTGCTTAAAATTGTATTCTCTGTTACTTAATTTGCTTTTTTCTCTTGGTACCCTTTGTTGAAGACACCACAATTCACATGCATGGGCAAACATGAGGTATATATGTGTGGCCCTCAATCGGCAGTTCCTGAACCTACCTAGTTATACTTTTCAAAGGATTACAAGAGAGTGAATCAAATAGAAGTAAATTAGAAAGATGTGTAAAATGATATGCTCTATCTGAATCATGAAAGAAGAAAAAAAAAAACATTGGGGCTGATTTATGAAAGTGCGAGCAGACATGATACGATGTGGCGTATCATGTCCGCAGCACATTGATAAATGCCAACCACATACGCTGTCGGCATTTATCATTGCACACGCAGTTCTTGGCCAATCAGGGGGTGTCAATCTGCCCAATCGTATAGCCATTCGGAGCTTGATAATATGGCCCCATTGGCTTTAATATCCCTTTAAGCCTAGGTTTGTGTACCATCAATCAATCACTCCCTGTTTTCAATGTATTGTTGCTTGTATTACAACGAATCAAAGAAAATTCTGCTTGAGTACATGCAATCAATTCTAGGACGTTGTAAACTTACCTAAAGATTTTCACTTCAAGTGTGATTCTCTCAAATTCACGTGCTTTTTTGTGACCTCTCTGAATGATATCATCAGGAATGTTAGCCAGCCTTGCAGCATTGAAGCCATAACTCTTGGGGCATGCTCCCTTAATGAACTTGTAAAGGAAGGTAATTGTCTCCTGACTTGGATCCTCACATTCGTTTTCAACCATGCAGGCCTGAAACAAAATGAATATTTTCAAGTAAAGATAACTAAGGGACATTAAACACTAAAATTAAATTCAAAGAGATTAGCCTGAACATATGCAATATGAGTTTAAATATTGAAAAGTTTACTTTCAATAAAACAATGGGCGCCACCACAATGTAACATAGGTTTTCTTTTCTGCTGATCAATGACACTCTAAAAAATTATTTAATGTCCCTTTAAAGAGGTAAGGAATTAACTGAAACTCACCATATGTCCTAGGCGTACAGATGGAACATGAGTGTAATCTTCTACCAGAGAGTGATAATGTGTTGAAAACAAAGTTCGACATTTTATGTTTTCAGAGAGCTCTTTGACAACTGCACTGGCTATAGCTGTACCATCAAATGTAGCCGTGCCTCTTCCTAGATAATGGATACAATGACACTGGCATTAAAGAAAGTCCGTTTAAAAATGTATATTCAGGAAGGGTTTAACATAAATCTGAACTTATAATTGATGACATTTTTAATATTTTCAATCTTTCCTTCCAAAACAAGATAGATATGTACATGATCATACCCTGTTTTATGAAAAATTAAAGTAACTTTACAAAACACACACACACACCTACAAAAGTGTTAACACTTTGCAATATGTCACAACTTGTTTTGTTACACAAAACTAGAAGTCTTTTTTAAAGGGACAGTCTACACCAGAATTTTTGTTTAAAGATAGATAATCCCTTTATTACCCATTCCCTAGTTTTGCATAATCAACATGGTTAAAATAATACTTTTTACCTCTGATTACCTTGTATCTAACCATTTGCAAACTGCCCCCTTATTTCAGTTCTTATGACAGACTTTCATTTTAGCTGGCTCACCTGAACTAACACTCTCTAGTGGTGAAAAACTGTCAAAATGCCCTGAGAAGAGACGGCCTTCAAGGGCTTAGAAATTAGCATATGAACCGCCTAGGTTTAGCTTTCAACTAATACCAAAAGAACAAAGCAAAATTGGTGATAAGTTTAAAATTACATTCTCTATCTGAATCATGAAAGTTTATTTTGGACTAGACTGTCCCTTTAAGTCCTTGGTAGAATCAATATAAAATATTTCAATGCTCTTGCAACATCCAAATTACACAAACTCGCTCTGAAACATTCTTAGGACACAAAGGAACAACAATCTCTCTTCTGATATTGTCTGAATAACTTTAGGCAAAAATTCAAATTTAGTCCATAACACTGCCTTATCCTTATGAAAAAAAAATAAGGATCACAGAAAAGTTCAGATTCTTCTAGCAGAAGAGTAAGCTAAAAGGAATAAAACCTTTGAAGAAAGCAGTTTAACATGCACCTTATGTGTAGGTTAAACCTTTAACACCAAGTTAAGATTCCAAGGAGCAGGAATTGCTAATCTTCCTGATATTTAGCGCTGCAGAATCTGTTGGTGCTCTACAAATAACTGATAATATTCATAGTTATGTTCAGGCTTTGGCAGTATTAAACATGTAATCAAGCCAGTCTTCCTATGAAACTGAAAGAGCAGAAAACTGCCCCTTCAAAGAACTGGCAGATAAGCCCTTATCCAGATCATGTAAAAACTGCAAAATCCTAGGAATTCTAAAGGAATGCCAAGAGAAGCCACGATCTATACACCAAGAAATAAAAGGCCTTCCAATAAATCTTCCTAGTTACAAGCTTACAATCCTGAATTAAGATTTTGACCACAAAATCAGAGAAACCTCTATGTCTAAGGACTAACTGTTCAATTTCCATGCCATCAAGTTAAGAAACTTGATATCGGGATAGAAAAACAGACCTTGACAATAGGCCAAGGAGGGCAACTGGACGTCTGAACCAGATCTGCATACAAAATCCTGCAAGGCCAAGCTGGGGCAATCAGGATTATTTCTCAGTCTAGGCTTATCTTGGAGATCACTCTGGGAAGAACAAACAGATAAGCAAGCGACCAAGGAGCTACCAGAGCAGGGGTGCCAAACTGGCGGCCCACAACCTAATTATGTGCGGCCCACACCACCTCCATGAAAAATTATTAAGATATGTTTATTACTTAGAGCGAGTGCGCTTACTGTTAGGGATGCGCATATGTGCAACCTCCCTTCAGCTCTCTATTATGACGACTGTATCCCTTTGTTCTGGCAATGCAATTCACTGGTTGTATAGTAAGCAGCTGCACTATGATAGCGAGATTAATACCCCTTAGTCTTTAACGAGTAACATTGTTATGAAAAAGAAAAATGCAAACACAAATAAGTGCATAATGATTAATTTGGTACATGCAGCACTTTATGTGTGCATTACTTTGGCAGCACTGATTTAACGTATAATTATTGCCCATTCCCATCAATTTTCTCTAACTAAAAATTGCATAAATAATAAATATATATTTTATATGTATTTATTTTATATTACTATATAAACAGTGGGTCACTGCCAACAACATTGTGATCCACTATTTATAATGCAGAGGAAATGTAATTCTATGCGCATGCTAAACTGTGCGCGCTTGGAACAGGGCTGCTAGAGTAAAAAAACTATGTAAGAACTTACCTGACAAATTAATTTCTTTCATATTGGCATGAGTCCAGGAGCTAGTGATGTATGGTATATACAATCCTACCAGGAGGGGCAAAGTTTCACAAACCTCAAAATGCCTATAAATATACCCCTCACCACACCGACAATTCAGTTTAACGAATAGCCAAGAAGTGGGGTGATAAAGAAAGGAGTAAAAAGCATCAAAGGAATTTGGAAATTGTGTTTTACAAAGAAAAAAATCATAACCACCATAAAAAGGGACTCTTGCCAATATGAAATAAATTAATCAGGTAAGTTCTTACATAAATTAAGTTTTCTTTCATGTAACTGGCAAGAGTCCATGAGCTAGTGACGTATGGGATAACAATACCCAAGATGTGGAACTCCATGCAAGAGTCACTAGAGAGGGAGGGATAAAAAAATATTCCACAACCCAAAAAAGGAAATTTATGCTTACCTGATAAATTGATTTCTTCTACGATATGAGTCCTTACTTGTACAATATTATCCTCCTGCTAACAGGGAGTGGCAAAGAGCACCACAGCAGAGCTGTATATATATATAGCTCCTCCCTTCTCTCCACCCCCAGTCATTCGACCGAAGGTATAGGAAGAGAAAAGAAAAGCTAAAAGGTGCAGAGGTGACTGAAGTTTTGAACATAAAAATATAATCTGTCTAATATGACAGGGAGGGCCGTGGACTCGTCGTATCGTAGAAGAAATCAATTTATCAGGTAAGCATAAATTTCCTTTTCTTCTAGATACGACGAGTCCACGGATTCATCCTTACTTGTGGGATACAATACCAAAGCTACAGGACACGGATGAACGGGAGGGACAAGACAGATACCTAAACAGAAGGCACCACTGCTTGAAGAACTTTTCTCCCAAAATACAACCTCAGAAGAAGCAAAAGTATAAAATTTGGAAAAAGTATGAAGGGAAGACCAAGTCGCAGCCTTACAAATCTGTTCAACAGAAGCCTCATTTTTAAAAGCCCATGTGGAAGCCACCGCTCTAGTAGAATGAGCTGTAATCTTTTCAGGAGGCTGCTGTCCAGCAGTCTCGTATGTCAAACGGATGATGCTTTTCAGCCGAAAAGAAAGAGGTAGCCGTAGCTTTTTGACCCCTATGCTTTCCAGAACAAACAACAAATAGAGAAGATGTTTGACGGAAATCCTTGGTCGCTTGTAAGTAAAACTTCAATGCACGAACCACGTCCAGATTATGTAATAGACCCTCCCCTTCTTAGAAGGATTAGGACATAGAGAAGAAACAACAATTTCCTGATTAATATTCTTATTTTAAACAACCTTAGGAAGGAATCCAGGTTTAGTACGCAACACCACCTTATCAGAATGGAATATAAGATAAGGTGAATCACATTGTAATGCAGAAAGCTCAGAAACTCTTCGAGCAGAAGAGATAGCAACTAAAAAAACACTTTCCAAAATAAAAGCTTAATATCTATGGAATGCATAGGTTCAAACGGAACCCCTTGAAGAACATTTAGAACTAAATTCAAACTCCATGGCGGAGCAACAGGTTTAAACACAGGCTTGATTCGGACAAAAGACTGAACGTCTGGGACATCCGCCAGACGCTTGTGTAATAAGATTGACAAAGCAGAAATTTGTCCCTTTAACCCCTTAATGACCACAATGTACCCTGTATGTCACTGGTCGTTAAGGGTTTTTTCAGGACATAATAGCACAAGTCTAGCAAGAACACACTATTAATGCCCTCCCTCCAGAAGGCTTTGTGGAATAGAGCAGTCTTAACGTTGGTGGCAAGACCGCGCTATAAAACAATCAAGTCCCAAAAAAAGGCCAGCGACATACAGGGTACGTCGCTGGTCCTTAAGGGGTTAAGGAACTAGCCGATAATCCCTTCTCCAATCCTTCTTGGAGAAAGGACAAAATCCTAGGAATCCTAACCTTACTCCATGAGTAGCCCTTGGATTCACACCAATAAAGATATTTACGCCATATCTTATGGTAAATTTTCCTAGTGACAGGCTTCCGAGCCTGAATCAAGGTATCAATAACCGACTCAGAGAATCCCTGCTTAGATAAAATCAAGTGTTCAATCTCCAGGCAGTCAGCTGCAGAGAATTAGATTTGGATGTTGGAACGAACCTTGAATGAGAAGGTCCTGTCTCAGTGGCAGTTTCCACGGTGGCAGAGATGACATTTCTTCTGTTAAGTGTGATCAGTCCACGGGTCATCATTACTTCTGGGATATTACTCCTCCCCAACAGGAAGTGCAAGAGGATTCACCCAGCAGAGCTGCATATAGCTCCTCCCCTCTACGTCACTCCCAGTCATTCTCTTGCACCCAACGACTAGATAGGATGTGTGAGAGGACTATGGTGATTATACTTAGTTTTATATCTTCAATCAAAAGTTTGTTATTTTAAAATAGCACCGGAGTGTGTTATCTCTCTGGCAGAGTTTGAAGAAGAATCTACCAGAGTTTTTGTTATGATTTTAGCCGGAGTAGTTAAGATCATATTGCTGTTTCTCGGCCATCTGAGGAGAGGTAAACTTCAGATCAGGGGACAGCGGGCAGATGAATCTGCATAGAGGTATGTAGCAGTTTTTATTTTCTGACAATGGAATTGATGAGAAAATCCTGCCATACCGATATAATGTCATGTATGTATACTTTACACTTCAGTATTCTGGGGAATGGTACTTCACTAGAATTACACTGTAAGAAATACATAAAGGAAGGAACGTCTACTGCACAACCTGGATGTAGTCCGTGCTCTAAAATTTTACTTACAGGCAACTAAGGAATTTCGACAAACGTCTTCTCTGTTTGTCATTTACTCTGGGCAGAGGAGAGGTCAAAAAGCTTCCGCTACCTCTCTTTCTTTTTGGCTTCGTAGCATAATTCGTTTAGCTTATGAGACTGCTGGACAGCAGCCTCCTGAAAGAATTACAGCTCATTCTACTAGAGCTGTGGCTTCCACTTGGGCCTTCAAGAATGAGGCCTCTGTTGAACAGATTTGCAAGGCTGCAACTTGGTCTTCGCTTCATACTTTTTCCAAATTTTACAAATTTGACACTTTTGCTTCATCGGAGGCTATTTTTGGGAGAAAGGTTCTTCAGGCAGTGGTTCCTTCTGTATAAAGAGCCTGCCTATCCCTCCCGTCATCCGTGTACTTTTGCTTTGGTATTGGTATCCCAGAAGTAATGATGACCCGTGGACTGATCACACTTAACAGAAGAAAACATAATTTATGCTTACCTGATAAATTCCTTTCTTCTGTAGTGTGATCAGTCCACGGCCCGCCCTGTTTTTAAGGCAGGTAAATATTTTTTAATTTATACTCCAGTCACCACTTCACCCTTGGCTTTTCCTTTCTCGTTGGTCCTTGGTCGAATGACTGGGAGTGACGTAGAGGGGAGGAGCTATATGCAGCTCTGCTGGGTGAATCCTCTTGCACTTCCTGTTGGGGAGGAGTAATATCCCAGAAGTAATGATGACCCGTGGACTGATCACACTACAGAAGAAAGGAATTTATCAGGTAAGCATAAATTATGTTTTCCACTAGATCTGCATACCAAGTCCTGCATGGCCACGCAGGCGCTATCAAGATTACCAAAGCCCTCTCCTGTTTGATTCTGGCAATCAGACAAGGCAGGAGAGGAAAAGGAGGAAACACATAAGCCAGGTTGAACGACCAAGGTACTGCTAGAGCATCTATCAGTACTGCTTGGGGATCCCTTGATCTGGACCTGTAACGAGGAAGTTTGGCATTCTGACGAAAAGCCATCAAATCCAATTCCGGTGTGCCCCATTGACAAATCAATGCAGCAAACACCTCCGGATGGAGCTCCCACTCCCGCGGATGAAAAGTCCGACGATTTAGAAAATGTGCTTCCCAGTTCTCTACTCCTGGGATAAAGATTGCTGATAGATGGCAAGAGTGATTCTCCGCCCATCGAATTATCTTGGAAACCTCTATCATCGCTAAAGAACTCTTTGTTCCCCCTTGATGATTTATATATGCTACAGTCGTGATTGTCCGACTGGAATCTTATGAATTTGGCCAAGGCCAACTGAGGCCACGCTTGAAGTGCGTTGAATATCGCTCTCAGTTCCAGAATATTGATTGGAAGTAAGGACTCCTGAGTCCAAACACCCTGAGCCTTCAGGGAATTCCAGACTGCACCCCGGCCCAGGAGGCTGGCGTCCGTCGTCACTATTACCCATGCTGGCCTGCGGAAGCACATTCCCTGGGACAGATGGTCCTGTGATAACCACCAAAGAAGAGATCCTCTGGTCTCTATATCCAGATTTATCTGAGGAGATAAATCCGCATAAACCCCATTCCACTGTCTGAGCATGCACAGCTGCGGTAGTCTGAGATGTAAGCAAGCAAATGGAACGATGTCCATTGCCGCTACCATTAATCCAATGACCTCCATACACTGCGCCACTGATGGCCGAGGAATGGACTGAAGTGCTCGGCAAGTAGTTAGGATTTTTGACTTTCTGACCTCCGTCAGAAATATTTTCATGTCTACCGAGTCTATCAGAGTTCCTAGGAATGGAACTTGTCAGTGGAACTAGTGAACTCTTTTGTATATTCACCTTCCACCCGTGAGTTCTTAGAAAAGCCAACACGATGTCCATGTGAGATTTGGCTAGCTGGTAAGTTGACGCCTGAATCAAAATGTCGTCCAGATAGAGCGCCACTGCTATGCCCTGCGGCCTTAGAACTGCCAGAAGGGACCCTAGAACCTTTGTGAAAATTCTGGGAGCTGTGGCCAACCCGAAAGGGAGTGCCACAAACTGATAGTGTTTGTCAAGGAAGGCGAACCTGAGAAACCGGTGATGATCTTTGTGGATAGGAATGTGAAGATACGCATCCTTTAAATCCACGGTAGTCATATATTGACCCTCCTGGATCATTGGTAAAATAGTTCGAATGGTCTTCATCTTGAACAATGGGACTCTGAGAAATTTGTTTAGGCATTTGAGATCTAAAATGGGTCAGAAGGTTCCCTCTTTTCTGGGAACCACGAACAGATTTGAATAAAACCCCTGCCCCTGTTCTAGTTTTGGAACTGGGCAGATTACACCCATGGTATATAAGTCTTTTACACAGCGTAAGAACGCCTCTCTTTTTGTCTGGTCTACAGACAAACGTGAAAGATGAAATCTCCCGCTTGGGAGAAAATCCTTGAATTCTAGTTGATACCCCAGGGTCACGATTTCGAATGCCCAGGGATCCTGAACGTCCCTTGCCCAAGCGAAGAGAGAAAGTCTGCCCCCTACTAGATCCGGTCCCAGATCGGGGGCTGCCCCTTCATGCTGTCTTGGTAGCAGCAGCGGGCTTCTTGGCCTGTTTACCTTTATTCCAGGTCTGGTTAGGACTCCAGACTGACTTGGATTGTGCAAAATTCCCCTCCTGCTTTGTGGCGGAGGAAGTAGAGGGTCCACCTTTAAAGTTTCGAAAGGAACGAAAATTATTTTGTTTGGCCCTCATTTTAACCGTCTTGTCCTGAGGAAGGGCATGACCTTTACCTCCAGTAATGTCGGAAATGATCTCCTTTAGTTCAGGCCCGAATAGGGTCTTACTTTTAAAAGGAATAGCTAAAAGCTTAGATTTTGATGACACATTAGCAGACCAGGACTTAAGCCATAACGCTCTAAAATGGCAAAGCCTGCATTCTTTGCCGCTAACTTAGCCATTTGAAAAGCGGCAGCTGTAATAAAAGAATTAGCTAGCTTGAGAGCCTTAATTCTATCCAAAATATCATCTAATGGGGTCTCAACCTTAAGAGATTCCTCTAGAGCCTCAAACAAAAAAGCTGCTGCAGTAGTTACTGGAACAATGCACACTATAGGTTGTAGAAGAAAACCCTGATGAATAAACAATTTCTTTAGAAGACCCTCTAATTTTTTATCCATAGGATCTTTGAAAGCACAACTGTCTGTCCTCAATAGGGATAGTTGTACGCTTAGCCAGGGTAGAAATAGCGCCCTCCACCTTAGGGACCGTCTGCCAGCAATCCCAAATGGTGTTAGATATGGGAAACCTTTTCTTAAAAGTAGGAGGGGGAGAGAACGGAATGCCTGGTCTATCCCATTCCTTAGTGACAATGTCCAAAATCCTTCTAGGGACTGGAAAAAGTGTAAGTAGGGACCTCTAGATATTTATCCATTTTACACAATTTCTCTGGTGGGATGACAATAGGGTCACAATCATCCAGAGTCGCTAAAACCTCCCGGAGTAACAAGCGGAGGTGTTCAAGCTTAAACTTAAAGGCCGTCACATCTGAGTCTGTTTGAGGGAACATCTTTCCTGAGTCTGAAAGCTCTCCCTCAGACAGCAATTCCCCCACCCCCAATTCAGAATATTGAGGGTACATCGGAGATGGCCAATAAAGCATCAGAGGGCTCAGCATTTACTCTAATACCTAACCTGCTGCGCTTACCCTGTAAATCTGGCAGTTTAGATAATACCTCTAAGGGTAGAAGACATAACTGCAGCCATATCTTGCAGGGTGAAAAAATTAGACCCGCTAGAAGTACTAGGCGTCGCTTGAGCGGGCTTTAAAGGTTGGGGAGAATTGGATGGCATAACCTGATTCTCTTCTGACTGAGAATCATCCTGAGACAGACTTTTATCACCTAAAATGTTCTTTGCAATGTAAGGCCCTTTCAGTACATGGACACATTTTAAGTGGGGGTTCCACAATGGCTTCTAAACACATAGAACATTGACTTTCCTCAATGTCAGACATGTTGAAACAGGCTAGAAAACACTTTATTTAGTGAAAAAACTGAATTTATGCTTACCTGATAAATTTCTCTCTTGTGATGTATCGAGTCCACGGATTCATCCATACTTGTGGGATATTCTCCTTCCTATCAGGAAGTGGCAAAGAGAGCACCCACAGCAGAGCTGTCTATATAGCTCCTCCCTTAGCTCCTCCCCCCCCCCCCCCCAGTCATTCGACCGAAGGCTAAGAAGAAAAAGGAGAAACTTTAGGGTGCAGAGGTGACTGAAGTTTTTCAAATAAAAATATACTACCTGTCTTAGACAGGGCGGGGCCGTGGACTCGATACATCGCAAGAGAAAGAAATTTATCAGGTAAACATAAATTCTGTTTTCTCTTTTAAGATGTATCGAGTCAACAGATTCATCCATACTTGTGGGATACTTGTAGAATGAGCAGTAATTCTTTCATGAGGCTGCTGTCCAGCAGTCTCATAAGCCAAACGGATTATGCTTTTCAGCCAAAAGGAAAGAGGTAGCCGTAGCCTTTTGACCTCTCAGTTTACCAGAATAAACAACAAACAATGAAGATGTTTGATGGAAATATTTGGTTGCTTGTAAGTAGAACTTTAAAGCACGAACCACATCAAGATTGTGCAACAGACGTTCCTTCTTTGAAGGATTGGGACACAGTGAAGGAACAAAAATTTCCTGATTGATATTCCTATTGGAAACAACCTTAGGAAGGAATCCAGGTTTGGTACGTAAAACCACCTTATCTGCATGGAAAACAAGATAAGGTGAGTCACACTGTAAAGCAGATAACTCAAACTCTTCGAGCCGAAAAGATAGCTACTAAAAACAGAACTTTCTAAGATAGAAGCTTAATATCTATGGAACGCATAGGTTCAAACGGAACCCCTTGAAGAACTTTAAGAACTAAGTTTAAGCTCCATGGTGGAGCAACAGGTTTGAATACAGGCTTGATTCTGACTAAACGCTTTAACGTCTGGAACATCTGCCAGACGCTTGTGTAAAAGAATAGACAATGCAGAAATCTGTCCTTTTAAGGAACTAGCTGATAATCCCTTCTCCAAACCTTCTTGGAGAAAGGACAATATTCCAGGAATCCTAATCTTACTCCATGAGTAACCCTTGGATTCACACCAATAAAAATATTTGCGCCAAATCTTATGATAGATCTTCCTGGTGACAGGCTTTCTAGCTTGAATCAGGGTATCAATGACCGACTCAGAGAAACCACGCTTTGATAGAATCAGGCGTTCAATCTCCAAGCAGTCAGACGTAGAGAAATTAGTTTTGGATGCGTGAATGGACCTTGGATTAGAAGGTCCTGCCTCAATGGCAGAGTCCACGGTGGAACCGATGACATGTCCACTAGGTCTGCATACCAAGTCCTGCGTGGCCACGCAGGTGCTATCAGAAGTACCGAAGCTCTCTCCTACTTGATTCTGGCAACCAGACGTGGGAGGAGAGGAAACGGTGGAAATACATAGGCCAGATTGAAGGACCAGGGCACTGCTAGAGCATCTATCAGTACCGCCTGGGGATCCCGGGACCTGGACCCGTAACGAGGAAGTTTGGCATTCTGATGGGACGCCATCAGATCCAATTCTGGTGTGCCCCATAGCCGAGTCAGCTGGGCAAATACCTCCGGATGGAGCTCCCACTCCCCCGGATGAAAAGTCTGACGACTATGGATTGCTGAGAGATGGCAAGAGTGATCCTCCGCCCATCGGATTATTTTGGTTACCTCCATCATCGCTAGAGAACTCCATGTTCCTCCTTGATGGAGTTCCAGACTGAACCCCAGCCTAGCAGGCTGGCATCTGTCGTTACAATGAGCCACTCTGGCCTGCGGAAACACATTCCATGAGACAACCACCAGAGAAGTGAGTCTCTGGTCTCCTGGTCCAGATGCAGTTGAGGAGATAAATCTGCATAATCTCCATTCCACTGTTTGAGCATGCATAGTTGCAGTGGTCTGAGGTGTAGGCGGGCAAAAGGAACTATGTCCATTGCCGCTACCATGAGACCGATTACCTCCATACACTGAGCCACTGATGGTCGAGGAATGGAATGAAGAACTCGGCAAGTGGTTAAGAGTTTTGATTTTCTGACCTCCGTCAGAAATATTTTCATTTCTACCAAGTCTATCAGAGTCCCTAGGAAGGAAACTCTTGTTTGTCACCACACTCACTTTACCCTTCCTAGCAGTTAAGCAGGCAAAGAGAATTACTGGGGGGGGGGGGGGGGGGGGCGCTAAGGGAGGAGCTATATAGACAGCTCTGCTGTGGGTGCTCTCTTTGCCACTTCCTGATAGGAAGGAGAATATCCCACAAGTATGGATGAATCCATGGACTCTATACATCTTACAAGAGAATAACAACACTCTGAAAAACGGTACTGCGCCTTTAAGAGTAAAAAAGCGTACAATTTTTCCAAAACTGCTCTAAAATGTTATAATTATCCCAATTTTAGTATATATGTGTCTTATCTTGCCAGCTAAGATTGCACCACAAGTAAGGTATGCTTAACTCTTAATGAAAAAAACGGTACCCAGAAAAACGTTATGAAATTAATCAACCCCTTGCACCTCGCCACAGCTCTGCTGTGGCGCCTACCTGCCCTCAGGGGTCTGTTAAATCACTCTATCACTTCGTTTAGGCCAAATCTGTCAGTTTAGGCCCGCTGGAGCTTGCTGCTTGCATGGGAAATTCAACTGCGCATCTGAGGCGCGAAATTAGGCCCCGCCCATCTACATAATGTCTCACTGCCTAGTAAAAACCGCTGTAAAGCGGTCTAGAACCTAGCCATGTGGGTTTACATATACCCAACTATCATAGAAAGCCATGTGAACCCTCCAGTGCCATCAAAGTCAAATGTTTGCACACAAAAAAACGTTATATTGCCGTCCAAACATAAAAAAATTTGCACAAAAACCATCATGTTAACAGTGTCAACCATTTTTTAGCCCATAATACACAGGTCCCAGTAATACCCTTCTATCATATGTAGGATTACTGCTTACCCCTTCCCTTATGGGAATACTGTCAGCCAGTTCTGAAATAACAGTGTCACCAGAAAAAAAATGACTGAACATACCTCAATGCTTGTAGCATGAAAAACGTTCCTCACACTGAAGCTTCTCAAGTACTCCTCAGCTATTCTGTGGGAACTACTATGGATCTTAGTGACAACTACTAAGATCATCAGTCTCCAGGCAGAAATCTTCATCCATCTGCTGCCTGGGAAAAAATAGCACTCACCGTGCCATTTTAAATAAAAAAGTCTTGCTTGAAGAAAATAAAAACTATCATTTTATCACCTCTTTCACTTTACCTCTTCCTATTATTTAGTATAGGCAAAGAGAATGACTGGGGGTGGAGAGAAGGGAGGATCTATATATACAGCTCTGCTGTGGTGCTCTTTGCCACTTCCTGTTAGCAGGAGGATAATATCCCACAAGTAAGGATGAATCCGTGGACTCGTCGTATCTAGTAGAATGACAAGAAAAACTTAAAATATAAGCGGAGGAATCAAACTGAAACAGCTGCCTGAAGAACTTTTCTACCAAAAACTGCTTTCCGAAGAAGCAAATACATCAAAACGGTAGAATTTAGTAAATGTATGCAAATCTGATCAATTGAAGCTTCATTCTTAAAAGCCCACGAAGTGGAGACTGATCTAGTAGAATGAGCTGTAATTCTCTGAGGCGGGGCTTGACCCGACTCCAAATAAGCTTGATGAATCAAAAGCTTTAACCATGATGCCAAAGAAACGACAGAAGCCTTCTGGCCTTTCCTAGAACCAGAAAAGATAACAAATAGACTAGAAGTCTTCCTGAAATCTTTAGTAGCTTCAACATATTTCAAAGCTCTTACCACATCCAAAGAATGTAAGGATCTCTCCAAAGAATTCTTAGGATTAGGGCACAAGGAAGGGACAACAATTTCTCTATTAATGTTGTTAGACTTCACAACCTTAGGTAAGAATTTAAATCAAGTCCGCAAAACCGCCTTATCCTGATGAAAAATCAGAAAAGGAGATTCACAAGAAAGAGCAGATAATTCAGTAACTCTTTTGGCAGAAGAGATGGCCAAAACGAACAACACTTTCCAAGAAAGTAGTTTAATGTCCAAAGAATGCATAGGCTCAAATGGAAGAGCCTGTAAAGCCTTGAAAACCAAAATTAAGACTCCAAGGAGGAGAGATCGATTTAAAGACAGGCTTGATACGAACCAAAGCCTGTACAAAACAGTGGATATCAGGAAGCTTAGCAATCTTTCTGTGAAATAAAAAAAGAGCAGAAATGTGTCCCTTCAAGGAACTTGCAGACAAAACCTTATCCAAACCATCCTGAAGAAACTGTAAAATGCTAGGAATTCTCAAAGAATGCCAAAAGAATTTATGAGAAGAATACCATGAAATATAAGTCTTCCAAACTGAATAATAAATCTTTCTAGAAACAGATTTACGAGCCTGTAACATAGTATTAATCACTGAGTCAGAGAAACCTCTATTACTAGGCGTTCACTTTCCATACCTTCAAATTTAATGATTGGAGATCCTAATGGAAAAACGGACCTTGAGCCAGAAGGTCCAGCCTTAATGGAAGTGACCAAGGTTGGCAACTGGACATCCGAACAAGATCCGCATACCAAAACCTGTGAGGCCATGCTGGAGCCACCAGCAACACAGATGAGTTGCTCCATGATTATTTTTTTTTATAGATCACTCTTGGAAAAATAACTAGAGGCGGGAAAACATAAGCAGGTTGATAACACCAAGGAAGTGTCAACACGTCCACTGCTACCGCCTGAGGATCCCTGGACAGGTACCTGGGAAGTTTGTTTAGATGACAAGCCATCAGATCCATTTCTGGAAGACCCCACATCTGAACAACCTGAGAAAAACACGTGGATGGAGGGACCACTCCCCCGGATGTAAAGTCTGACGGCTGAGATAATCCGCTTCCCAATTGTCTATACCTGGGATATGAACCGCAGAAATTAGACAGGAGCTAGATTCCGCCCAAGCAAGTATCCGAGATACTTCTTTCATAGCTTGGGGACTGTGAGTCCCACCCTGATTGACATATGCCACAGTTGTGATATTGTCTGTCTGAAAACAAATGAACGGTTCTCTCTTCCACAGAGGCCAAATCTGAAGAGCCCTGAAAAATCGCACGGGGGTTCCAAAATATTGATTGGTAATCTTGCCTCTTGAGATTTCCAAACTCCTTGTGCTGTCAGAGATCCCCAAACAGCTCCCCAACCTGAAAGACTCACATCTGTTGTGATCACAGTCCAGGTTGGACGAACAAGAGAGGCCCCTAGAACTATACGATGGAGATTTAACCACCAAGTCAGAGAGATAGTCGAACATTGGGATTTAAGGATATTAATTGTGATATCCTTGTATAATCCCTGCACCATTGGTTCAGCATCCAAAGCTGGAGAGGTCTCATATGAAAACGAGCAAAGGGGATCGCGTTCGATGCTGCAGTCATGAGACCTAAAACTTCCATGCACATAACTGATGGGAATGACTGAGATTGAAGGTTCCGACAGGCTGAAACCAATTTTAAACGCCTCTTGTCTGTTAGAGACAGAGTCATGGACACTGAATCTACCTGGAAACCTAAAACGGAGACCCTTGTCTAAGGAATCAAAGAACTTTTTGGTAAATTGATCCTTTAACCATGTTTTCGAAGAAACAATACTAGGTGATTCGTGTGAGATTCTGCAGAATGTATAGACTGAGCTAGTACCAAAATATCATCCAAATAAGGAAACACCGCAATACCCCGCTCTCTGATTACAGAGAGTAGGGCACCGAGAACCTTTGAGAAGATTCTTGAAGCTGTCGCTAAGCCAAAAGGAAGAGCGACAAATTGGTAATGCTTGTCTAGAAAACAGAATCTCAGAAACTGATGATCTGGATGAATCTGAATATGAAGACATGCATCCTGTAAGTCTATTGTGGACATATAATGCTCGTGCTGAACAAAAGGCAGAATAGTCCTTTGTCACTATTTTGAAAGTTGGTACACTTACATAACGATTCAAAATTTTCAGATCCAAAACTGGTCTGAATGAATTTTCTTTCTTTGGGAAATGGAAAATGAACTTTAAGTGGCACTTAAAGCTACATAGTTTCCCTGAAGTACACAGAGATAAATTACTTTTGATTTGCTCATAGGGGTCAGCAAAACATAAAATTATTTGTTACATTCTGATAAATGTTACACATTTGCAAAACATTTCACTATAGCTGCTATATTTGACGATTTTTAAATTTCAGGCACATCAATTAAATGTCCACAACAACAAACCTTGAGAAGAAAGCTATACAGTATAGGAGACTACTATTAATATTCTCTAGCAGTGGATGACAATACTCTGACCATTAGGCGGCGCTGTTACACATTTATAAAACTGCACATAAGTGACAAAGAAACTTATAGTTCACTCCTCAGTACTAGGGAAGGTATTTGCAATTCAGTAAATATATGAGCATATTAAAAATTAAAGCAAATAAATAAATCTAGCACTGATATTCCAGCATGTCCTTTCTTTCCCTGTCAACTGGCAGTATATATATTTTTTTACTTTACTTTTAACCCTTATCTGCAAAGTGTGCCAAGTGAGCATGTTTAGTGAATTGGCAGCAATATATGGAAAAAAAAACAAAGCCGTTTAACAAGAACACGCTGAAATGTTATGCCTTCTGCACAATGTTTTTCTACTTAACTGGGAGTATTGAAGAAATCATGTAGTGTCTAACTTTGCAGTAGTGACATATCAGTGTGCAGTTTAAAAAAAGGTATTTACGCCATTTTTCTATGTTTTGGGAAGCCATTTAAAAACAGAATTTATGCTTACCTGATAAATTACTTTCTCCAACGGTGTGTCCGGTCCACGGCGTCATCCTTACTTGTGGGATATTCTCCTCCCCAACAGGAAATGGCAAAGCTGGTCACATGATCCCTCCTAGGCTCCGCCCACCCCAGTCATTCGACCGACGGACAGGAGGAAATATATATAGGAGAAACCATATGATACCGTGGTGACTGTAGTTAGAGAAAATAATTAATCAGACCTGATTAAAAAAACCAGGGCGGGCCGTGGACTGGACACACCGTTGGAGAAAGTAATTTATCAGGTAAGCATAAATTCTGCTTTCTCCAACATTGGTGTGTCCGGTCCACGGCGCCATCCTTACTTGTGGGAACCAATACCAAAGCTTTAGGACACGGATGAAGGGAGGGAGTAAATCAGGTCACCTAAACGGAAGGAACCACAGCTTGCAAAACCTTTCTCCCAAAAATAGCTTCCGAAGAAGCAAAAGTATCAAATTTGTAAAATTTGGCAAAAGTGTGCAGTGAAGACCAAGTCGCTGCCTTACATATCTGGTCAACAGAAGCCTCGTTCTTGAAGGCCCATGTGGAAGCCACAGCCCTAGTGGAGTGAGCTGTGATTCTTTCGGGAGGCTGCCGTCCGGCAGTCTCATAAGCCAATCGGATAATGCTTTTAAGCCAAAAGGAAAGAGAGGTAGAAGTCGCTTTTTGACCTCTCCTTTTACCAGAATAAACAACAAACAAGGAAGATGTTTGTCTGAAATCTTTAGTAGCCTCTAAATAGAATTTTAGAGCACGGACTACATCCAAATTGTGTAACAAACGTTCCTTCTTTGAAACTGGATTCGGACACAAAGGTGGTACAACTATCTCCTGGTTAATATTTTTGTTAGAAACAACTTTCGGAAGAAAACCAGGCTTAATACGCAAAACCACCTTATCTGCATGGAACACCAGATAGGGCGGAGAACACTGCAGAGCAGATAACTCTGAAACTCTTCTAGCAGAAGAAATTGCAACTAAAAACAAAATTTTCCAAGATAGTAACTTAATATCTATGGAATGTAAAGGTTCAAACGGAACCCCTTGAAGAACTGAAAGAACTAGATTTAGACTCCAGGGAGGAGTCAAAGGTCTGTAAACAGGCTTGATCCTAACCAGAGCCTGAACAAATGCTTGAACATCTGGCACGGCTGCCAGTCTTTTGTGAAGTAAAACAGATAAAGCAGAGATCTGTCCCTTTAGAGAACTTGCAGATAATCCTTTCTCCAAACCTTCTTGTAGAAAGGATAGAATCTTAGGAATTTTTATCTTGTTCCATGGGAATCCTTTGGATTCACACCAACAGATATATTTTTTCCATATTTTATGGTAAATTTTTCTAGTTACAGGCTTTCTAGCCTGAATCAGAGTATCTATTACAGAATCTGAAAACCCACGCTTTGATAAAATCAAGCGTTCAATCTCCAAGCCGTCAGTTGGAGGGAAACCAGATTCGGATGTTCGAATGGACCCTGAACAAGAAGGTCCTGTCTCAAAAGTAGCTTCCATGGTGGAGCCGATGACATATTCACCAGGTCTGCATACCAAGTCCTGCGTGGCTATCAAGATCACCGAGGCCCTCTCCTGATTGATCCTGGCTACCAGCCTGGGAATGAGAGGAAATGGTGGGAATACATAAGCTAGGTTGAAGGTCCAAGGTGCTACTAGTGCATCTACTAGAGTCGCCTTGGGATCCCTGGATCTGGACCCGTAGCAAGGAACCTTGAAGTTCTGACGAGACGCCATCAGATCCATGTCTGGAATGCCCCATAATTGAGTTATTTGGGCAAAGATTTCCGGATGGAGTTCCCACTCCCCCGGATGGAATGTCTGACGACTCAGAAAATCCGCTTCCCAATTTTCCACTCCTGGGATGTGGATCGCAGACAAGTGGCAGGAGTGATCCTCCGCCCATTGAATTATCTTGGTCACTTCTTTCATCGCCAGGGAACTCCTTGTTCCCCCCTGATGATTGATATATGCAACGGTCGTCATGTTGTCTGATTGAAACCTTATGAATTTGGCCTTTGCTAGTTGAGGCCAAGCTCTGAGAGCATTGAATATCGCTCTCAGTTCCAGAATGTTTATCGGGAGAAGCCCACTAGACTGGCGTCGGTCGTGACAATGACCCACTCTGGTCTGCGGAAGCTCATTCCCTGTGACAGATTGTCCAGGGTCAGCCACCAACGGAGTGAATCTCTGGTCTTTTGATCTACTTGAATCGTCGGAGACAAGTCTGTATAATCCCCATTCCACTGTCTGAGCATGCACAGTTGTAATGGTCTTAGATGAATTTGTGCAAAAGGAACTATGTCCATTGCTGCAACCATCAATCCTATTACTTCCATGCACTGCGCGAGGAACAGAATGAAGTACTTGACAAGAGCTTAGAAGTTTTGATTTTCTGACCTCTGTCAGAAAAATCCTCATTTCTAAGGAATCTATTATTGTTCCCAAGAAGGGAACTCTTGTTGACGGGGACAGAGAACTTTTTTCTTTGTTCACCTTCCATCCGTGAGATCTGAGAAAGGCTAGGACGATGTCCGTATGAGCCTTTGCTTTTGACAGGGACGACGCTTGAATTAGGATGTCGTCCAAGTAAGGTACTACTGCAATGCCCCTCGGTCTTAGAACCGCTAGAAGGGACCCTAGTACCTTTGTGAAAATCCTTGGAGCAGTGGCTAATCCGAATGGAAGTGCCACAAACTGGTAATGCTTGTCCAGAAAAGCGAACCTTAGGAACTGATGTTCCTTGTGGATAGGAATATGTAGGTACGCATCCTTTAAATCCACGGTAGTCATAAATTGACTTTCCTGGATGGTGGGTAGGATCGTTCGAATAGTTTCCATTTTGAACGATGGTACCCTGAGAAATTTCTTTAGGATCTTCAGATCCAAAATTGGTCTGAATGTTCCCTCTTTTTAGGGAACTATGAACAGATTGGAATAAAATCCCATTCCTTGTTCTCTTATTGGAACTGGATGTATCACTCCCATCTTTAACAGGTCTTCTACACAATGTAAGAATGCCTGTCTCTTTATTTGGTTTGAAGATAAGTGAGACCTGTGGAACCTTCCCCTTGGGGGTAGTTCCTTGAATTCCAGGAGATAACCTTGAGAAACTATTTCTAGCGCCCAAGGATCCTGAACATCTCTTGCCCAAGCCTGAGCAAAGAGAGAGAGTCTGCCCCCCACTAGATCCGGTCCCGGATCGGGGGCTATCCCTTCATGCTGTTTTGGTAGCAGTGGTAGGCTTCTTGGCCTGCTTACCCTTGCATTGGTTTCCAGGCTGGTTTGGGTTGTGAAGTATTACCCTCTTGCTTAGAGGATGCAGAATTAGAGGCTGGTCCGTTTCTGCGAAAGGGACGAAAATTAGGCTTATTTTTAGCCTTAAAAGACCTATCCTGTGGGAGGGCGTGGCCCTTTCCCCCAGTGATGTCTGAAATAATCTCTTTCAAATCTGGTCCAAATAATGTTTTACCTTTGAAAGGAATGTTAAGCAATTTTGTCTTGGAAGACACATCCGCTGACCAAGACTTTAGCCAAAGCGCTCTGCGCGCCACAATAGCAAACCCTGAATTTTTCGCCGCTAATCTTGCTAACTGCAAAGCGGCATCTAAAACAAAAGAGTTAGCCAATTTAAGTGCTTGAACTCTGTCCATAACCTCCTCATACGAAGATTCTTTACTGAGCGACTTTTCTAGTTCCTCGAACCAGAAACACGCTGCCGTAGTGACAGGAACAATGCATGAAATTGGTTGTAGAAGGTAACCTTGCTGTACAAAAATCTTTTTAAGCAAACCCTCTAATTTTTTATCCATAGGATCTTTGAAAGCACAACTATCTTCGATAGGAATAGTAGTGCGTTTGTTTAGAGTAGAAACCGCCCCCTCGACCTTGGGGACTGTCTGCCATAAGTCCTTTCTGGGGTCGACTATAGGAAATAATTTCTTAAATATTAGGGGGGGGGGAACAAAAGGTATGCCGGGCCTTTCCCACTCTTTATTTACTATGTCCGCCACCCGCTTGGGTATAGGAAAAGCGTCGGGGGGGCACCGGAACCTCTAGGAACTTGTCCATCTTACATAATTTCTCTGGAATGACCAAATTGTCACAATCATCCAGAGTAGATAACACCTCCTTAATCAGTGGATCTAATTTAAATTTAAATGTCACAACATCAGGTTCAGCTTGATGAGAATTTTTTCCTGAATCTGAGATTCCTCCATCAGACAAAACCTCCCTCATGGCCCCTTGAGATTGGTGTGAGGGTATGTCAGAACAGTTATCATCAGCGCCCTCTTGCTCTTCAGTGTTTAAAACAGAGCAATCGCGCTTTCTCTGATAAGTAGGCATTTTGGATAAAAGATTTGCTATGGAGTTATCCATTACAGCCGTTAATTGCTGCATGGTAATAAGTATTGGCGCACTAGATGTACTAGGGGCCTCCTGTGTGGGCAAAACTGGTGTAGACACAGTAGGGGATGATGTAGTATCATGTTTACTCCCCTCATTTGAGGAATCATCTTGGGCAATATCATTATCTGTGGCATTACTGTCCTTACTTTGTTTGGACACTATGGCACAATTATCACATAAATTTAAATGGGGAGACACATTGGCTTTCATACATATAGAACATAGCTTATCTGATGGTACAGACATGTTAAACAGGCTTAAACTTGTCAACAAAGCACAAAAAACGTTTTAAAATAAAACCGTTACTGTCTCTTTAAATTTCAAACTGAAAACACTTTATTACTGAATATGTGAAAAAGTATGAAGGAATTGTTCAAAAATTACCAAAATTTCACCACAGTGTCTTAAAGCATTAAAAGTATTGCACACCAAATTTCAGAGCTTTAACCCTTAAAATAACCGGAGCCGTTTTTAAATTTAACCCCTATACAGTCCCAGCTATATGCTTTGCTGAGACCCAACCAAGCCCAGAGGGGAATACAATACCAAATGACGCCTTCTAGAAGCTTTTTTAGTGATTCTTAGATCCTCACACATGCATCTGCATGCCTTGCTCTCCAAAAACAACTGCGCTGTAATGGCGCGAAAATGAGGCTCATTCTATAACTAGAAAGGCCCCCCAGACTAAAAAAGGTGTCCAACACAGTGCCTGCCATTTTTTAAACGTTCCCCAAGATTATAATGCCAATTATTAGCTAGAATCTGCATAATATGCCCCAATAAAGCAATCGTTCTAGCCCATAAAAATGTCTACCAGTTTTTAAGCCCTTTATTCTTTTATGTTTGACTAAGAAAATGGCTTACCGGTCCCCATGAGGGGAAATGACAGCCTTCCAGCATTACATGGTCTTGTTAGAAATATGGCTAGTCATACCTTAAGCAGAAAAGTCTGCTAACTGTTTCCCCCAACTGAAGTTACTTCATCTCAACAGTCCTGTGTGGAAACAGCAATCGATTTTAGTTACTGTCTGCTAAAATCATCTTCCTCTTACAAACAGAAATCTTCATCCTTTTCTGTTTCAGAGTAAATAGTACATACCAGCACTATTTTAAAATAACAAACACTTGATAGAAGAATAAAAACTACATTTAAACACCAAAAAACTCTTAACCATCTCCGTGGAGATGTTGCCTGTGCAACGGCAAAAGAGAATGACTGGGTTGGTCGGAGCCTAGGAGGGATCATGTGACCAGCTTTGCTGGGACTCTTTGCCATTTCCTGTTGGGGAGGAGAATATCCCACAAGTAAGGATGACGCCGTGGACCGGACACACCAATGTTGGAGAAAGACCAGTAAACAGATTTGCATAATCAACAAATGCAAGATAGATACCAAGACAATACAATAGCATTTACTCTGAATTTCAAATAAGTAGTAGATTTTTTTCTAACAAATGTCAGTTATGTATATTTCCACTCCCCATGTACCATGTGATAGCAATCAGCCAATCATAAATGCATATACGTATAGTCAGTGAATTCTTGCACATGCTCAGTAGGAGCTGGTGACTCCAAGTGTAAATATAAAAGAATGTGCACATTTTTTTTTAATGGAAGTAAATTGGAAAGTTGTTTTAAATTTTATGCTCTATCTGAATCATGAAAATTTAATTTGACCCGAGTGTCCCTTTACTAAGTTAATTTTCAAGCACTTTATTTTTCCCAGTTTACTTTTAATGTTTAAAATTTTAAAAAACATGTTCAGTTTACACCAGATTTGTGTAGAAATGGTGTTGATTTTTCAAAAAAAAAAAACCAAAACTTTAAATGTACAGAATATTGGCCCCTGTTATCGGCCTGAAAGGCGGCCAATAACTGGTATCGGCCCTGAAAAAACTATCTGTCCATACTTAAAACTGCAGGCTCTTTCTGAATCTGAAGTTTATTTTGACTTAAGTGTCCCTTTAAGTACAGAGCAGTTAACCTACCAAGTTCATCCAGAAGCACAAGGGAATGTTCTGTTGCATGCTGAAGTATACTTGAGGTTTCACTCAGCTCCACAAAAAATGTGCTTTCACCTTAAAATAAAAAAAAAATTCAAATAAATACTCAAGAATCATATGGCTGCTGATATCTGGTTTACAATCTTACATTTTCTAAGACACAAGAATTATCACCTTTACCTCTCTCTATAGATTGCCTAAAATAACTAAGGAGCATAGAAAACCTTTACTGCTCTGTCTGGATGTATAAGAGTTAAAAACGTAACGTAACTCAGCATTCACTGCACTAAGAATGCTTGGTAAGGCTCACCATTTGCAAATAGATCTCTTGGCTTCTTGCCATTGTTTGCAAAATAAGTTAAGGCGTAGCTCTTATGCAAAGTATGTATGGCTATTAATGCAGATGTATAGTAGGCCCAAATTGCTATTATATAATTTGTTCTGGTTTCTTTGTATCCATGGTTGTAAAATTATACCTAGGTAGGCTCAGAAGCTGCCGATTGGTGGCTGCACATATATACCTCTTGTTATTGGCTTTCAGCTAACTTCCAGGAGTGCATTACTGCTCCTTAAAAAAGGATACCAAGAAAATTAAGCAAATTAGATAATAGAAGTAAATAATTAAGTTGTTTAAAATTGTATGCTCTATCTGAATCATGATATACATTTTTTTCGGTTTCACGTTCCTTTGACTTGAACCATGAGAACGATTTACAGTAGTAACAGTTAAGCTATATCTTTAAAGATAGCATTGCCAATTGACAGGTCTTACATTTTGGCCCACAGTACTAGAAATATGCAGCACATCTGTATTCTCAAATGTTACAGTGCAAGTAGCTTTTACAGTAAATGTGTGGGGTTAATCAAATGTTGATCTTCGTAACTAGTGAAGTTATTTTTAATGCAAATTTAATTTAACCCTTTAATGACCAGCAACAGTCTTAATGGAGCTTAATTTTTTTGATGCTGCTGGAGGGAGGTCATAATACTGCTGGCCGTGAGAACCTTGCTATTAGCTGACAAACCCTTAATGACCAGCAATGGTCGTTTAACCCCTTAACATCTCTAGAACACAACATACGAATAGTTGTTCATCAACAAAGATGCAGGAAGTTCATATGAGGCTATAATCTTTAAAAAAGAAAATGTATGCTTACCTGATAAATTTATTTCTTTTTTGACACGATGAGTCCACGGATCATCTTAATTACTAATGGGATCCAATACCCAAGCTAGAGTACACAGATGATACGGGAGGGACAAGACAGGGAACCTAATCGGAAGGCACCACTGCTTGAAGAACCCTTTCTCCCAAAAGCGGCTTCAGCCGTGGCAAAAGTGTCAAATTTATAGAACTTTGAAAAAATGTAAAGAGGACCAAGTAGCAGTCTTGCAAATCTGTTCCACAGAAGCTTCATTCTTGAATGTCCATAAGGAAGCAACAGCCCTCTTGGAATGAGCCGTAACTCTCTCAGGAGGCTGCTGTCCTGCAGTCTCATATGCAAAACGTATGATACTCTTCAGCCAAAAAGAAAGTAGCCGAGAGAAGATTTAAAAGACTTTTTACGTTTACTAGAAGGAGAAATAACAGACAAAGCCTTCTTAATGGATTCAGAAACAAAATCTCTTATGTTATCAGGAACATTCTGCACCTTAGATGTTGAGGGAACTGCAACAGGCAATGGTACATCACTAAAGGAAATATTATCTGCATTAACAAGTTTGTCATGACATTTAATACAAACAACAGCTGGAGGAATAGCTACCAAAAGTTTACAGCAGATACACTTAGCTTTGGTAGATCCAGCAGGCAGAGGTTTTCCTGTAGTATCTTCTGGCTCAGATGCAACGTGAGACATCTTGCAATATGTAAGAGAAAAAACAACATATAAAGCAAAATAGATCAAATTCCTTATAAGACAGTTTCAGGAATGGGAAAAAATGCCAAACATCAAGCTTCTAGCAACCAGAAGCAAATGAAAAATGATTCTGAAATAATGTGGAGACAAAAAGCGACGCCCATATTTTTTGGCGCCAAATAAGACGCCCACATTATTTGGCGCCTAAATGCTTTTGGCGCCAAAAATGACGCCACATCCGGAACGCCGACATTTTTGGCGCAAAATAACGTCAAAAAAATGACGCAACTTCCGGCGACACGTATGACGCCGGAAACGGAAATGAATTTTTGCGCCAAAAAAAAATCCGCGCCAAGAATGACGCAATAAAATGAAACATTTTCAGCCCCCGCGAGCCTAACAGCCCACAGGGAAAAAGTCAAATTTTTGAGGTAAGAAAAATATGATAATTAAAGCATAATCCCAAATATGAAACTGACTGTCTGGAAATAAGGAAAGTTGAACATTCTGAGTCAAGGCAAATAAATGTTTGAATACATATATTTAGAACTTTATAAATAAAGTGCCCAACCATAGCTTAGAGTGTCACAGAAAATAAGACTTACTTACCCCAGGACACTCATCTACATGTTTGTAGAAAGCCAAACCAGTACTGAAACGAGAATCAGTAGAGGAAATGGTAAATATAAGAGTATATCGTCGATCTGAAAAGGGAGGTAAGAGATGAATCTCTACGACCGATAACAGAGAACCTTATGAAATAGACCCCGTAGAAGGAGATCACTGCATTCAATAGGCAATACTCTCCTCACATCCCTCTGACATTCACTGCACGCTGAGAGGAAAACCGGGCTCCAACTTGCTGCGGAGCGCATATCAACGTAGAATCTAGCACAAACTTACTTCACCACCTCCCTTGGAGGCAAAGTTTGTAAAACTGATTTGTGGGTGTGGTGAGGGGTGTATTTATAGGCATTTAAGGTTTGGGAAACTTTGCCCCTCCTGGTAGGAATGTATATCCCATACGTCACTAGCTCATGGACTCTTGTTAATTACATGAAAGAAAAACTATCTGTCCATACTTAAAACTGCAGGCTCTTTCTGAATCTGAAGTTTATTTTGACTTAAGTGTCCCTTTAAGTACAGAGCAGTTAACCTACCAAGTTCATCCAGAAGCACAAGGGAATGTTCTGTTGCATGCTGAAGTATACTTGAGGTTTCACTCAGCTCCACAAAAAATGTGCTTTCACCTTAAAATAAAAAAAAAATTCAAATAAATACTCAAGAATCATATGGCTGCTGATATCTGGTTTACAATCTTACATTTTCTAAGACACAAGAATTATCACCTTTACCTCTCTCTATAGATTGCCTAAAATAACTAAGGAGCATAGAAAACCTTTACTGCTCTGTCTGGATGTATAAGAGTTAAAAACGTAACGTAACTCAGCATTCACTGCACTAAGAATGCTTGGTAAGGCTCACCATTTGCAAATAGATCTCTTGGCTTCTTGCCATTGTTTGCAAAATAAGTTAAGGCGTAGCTCTTATGCAAAGTATGTATGGCTATTAATGCAGATGTATAGTAGGCCCAAATTGCTATTATATAATTTGTTCTGGTTTCTTTGTATCCATGGTTGTAAAATTATACCTAGGTAGGCTCAGAAGCTGCCGATTGGTGGCTGCACATATATACCTCTTGTTATTGGCTTTCAGCTAACTTCCAGGAGTGCATTACTGCTCCTTAAAAAAGGATACCAAGAAAATTAAGCAAATTAGATAATAGAAGTAAATAATTAAGTTGTTTAAAATTGTATGCTCTATCTGAATCATGATATACATTTTTTTCGGTTTCACGTTCCTTTGACTTGAACCATGAGAACGATTTACAGTAGTAACAGTTAAGCTATATCTTTAAAGATAGCATTGCCAATTGACAGGTCTTACATTTTGGCCCACAGTACTAGAAATATGCAGCACATCTGTATTCTCAAATGTTACAGTGCAAGTAGCTTTTACAGTAAATGTGTGGGGTTAATCAAATGTTGATCTTCGTAACTAGTGAAGTTATTTTTAATGCAAATTTAATTTAACCCTTTAATGACCAGCAACAGTCTTAATGGAGCTTAATTTTTTTGATGCTGCTGGAGGGAGGTCATAATACTGCTGGCCGTGAGAACCTTGCTATTAGCTGACAAACCCTTAATGACCAGCAATGGTCGTTTAACCCCTTAACATCTCTAGAACACAACATACGAATAGTTGTTCATCAACAAAGATGCAGGAAGTTCATATGAGGCTATAATCTTTAAAAAAGAAAATGTATGCTTGCCTGATAAATTTATTTCTTTTTTGACACGATGAGTTCACGGATCATCTTAATTACTAATGGGATCCAATACCCAAGCTAGAGTACACAGATGATACAGGAGGGACAAGACAGGGAACCTAATCGGAAGGCACCACTGCTTGAAGAACCTTTCTCCCAAAAGCGGCTTCAGCCGTGGCAAAAGTGTCAAATTTATAGAACTTTGAAAAAATGTAAAGAGGACCAAGTAGCAGTCTTGCAAATCTGTTCCACAGAAGCTTCATTCTTGAATGTCCATAAGGAAGCAACAGCCCTCTTGGAATGAGCCGTAACTCTCTCAGGAGGCTGCTGTCCTGCAGTCTCATATGCAAAACGTATGATACTCTTCAGCCAAAAAGAAAGTAGCCGTAGCTTTCTGTCCCTTACGTTTTCCTGAGAAAACCACAAACAAAGCAGAAGACTGACGAAATTGCTTAGTCGCCTGCAGGTAAAACTTTAAGGCATGAACCACGTCCAAATTGTGCAGAAGCCTTTCCTTCTGAGAAGGATTAGGACACAGAAGGAACCACAATCTCCTGATTAATGTTCCGATCAGAAACAACTTTAGGAAGAAATCCTAATTTAGAACGTAAAACTACCTTATCTAAATGAAAAAGGTAAGGGGACTCATATTGCAATGCCAAGAGCTCCGACACTCTGCGAGCAGAAGAAATAGCAACAAGAAATAAAACTTTCAAAGATAATAACTTCATATCTAAGGAATGCATAGGCTCAAATGGAGCCCCTTTGAAGAACTTTGAGAACTAAATTAAGACTCCATGGAGGAGTAACTGGCTTGTACACAGGCCTGATCCTGACTAAGGCCTGACAAAAAAAATTGTACATCTGGAACTTGTCGATAATCCTTTCTCCAAACCTTCTTGGAGAAAAGACAAAATCCTAACTCTACTCCAGGAGTAGCCCTTGGATTCACACCAATAGAGGTATTTGCGCCATATCTTATGGTGAATCCTTCTCGTTACGGGTTTACGAACCTGAATCATAGTCTCTATGACTGATTCTGAAAATCCCTGCTTGGATAAAATTAAGCGTTCAATCTCCAAGCAGTCAGCTTCAGAGAAACTAGACTTGGGTTAAGGAAGGGCCCTTGAATTAGAAGGTCCTTCCTCAACGGAAGTTTCCAAGGTGGCAGAGATGACATGTATACCAGATCTGCATACCAAATCCTGCGAGGCCAGACCGGTGCATTGAGGATCACAGATGCCCTCTCCTGCTTGATTCGAGCAATGATCTGAGGAAGAAGAGCAAACGGAGGAAATAGGTATGCTAGACTGAAGGTCCAAGGAACCGCTAAAGCATCTATCATTCCGCCTAGGGGGTCCATGGACCTCGACCGTATCTCGGGAACTTAGTATTCTATCGAGATGCCATGAGATTTAATTCCAGCTGACCCCACCTGAGAATCAGGTTGTAGAACACTTCCGGATGGAGTACCCACTCCCCCGGATGAAAGGTCTGCCTGCTCAGAAAGAACGCCTCCCAGTTGTCCACCCCTGGGATCTGGATCACCGATAGGCAACACGAATGGGCCTCCGCCCACAGAATTATCTTAGTTACCTCTGTCATCACTAAGGAACTCCTTGTTCCTCCCTGATGATTGATGTAAGCAACTGTGTCCGACTGGAACCTGATAAACTGGACCAAGGCTAACTGAGGCCAGGCGAGCATTGAAGATCGCTCTCAGCTCCAGAATGTTTATAGGAAGAACAGACTCCAACTGAGTCCAAACTCCCCGAGTCTTTAGGAAGCCCCGACTGCTCCCCACCCTAGAAGACTGGTGTCCGTTGTCACAATCCCCCAAGAAGGTCTGCGAAAGCAGGTTCCCTAGGAGAGACCACCGGTGAAGAGAATCCCTTGACTCCTGGTCCAGTAGTATTTGAGGAGACAAATCTGCATAATCTCAGTTCCATTGCCTGAGCATGCGTAACTGCAGAGATCTGAGGTGGAACCAAGCAAACGGGATGATGTCCATTGCCGCCACCATCAGCCCGAATACCTCCATGCACTGAGCCACTGATGGCCGAGGAGTGGACTGAAGGACACGACAAGTATCGGTAATCTTTGACTTCCTGACTCCTGTCAAAAAAAACATAATTTATGCTTACCTGATAAATTTATTTCTCTTGTGATGTATCGAGTCCACGGATTCATCCATACTTGTGGGATATTCTCCTTCCCTACAGGAAGTGGCAAAGAGAGCACCCACAGCAGAGCTGTCTATATAGCTCCTCCCTTAGAGAAACTATAGGGTGCAGAGATGACTGAAGTTTTTTAAAATATACTGCCTGTCAAATAAACAGGGCGGGCCGTGGACTCGATACATCAAAAGAGAAAGAAATTTATCAGGTAAACATAAATTATGTTTTCTCTTGTAAGATGTATCGAGTCCACGGATTCATCCATACTTGTGGGATACCAATGCCAAAGCTTTAGGACACGGATGAAGGGAGGGACAAGACAGGTACCTTAAACGGAAGGCACCACTGCTTGTGGAACCTTTCTCCCAAAAATAGCCTCCGAAGAAGCAAAAGTATCGGATTTGGAAAATTTGGAAAAAGTATGAAGCGAAGACCAAGTCGCCGCCTTACAAATCTGTTCAACAGAAGCCTCATTTTTAAAAGCCCATGTGGAAGCCACTGCTCTAGTAGAATGAGCAGTAATTCTTTCAGGAGGCTGCTGGCCAGCAGTCTCATAAGCCAAACGGATGATACTTTTCAGCCAAAAGGAAAGAGGTAGCCGTAGCCTTTTGACCTCTCCGTTTACCAGAATAAGCAACAAACAATGAAGATGTTTGACGGAAATCTTTAGTTGCTTGTAAGTAGAAATTTAAAGCACGAACCACATCAAGATTGTGCAACAGACGTTCCTTCTTTGATGAAGGAAGAGATAGCTACTAAAAACAAAACTTTCCAAGATAGAAGCTTAATATCTATGGAATGCATAGGTTCAAACGGAACCCCTTGAAGAACTTTAAGAACTAAGTTTAGGCTCCATGGCGGAGCAACAGGTTTAAATACAGGCTTGATCCTGACCAAGGCCTGACTAAACGCTTTAACGTCTGGGACATCTGCCAGACATTTGTGTAAAAGAATAGACAAAGCAGATATTTGTCCTTTTAAGGAACTAGCTGATAATCCCTTCTCCAATCCTTGTTGAAAGGACAATATTCTAGGAATCCTAATCTTAGTCCATGAGTAACCCTTGGATTCACACCAATAAAAATATTTGCGCCAAATTTTATGATAGATCTTCCTGGTGACAGGCTTTCTAGCTTGAATCAGGGTATCAATGACCGACTCAGAGAAACCACGCTTTGATAGAATCAGGCGTTCAATCTCCAAGCAGTCAGACGCAGAGAAATTAGATTTGGATACGTGAATGGACCTTGGATTAGAAGGTCCTGCCTCATTGGCAGAGTCCACGGTGGAACCGATGACATGTCCACTAGGTCTGCATACCAAGTCCTGCGTGGCCACGCAGGCGCTATCAGAATCACCAAAGCTCTCTCCTGCTTGATTCTGGCAACCAGACGTGGGAGGAGAGGAAATGGTGGAAATACATAGGCCAGATTGAAGGACCAGGGCACTGCTAGAGCATCTATCAGTAACGCCTGCGGATCCCGGGACCTGGACCCGTAACGAGGAAGTTTGGCATTCTGACGGGACGCCATCAGATCAAATTCTGGTGTGCCCCATAGCGGAGTCAGCTGGGCAAATACCTCCGGATGGAGCTCCCACTCCCCCGGATGAAAAGTCTGACGACTTAGGAAATCCGCCTCCCAGTTCTCTATCCCTGGGATATGGATTGCTGAGATATGGTAAGAGTGATCCTCTGCCCATCAGATTATTTTGGTTACCTCCATCATCGGTAGAGAACTCTGTGTTCCTCCTTGATGATTGATAAAAGCTACAGTCGTGATGTTGTCCGACTGAAATCGGATGAATTTGGCCGCAGCTAGCTGAGGCCACGCCTGAAGCGCATTGAATATCGCTCTCAGTTCTGGCATCTGTCATTACTATGAGCCACTCTAGCCTGCGGAAACACATTCCCTGAGACAGGTGGTCCTGAGACAACCACCAGAGAAGAGAATCTCTGGTCTCCTGGTCCAGAGGCAGTTGAGGAGATAAATCTGCATAATCCCCATTCCACTGTTTGACCATGCATAGTTGCAGCGGTCTGAGGTGTAGGCGGGCAAAAGGAACTATGTCACTTGCCGCTACCATGAGTCCGATCACCTCCATACATTGAGCCACTGATGACTGAGGAATGGAATGAAGAACTCAGCAAGTGGTTAAGAGTTTTGATTTTCTGACCTCCGTCAGAAATATTTTCATTTCTACTGAGTCTATCAGAGTCCCTCGGAAGGAAACTTGTGAGAGGGGAGAGAGAACTCTTTTTTTTTATGTTCACCTTCCACCCGTGAGATCTCAGAAAAACAAACACGATGTCCGTGTGAGACTTGGCTAGCTGGAAAGTCGACGCCTGAATCAAGATGTCGTCTAGATAAGGCGCCACTGCTATGCCCCGCGGTCTTAGAACCGCCAAAAGGGACCCTAGCACCTGTGTGAAAAACATAATTTATGCTTACCTGATAAATTTATTTCTCTTGTAGTGTAGTCAGTCCACGGGTCATCCATTACTTATGGGATTATATCTCTTCCCCAACAGGAAGTTGCAAGAGGATCACCCAAGCAGAGCTGCTATATAGCTCCTCCCCTCACATGTCATATCCAGTCATTCGACCGAAACAAGACGAGAAAGGAGAAACCATAGGGTGCAGTGGTGACTGGAGGTTAATTAAAAATTTAGATCTGCCTTAAAAGACAGGGCGGGCCGTGGACTGACTACACTACAAGAGAAATACATTTATCAGGCAAGCATAAATTATGTTTTCTCTTGTTAAGTGTAGTCAGTCCACGGGTCATCCATTACTTATGGGATACCAATACCAAAGCTAAAGTACACGGATGATGGGAGGGACAAGGCAGGAACTTAAACGGAAGGAACCACTGCCTGATGCACCTTTCTCCAAAAAATAGCCTCCGAAGAAGCAAAAGTGTCAAATTTGTAAAATGTTTAAAAAGTGTGAAGTGAAGACCAAGTTGCAGCCTTGCAAATCTGTTCAACAGAGGCCTCATTCTTAAAGGCCCAGGTGGAAGCCACAGCTCTAGTAGAATGAGCTGTAATTCTTTCAGGAGGCTGCTGTCCAGCAGTCTCATAGGCTAAACGTATTATGCTACGAAGCCAAAAAGAGAGAGAGGTAGCCGAAGCCTTTTGACCTCTCCTCTGTCCAGAGTAAACGACAAACAGGGAAGAAGTTTGACGAAAATCCTTAGTTGCCTGCAAATAGAACTTCAGGGCACGGACTACGTCCAGATTATGCAAGAGTCGTTCCTTCTTTGAAGAAGGGTTAGGACACAATGATGGAACAACAATCTCTTGATTGATATTCCTGTTAGAAACTACCTTAGGTAAGAACCCAGGTTTAGTACGCAGAACTACCTTGTCTGAATGAAAAATCAGGTAAGGAGAATCACAATGTAAGGCAGATAACTCAGAGACTCTTCGAGCCGAGGAAATAGCCATCAAAAACAGAACTTTCAAGATAACAGCTTGATATCAATGGAATGAAGGGGTTCAAATGGAACGCCTTGCAGAACGTTAAGAACTAAGTTTAAGCTCCACGGCGGAGCAACAGTCTTAAACACAGGCTTAATCCTAGCCAAAGCCTGACAAAAAGCCTGAACGTCTGGAACTTCTGCCAGACGTTTGTGTAGAAGAATAGACAGAGCAGAAATCTGTCCCTTTAACGAACTAGCAGATAAGCCCTTTTCTTAACCCTCTTGTAGAAAAGACAATATCCTAGGAATCCTAACTTTACTCCATGAGTAACTCTTGGATTCGCACCAATATAAATATTTACGCCATATCTTATGGTAAATTCTTCTGGTAACAGGTTTCCTAGCCTGTATTAAGGTATCAATAACCGACTCCAAGAAGCCACGCTTTGATAGAATCAAGCGTTCAATCTCCATGCAGTCAGCCTCAGAGAAATTAGATTTGGATGGTTGAAAGGACCCTGAATTAGAAGGTCCTGCCTCAGAGGCAGAGACCATGGTGGACAGGACGACATGTCCACTAGGTCTGCATACCAGGTCCTGCGTGGCCACACAGGCGCTATCAGAATCACAGATGCTCTCTCCTGTTTGATCTTGGCAATCAGCCGAGGAAGCATCGGAAATGGTGGAAACACATAAGCCATGTTGAAGACCCATGGTGCTGTCAGAGCATCTATCAGCACCGCTCCCGGGTCCCTGGACCTGGATCCGTAACAAGGAAACTTGGCGTTCTGGCGAGACGCCATGAGATCCAGATCTGGTTTGCCCCAATGATGAATCAGTTGAGCGAAGACCTCCGGATGAAGTTCCCACTCCCCCGGATGAAAAGTCTGGCGACTTAGAAAATCCGCCTCCCAGTTCTCCACGCCTGGGATGTAGATCGCTGACAGGTGGCAAGAGTGAGACTCTGGCCAGCAAATTATCTTTGAGACTTCCAACATCGCTAGGGAACTTCTGGTTCCCCCTTGATGGTTGATGTAAGCCACAGTCGTGATGTTGTCCGACTGAAATCTGATGAACCTCAGAGTTGCTAACTGAGGCCAAGCTAGAAGAGCATTGAATATTGCTCTTAACTCCAGAATATTTATTGGGAGGAGTTTCTCCTCCTGAGTCCATGATCCCTGAGCCTTCAGGGAATTCCAGACTGCGCCCCAACCTAGAAGGCTGGCGTCTGTTGTTACAATCGTCCAATCTGGCCTGCGAAAGGTCATACCCTTGGACAGATGGGGCCAAGAAAGCCACCATAGAAGAGATTCTCTGGTCTCTTGATCCAGATTTAGCCGAGGGGACAAATCTGAGTAATCCCCATTCCACTGACTTAGCATGCATAATTGCAGCGGTCTGAGATGCAGGCGCACAAATGGTACTATGTCCATTGCTGCTACCATTAAGCTGATTACTTCCATGCACTGAGCTACTGACGGGTGTGGAATGGAATGAAGGGCACGGCAAGCATTTAGAAGTCTTGATAACCTGGCCTCCGTCAGGTAAATCCTCATCTCTACAGAATCTATAAGAGTCCCTAGGAAGGGAATCCTTGTAAGTGGTAATAGAGAACTCTTTTCCACGTTCACCTTCCACCCATGCGACCTCAGAAATGCCAGAACTATCTCTGTATGAGACTTGGCAGTTTGAAAACTTGACGCTTGTATCAGAATGTCGTCTAGGTACGGAGCCACCGCTATGCCTTGCGGTCTTAGTACCGCCAGAAGTGAGCCCAGAACATTTGTAAAGATTCTTGGAGCCGTACTGGTAATGCCTGTCTAGGAAGGCAAATCTTAGGTACCGATAATGATCCTTGTGAATCGGTATGTGAAGGTAGGCATCCTTTAAGTCCACTGTGGTCATGTACTGACCCTCTTGGATCATGGGTAGGATGGTTCGAATAGTTTTCATTTTGAATGATGGAACTCTTAGGAATTTGTTTAGGATTTTTAAGTCCAAGATTGGTCTGAAGGTTCCCTCTTTCTTGGGAACCACAAATAGATTGGAATAGAATCCTTGCCTGTGTTCCGTCCGCGGAACTGGGTGGGTCACCCCCATTAGTAAGAGGTCTTGTACACAGCGTAGAAACGCCTCTTTCTTTATTTGGTTTGCTGATAACCTTGAAAGATGAAATCTCCCTTGTGCAGGAGAAGCTTTGAAGTCCAGAAGATATCCCCGAGATATGATCTCCAACGCCCAGGGATCCTGGACATCTCTTGCCCAAGCCTGGGCAAAGAGAGAAAGTCTGCCCCCCACCAGATCCGTTTCCGGATAGGGGGCCCTCTCTTCATGCTGTCTTAGGGGCAGCAGTAGGTTTTCTGGCCTGCTTGCCCTTGTTCCAGGACTGGTTAGTTTTCCAGCCCTGTCTGTAACGAGCAACAGCTCCTTCCTGTTTTGGAGCGGAGGAAGTTGATGCTGCTCCTGCCTTGAGGTTACGAAAGGCACGAAAATTAGACTGTTTGGCCTTTGATTTGGCCCTGTCCTGAGGCAGAGCATGGCCCTTACCTCCCGTAATGTCAGCGATAATTTCTTTCAAGCCAGGCCCGAATAAGGTCTGCCCTTTGAAAGGAATATTAAGCAATTTAGATTTAGAAGTCACGTCAGCTGACCAGGATTTAAGCCATAGTGCTCTGCGCGCTTGGATGGCGAATCCGGAGTTCTTAGCCGTAAGTTTGGTTAAATGTACGACGGCATCAGAAACAAATGCATTAGCTAGCTTAAGTGCTTTAAGCTTGTTCATAATTTCATCCAATGGAGCTGTGCGAATGGCCTCTTCCAGAGACTCAAACCAGAATGCCGCCGCAGCAGTGACAGGCGCAATGCATGCAAGGGGCTGTAAGATAAAACCTTGTTGAACAAACATTTTCTTAAGGTAACCTTCTAATTTTTTATCAATTGGATCTGAAAAGGCACAACTATCCTCCACCGGGATAGTGGTACGCTTAGCCAAAGCAGAAACTGCTCCCTCCACCTTAGGGACCGTCTGCCATAAGTCCCGTGTGGTGGCGTCTATTGGAAACATTTTCCTAAATATAGGAGGGGGGGGGGGAAAGGCACACCGGGTCTATCCCACTCCTTGCTAATAATTTCTGTAAGCCTCTTAGGTATAGGAAAAACGTCAGTACACACCGGTACCGCATAGTATCTATCCAGCCTACATAATTTCTCTGGAATTGCAACCGTGTTAAAATCATTCAGAGCCGCTAATACCTCCCCTAGCAATACGCGGAGGTTCTCAAGCTTCAATTTAAAATTAGAAATCTCTGAATCCAGTCTCCCTGGATCTAGATCCGTCACCCACAGAATGAAGCTCTCCGTCCTCATGTTCTGCAAATTGTGACGCAGTATCGGACATGGCTCTCCCATCATCAGCGCGCTCTGTTCTTAACCCAGAGCAATCGCGCTTGCCTCTTAATTCTGGCAATTTAGATAATACTTCTGTCATAACAGTAGCCATGTCTTGCAAAGTGATTTGTATGGGCCTCTCTGATGTACTTGGCGCCACAATATCACGCACCTCCTGAGCGGGAGGCGAAGGTACTGACACGTGAGGAGAGTTAGTCGGCATAACTTCCCCCTCGATGTCTGGTGATAATTTCTTTACATGTAAAGATTGACTTTTATTTAAAGTGACATCAATGCATTTAGTACACAAATTTTTATGGGGCTCCACATAGGCCTTCAAACATAGTGAACAAAGATTCCTCTGTGTCAGACATGTTTAAACAGACTAGCAATGAGACTAGCAAGCTTGGAAAATACTTTCAAATAAATTTACAAGCAATATAAAAAACGCTACTGCGCCTTTAAGAAGCACAAAAAGCTGTCACAGTTGAAATAACAATGAACCAAATTAGTTATAGCAACCAAATTTTCACAGTAAATGTATTAAGTTAGCAAAGCATTGCACCCACTAGCAAATGGATGATTAACCCCTTAATACCCAAAAAACGGATAACAATTCAATAATTAACGTTTTTATCACAGTCAAACACACTGTCACAGGTCTGCTGTGACTGATTACCTCCCTCAAAATGAATTTTGAAGACCCCTGAGCTCTCTAGAGACGTCCTGGATCATGGAGGATGAAGTAGGAAGATTGTGACTGAATTTTTACTGCGCAAAAAAGCGCTAAAAAAGGCCCCTCCCACTCATATTACAACAGTGGGGAAACTCAGTTAACTGTTTCTATGCAGAAAACAAAAAAAGCCATGTGGTAAAAATCATGCCCCAATAAGTTTTATCACCAAGTACCTCACAAAAAACGATTAACACGCTAGTAAACGTTTTTAACATACATTTTAAAAGCTATGAAGTGTTATTAATAAGCCTGCTACCAGTCGCTTTTACTGCAGTTAAGGCTCATACATTACTTCAGTATTAACAGTATTTTCTGAGTCAAATTCTATTCCTAGAAAAATACTTCAGTGTACACACACTCATCAGCCTAATACCAGTCGCTACCACTGCATTTAAGGCTGAACTTACATTACATTGGTATTAGCAGTTTTTTCTCAGTCAATTCCATTCCTTAGAAAAATAATTTACTGCACATACCTCGTTTGCAGGGGGGCCCTGCATGCTATTCCCCTTTTTTGAAGTTACCTCACTCCTCAGAATGTATGAGAACAGCCAGTGGATCTTAGTTACGTCTGCTAAGATCATAGAAAACGCAGGCAGATTCTTCTTCTAATGCTGCCTGAGAACAAACAGCACACTCCGGTGCCATTTAAAATAACAAACTTTTGATTGAAGAAATAAACTAAGTTTAAAAACACCACAGACCTCTCACAACTACCTATCTTTAGTTAGGTTGCAAGAGAATGACATGTGAGGGGAGGAGCTATATAGCAGCTCTGCTTGGGTGATCCTCTTGCAACTTCCTGTTGGGGAAGAGATATAATCCCATAAGTAATGGATGACCCGTGGACTGACTACACTTAACAAGAGAAATTCTGGGAGCTGTGGCCAACCCGAAGGGAAGGGCCACGAACTGGTAATGCCTGTCCAGAAAGGCGAATCTGAGGAATTGATGATGATCTCTGTGAATAGGGATGTGTAGATACGCATCCTTTAAGTCCACGGTAGTCATATATTGACCCTCCTGGATCAACGGTAGAATAGTCCGAATAGTCTCCATCTTGAATGATGGTACTCCGAGGAATTTGTTTAGAATTTTGAGATCCAAGATTGGTCTGAAAGTAACCTTTTTTGGGAACCACAAACAGGTTTGAGTAAAACCCTAGCCCTTGTTCCGCTTTTGGAACTGGGCGAATCACTCCCATGGTATGTAGGTCTTCTACACAGCGTAAGAACGTCTCTTTGTCTGGTTTGCAGACAATTGAGAAATGTGAAATCTCCCCCTTGGAGGGGAGTCTGAAGTCCAGAAGATAACCCTGGGTAACAATTTCTAAAACCCAGGAATCGTGAACATCTCTTGCCCAAGCCTGGGCGAAGAGAGAGAGTCTGCCCCCTACTAGATCCGGTCCCGGATCGGGGGCTACCCCTTCATGCTGTCTTAGAGGCAGCAGCAGGCTTATTGGCCTGTTTACCCTTGTTCCAAGCCTGGTTAGGTCTCCAGACTGACTTGGATTGGGCAAAATTCCCCTCTTGCTTTGCAGCAGGGGAAGCTGAAGCGGGACCACCCTTGAAGTTCCAAAAGGAACGAAAATGATTCTGTTTGGTCCTCATTTTATTTGTTCTATCCTGAGGGAGGGCGTGGCCTTTCCCTCCAGTGATGTCTGAAATAATCTTTCAGTTCAGGCCCGATTAGGGTCTTTCCTTTGAAAGGGATGTTCAAAAGTTTAGATTTTGATGACACATCAGCAGACCAGGACTTAAGCCATAACGCCCTGCGTGCTAAAATGGCAAAACCTGAATTCTTTGCCGCTAATTTAGCCAGTTGGAAAGCGGCACCTGTAATGAAAGAATTAGCCAACTTAAGGGCCTTAATTCTGTCCATAATATCCTCTAATGGAGTCTCCATCTGAAGAGCCTCTTCTAGAGCCTCGAACCAGAAAGCAGCTGCAGTAGTTACAGGAACAATGCATGCAATAGGTTGGAGAAGAAAACCTTGATGAACAAAAATTTTCTTCAGGAGACACTCTAATTTTTTTTATCCATAGGATCTTTGAAAGCACAACTGTCTTCGGTAGGTATAGTTGTATGCTTAGCCAGAGTAGATATAGCTCCCTCCACCTTAGGAACTGTCTGCCACGAGTCCCGCATGGTGTCAGATATGGGAAACATTTTCTTAAAAACAGGAGGGGGAGCGAACGGAATACCTGGTCTATCCCACTCCTTAGTAACAATGTTCGCAATCCTCTTAGGGACTGGAAAAACCCCTAAGTATTTGTCCATTTTACACAATTTCTCTGGGACCACTATAGGGTCACAATCATCTAGAGTCGCTAATACCTCCCTGAGCAATAAGCGGAGGTGTTCAAGCTTAAATTTAAAGGCCGTCATATCAGAATCTGTCTGAGGGAGCGTCTTTCCTGAATCAGAAATTTCTCCCTCAGATAACAAATCCCTTACCCCTACTTTAGAACATTGTGAGGGTATATCGGATACGGCTACTAAAGCGTCAGACGGCTCAGCATTTGTTCTTAACCCAGAGCTGTCACGCTTTCCTTGTAAACCAGGCAGTTTGGATAAAACCTCTGAGGGTTGTATTCATAACTGTGGCCATGTCTTGTAAAGTAAATGAATTTGACGCACTAGAGGTACGAGGCGTCACTTGTGCGGGCGTTACTGGTTGTGACACTTGGGGAGAACTAGATGTTAAACCCTCATTTCCATCTGTCTGAGAATCATCTATTGCAATATTTTAAGTGCTAAAATATGCTCTTTATAATTTAGACATATCAGTGCAATTGGGACACATTCTAAGAGGGGTTTCCACAATGGCTTCTAAACACATTGAACAAGGATTTTCCTTGGTGTCAGACATGTTAAACAGGCTAGTAATGTAACAAGCAAGCTTGGAAAACACTTTAATCAAAGCAAATAACACTTAGAAAAAAAACGGTACTGTGCCTTTAAGAGAAAAAAAGCTGCACAAACTCTGCAAAACAGTGTAAAAAAGCAGTAAACTCAAAAATTTTTGACAGTAGCATCATAAAGCTTTAGTAACTATGCACAACTATGCAAATAAACAATTAACCCCTTAATGTAAAAACCGGATTGACAAAACGTCAAAATCGGTAAAAAAAAACGCTCAGCACCCTGCTACATCTCTGCTGTGGCGCCTACCTGCCCTTTAGGAACGATTTGTGGGGAAAAAACATAATTTATGCTTTTGAAAACAAATATAGAGTAAATCAAGTCTCTATATGAGGTGTGCAAAGTTCAGAAGGGCGTTCAGTAGGTGGATGTTCCCAGAGTCTTCCGAAGAAGCAGGCAGCACTCTTGGAAAGTGAAGGTGGATGCCTATGAATCAAAGAGAAAGAAAGAGGCGCCTCATGGGACAGTATTGTAACAGCCAGATAAGGCAAACAATGAGACAGCCCGTGATGGGATATACTCACAAGGATAGCGGCATATGAGGATGCCTAGTAGAGCGGGACGGGACTTTTGGTCGCCCAACAGACAAACACAGCAGTGCGTGGAGACGTCAGGTCACGGGGCCCGCTCAGCCAATCAGCGGCCACAGAGAATCAGCATAGGACGTCAGAGCTGTTCCGAGAGTAGCCAATGCCAGGCTTCACGTTTAAACAGGCAGGTCAGCAGACCAATCAGGATGATGGATCTACTAGGCATCCTCATATGCCGCTATCCTTGTGAGTATATCCCATCATGGGCTGTCTCATTGTTTGCCTTATCTGGCTGTTACGATACTGTCCCATGAGGCGCCTCTTTCTTTCTCTTTGATTCATAATTTATGCTTACCTGATAAATTTATTTCTCTTGTGATGTATTGAGTCCACAGATTCATCCTTACTTGTGGGATATTCTCCTTCCCTATAGGAAGTGGCAAAGAGAGCACCCACAGCAGAGCTGTCTTTATAGCTCCTCCCTTAGCTCCACCCCCCAGTCATTCGACCGAAGGCTAAGAAGAAAAAGGAGAAACTATAGGGTGCAGTGGTGACTGAAAGTTTTAAAATAAAAATATATATGCCTGTCTTAAAGGATTACTTTCTGTTATAATTTTTAAGCTAAACAACTAACATATTAAAGTTAAAGGGACATTATACACTCATTTTTTCTTTGCATAAATGTTTTGTAGATGATCTACTTATATAGCCCATAAAGTTTTTAAAAAAAATAAATGTATAGTTTTGCTTATTTTTAAATAACATTGCTCTGATTTTCAGACTCCTAACCAAGCCCCAAAGATTTATGTGAATACGGTCAGCTACCTTCTCCAGCTTGCTGCTGTTTGTATAAAGGGTCTTTTCATATGCAAAAGAAGGGGGAGGGGGGGAGTGTCTTATTTGCCACTTGCAGTGGGCTTTCCAGCTACCTTTTCAACAGAGCCAAACTGACAGCTTCTATGTAAGTTTTTAAATAGTTTTATACTGGATTTTTATATCAGTATCTGTGCATCTTATTCTTTATAGTAGTGTCTATTACATGCAGTTATATGAAAATGAGTGTATACTGTCCCTTTAATAAACATTAATTAAAACCTACTGACCTATATTTTCTCCAAAACGAAGTTTCATAACGTTCTAAAAGTTATCTTTTATTCGCCGATTATGTCACGTTATCCTGCCCACTATTTTCAGCACTGAGTGTTCAAAATACTAAAACCAATAACTTTGTGTTTAAAGCGCCATTTTGAAACCTAGGTATTGTAAACGGATTGGTACAGAGCAAAGGATACCCACGGAGTGGGTTTGGAAAACAATTAAATTTGCAGACAAGATTTCTGATATACGGTAGAGATATGTTAATGAAATGCTATTGATAAAAAGCGTATTTGGGGTAGTTAGTAACAGGCATAGAAAATATTTACTTACAGTGGCCCTTTAAAAAACAGGGCGGGCCGTGGACTCGATACATCACAAGAGAAATAAATTTATCAGGTAAGCATAAATTATGTTTTCTCTTGTAAGATGTATCGAGTCCACGGATTCATCCATACTTGTGGGATACCAATACCAAAGCTTTAGGACACGGATGAAGGGAGGGACAAGACAGGGACCTTAAACGGAAGGTACCACTGCTTGTAGAACCTTTCTCCCAAAAATAGCCTCAGAAGAAACAAAACTATCGAATTTGGAAAATTTGGAAAAAGTATGAAGCGAAGACCAAGTCGCCGCCTTACAAATCTGTTCAACAGAAGCCTCATTTTTAAAAGCCCATGTGAAAGCCACAGCTCTAGTAGAATGAGCAGCAATTCTTTCAGGAGGCTGCTGTCCATTAGTCTCATAGGCCAAACGGATTATGCTTTTCAGCCAAAAGGAAAGAGAGGTAGCCATAGCCCTTTGACCTCTCCGTTTACCAGAATAAACAACAAACAATGAAGATGTTTGACGGAAATCTTTAGTTGCTTGTAAGTAAAACTTTAAAGCACGAACCACATCAAGATGGTGTAGCAGATGTTCCTTCTTTGATGAAGGATTAGGACACAGTGAAGGAACAACAATCTCTTGATTGATATTCTTATTAGAAAGAACCTTAGGAAGAAACCCAGGTTTGGTACGCAAAACCACCTTATCTGCACGGAAAACAAGGTAAGGAGAATCACATTGTAAAGCAGATAGCTCAGAAACTCTTTGAGCCAAAGAGATAGCTACTAAAAACAAAACTTTCCAAGATAGAAGATTAATATCTATGGAATGCATAGGTTCAAACGAACCCCTTGAAGAGCTTTAAGGACTAAGTTTAGGCTCCAAGGCGGAGCAACAGGCTTAAATACAGGCTTAATTCTGACCAAAGCCTGACTAAATGCGTGAACGTCTGGGACATCTGCCAGACGTTTGTGTAGTAGAATAGACAAAGCAGATTTTTGCCCTTTTAGGGAACTAGCTGATAATCCCTTCTCCAAACCATCTTGGACAAAAGACAATATTCTAGGAATCCTAATCTTACTCCACTAGTAACCTTTGGATTCACACCAATAAAGATATTTGCGCCAAATCTTATGATAGATCTTCCTGGTGACAGGCTTTCTAGCCTGAATCAGGGTATCAATGACCGACTCAGAGAAACCACGCTTTGATAGAATCAGGCGTTCAATCTCCAAGCAGTCAGACAGAGAAATTAGATTTGGATGCGTGAACGGACCTTGGATTAGAAGGTCCCGCCTCATTGGCAGAGTCCACGGTGGAACCGAGGACATGTCCACTAGGTCTGCATACCAAGTCCTGCGTGGCCACGCAGGTGCCATCAGAATCACCGAAGCTCTCTCCTGCTTGATTCTGGCAACCAGACGTGGGAGGAGAGGAAACGGTGGAAATACATAGGCCAGATTGAAGGATCAAGGCACTGCTAGAGCATCAATCAGTACCGCCTTGGGATCCCGGGACCTGGACCCGTAACGAGGAAGTTTGGCATTCTGACGGGACGCCATCAGATCCAATTCTGGTGTGCCCCATAGCTGAATCAGCTGGGCCAATAACTCCGGATGGAGTTCCCACTCCCCCGGATGAAAAGTCTGACGACTTGGGAAAGCCGCCTCCCAGTCCTCTACTCCTGGGATGTGGATTGCTGAGAGATGGCAAGAGTGAACCTCTGCCCATTGGATTATTTTGGTTACCTCCATCATCGCTAGAGAACTCCTTGTTCCTCCTTGATGATTGATACAAGCTACAGTCGTGATGTTGTCCGGCTGAAACCTGATGAATTTGGCCGCAGCAAGATGAGGCCATGCCCGAAGCGCATTGAATATCGCTCTCAGTTCTAGAATGTTTATCGGAAGAAGAGATTCCTCCCGAGACCATAAGCCCTGTGCTTTCAGGGAGTTCCAGACTGCACCCCAGCCTAGCAGGCTGGCATCTGTCGTTACAATGAGCCACTCTGGCCTGCGGAAGTACATTCCCTGAGACAGGTGGTCCTGAGACAACCACCATGGTCTCATGGTCCAGATGCAGTTGAGGAGATAAATCTGCATAATCCCCATTCCACTGTTTGAGCATGCATAGTTGCAGTGGTCTGAGGTGTAGGCAGGCAAAAGGAACTATGTCCATTGCCGCTACCATGAGTCCGATTACCTCCATACACTGAGCCACTGATGGCCGAGGAATGGAATGAAGAGCTCGGCAAGTGGTTAATAGTTTTGATTTTCTGACCTCCGTCAGAAATATTTTCATTTCTACCGAATCTATCAAAGTCCCTAGAAAGGAAACTCTTGTAAGAGGGAAGAGAGAACTCTTTTTTTATGTTCACCTTCCACCCGTGAGATCTCAGAAAAGCCAACACGATGTCCGTGTGAGACTTGGCTAGCTGGAAAGTCGACGCCTGAATTAAGATGTAGTCTAGATAAGGCGCCACTGCTATGCCCCGTGGTCGTAGAACCGCCAGAAGGGACCCAAGCACCTTTGTGAAAATTCTGGGAGCCGTGGCCAACCCGAAGGGAAGGGCCACAAACTGGTAATGCCTGTTTAGAAAGGCGAATCTGAGAAATTGATGATGATTTCTGTGAATAGGGATGTGTAGATACGCATCCTTTAAGTCGTGATATATTGACCCTCCTGGATCAGAGGTAGAATAGTCCGAATAGTCTCCATCTTGAATGATGGAACTTTGAGGAACTTGTTTAGAATTTTGAGATCCAAGATTGGTCTGAAAGTTCCCTCTTTTTTGGGAACCACAAACAGGTTTGAGTAAAACCCTAGCCCCTGTTCCTCTTTTGGGACTGGGCGGATCACCCCCATGGTATGTAGGTCTTCTACACAGCGTAAGAACGCCTCTCTCTTTGTCTGGTTTACAGACAATCGAGAAATGTGAAATCTCCCCCTTGGAAGGGAGTCTTTGAATTCCAGAAGATATCCCTGGGACACAATTTCTAAAGCCCAGGGATAGTGAACATCTCTTGCCCAAGCCTGAGTGAAGAGAGAGAGTCTGCCCCCTACTAGATCCGGTCCCGGATCGGGGGCTACCCCTTCATGCTGTATTAGAGGCAGCTGCAGGCTTCTTGGCCTGTTTACCCTTGTTCCAAGCCTGGTTAGGTCTCCAGACTGACTTGGATTGGGCAAAATTCCCCTCTTGCTTTGCAGCAGAGGAAGCTGAAGCGGGACCACTCTTAAAGTTCCGAAAGGAACGAAAATTATTTTGTTTGGTCCTCATCTTATTTGATCTATCCTGAGGGAGGGCATGACCTTTCCCTCCAGTGATGTCTGAAATAATCTCTTTTAGTTCAGGCCCGAATAGGGTCTTTCCTTTGAAAGGGATGTTCAAAAGTTTAGATTTAGATGACACATCAGCAGACCAGGACTTAAGCCATAACGCCCTGCGTGCTAAAATGGCAAAACCTGAATTCTTTGCTGCTAATTTAGCCAGTTGAAATGCGGCATCTGTAATAAAAGAATTAGCCAACTTAAGGGCCTTAATTCTGTCCATAATCTCCTCTAATGGAGTCTCCATCTGAAGAGCCTCTTCTAGAGCCTCAAACCAGAAAGCAGCTGCAGTAGTTACAGGAACAATGCACGCAATAGGTTGGAGAGAAAAACCCTGATTAACAAAAATTTTCTTCAGGGGACCCTCTAATTTTTTATCCATAGGATCTTTGAAAGCACAACTGTCTTCGATAGGAATAGTTGTACGCTTAGACAGAGTAGAAATAGCTCCCTCCACCTTAGGACTGTCTGCCACGAGTCCCGCATGGTGTCAGATATGGGAAACATTTTCTTAAAAACAGGAGGGGGAGTGAACGGAATACCTGGTCTATCCCACTCCTTAGTAATAATATTCACAATCCTCTTAGGGACTGGAAAAACATCAGTGCAAACAGGAACCTCTAAGTATTTATCCATTTTACACAATTTCTCTGGAACCACTATAGGGTCACAATCATCTAGAGTCGCTAATACCTCCCTGAGCAATAAGCGGAGGTTTTCAAGCTTAAATTTAAAGGCCGTCATATCAGAATCTGTCTGAGGAAGCGTCTTTCCTGAATCAGAAATTTCTCCCTCAGATAACAAATCCCTCACCCCTACTTCAGAGCATTGTGAGGGCATATCAGATACGGCTACTAAAGCGTCAGACGGCTCAGCATTTTTCCTAAACCCAGAGCTGTCCCGCTTTCCTTGTAAACCAGGCAGTTAAGATAAAACCTCTGTGAGAGTTGTATTCATAACTGTGGCCATGTCTTGTAAAGAAAAAGAATTTGACGCACTAGAGGTACTTGGCGTCACTTGTGCGGGCGTTACTGGTTGTGACACTTGGGGAGAGCTAGATTGCGAACCCTCATTTACTTCTGACTGAGAATCATCTATTGCTCTTTTTTAAGTGCTAATATATGTTCTTTAAAGTTTATAGACATATCAGTACAATTGGGACACATTCTAAGAGGGGGCTCCACAATGGCTTCCAAACATATTGAACAAGGATTTTCCTTGGTGTCAAACATGTTAAACAGGCTAGTAATGTAACAAGCAAGCTTGGAAAATACTGTAATCAAAGTAAATAACACTTAATTAACTTAACTGAATTAAAATGGTACTGTGCCTTTAAGAGAAAAAAAGCTGCACAAATTCTGCAAAACAGAGTAAAAAAGCAGTAAACTTAACGAAATTTTTACAGTAGCATCATAAAGCCTTAGTAACTTTGCAAATAAACAATTAACCCCTTAATGGCAAAACCGGATTGAAAAAACGTCAAAACCGGTAAAAAGGACTTTCAGCACCTTGCCACAGCTCTGCTGTGGCTCCTACCTGCCCTTCAGAACGATTTGTGGGGAAAACTTCTTTTACAGCCCTCAAACACAGCAGGAACCTCTGGAGAAGCAGTTAGATGTCTCTGAGGAAAAGAAACTGCGCAACTGAGGCGCGAAAATAGGCCCCTCCCACCTCACTCGATGTTTTGAGGCCTATCAGAAAAACACCAGAGTGTCTCTTAATTAACCATGTGGGTTAAAAAACCCAAAAACAAGCCACAATGACCCCTTTAGTCCCTTCAAAAAAACGTTATAATTGCATCATTTACTGAATAAACAAAAAACGTTTTTTCCTAACAGTGTCACCAGTAACTAATGAGCCCTTCATGCAAGCTGAAATTCCTATCCAAGTGTCTGAATACAGCTTACCTTTCCCTCATGGGGATATTGCCAGCCTTTTCTAGAATTAACACAGTCTGTCTAGAAAAATATAGACTGAACATACCTCATATGCAGCTTAGCATGCAAAACGTTCCCCCAACTGAAGTTTTCCTATACTCTTCAGCCCTTCTGAGAACAGCAGCGGATCTTAGTTACAAAGTGCTAAGATCAACATCCTCCTTGCAGAAATCTTCATCCCTTTTCTGCCAGAGTAAATAGTACACACCGGTACCATTTAAAATAAACTTTTGCTTGAGAAATAAAAAACTAAAATTTTTGTCACCACACTCGCTCTGCCCTTCCTAGTACTTAGAGTAGGCATAGAGAATGACTGGGGGTGGAGCTAAGGGAGGAGCTATATAGACAGCTCTGCTGTGGGTGCTCTCTTTGCCACTTCCTGTAGGGAGGGAGAATATCCCACAAGTAAGGATGAATCCATGGACTCGATACATCTAACAAGAGAAAAACTTCTTTACAGCCCTCAAACACAGTAGGAACCTCTGGAGAAGCAGCTGGATGTCTCTGAGGAAAAGAAACTGCGCAACTGAGGCGCGAAAATAGGCCCCTCCCACCTCACTCGATGTAATGAGGCCTAAGAGAAACACAACAGAGTGTTTCTTAAACTAGCCATGTGGGTTAATAACCCATAAACAAGCCACAATGACCCCTTAAAGTCTCTCAAAAAACGTTATATTTGCAATAAAAACGTTTTTTCCTATCAGTGTCACCAGTAACTAATGAGCCCTTTATGCAAGCTGGGATTCCTATAAATTTCTGAATACAGCTTACCCTTCCCTCATGGAGATATAGCCAGCCTTTTCTAGAAATAACAGTCTGTCTAGAAAAAAAATAGACTGAACATACCTAAATGCAGTTTAGTCTGCAAACCGTTCCCCCAACTGAAGTTTTCCTGTACTCTTCAGCCCTTGTGAGAACAGCAGTGGATCTTAGTTACAAAGTGCTAAGATCATTATCCTCCTTGCAGAAATCTTCATCCCTTTTCTGCCAGAGTAAATAGTACACACCGTTACCATTTAAAATAAACATTTGCTTGAGAAAATAAAAACTAACATTTTTGTCACCACACTCACTTTACCCTTCCTAGCAGTTAAGCAGGCAAAGAGAATGACTGGGGGGGCGGAGCTAAGGGAGGAGCTATATAGACAGCTCTGCTGTGGGTGCTCTCTTTGCCACTTCCTGATAGGAAGGAGAATATCCCACAAGTATGGATGAAACCGTGGACTCAATACATCTTACAAGAGAAATCCTCATTGATAGAGAATTTATTATAGTTCCCAAGAAAGTTACCCTTGTATTTGGGACTAAAACCCTTTTCCCAATTTACCTTCCACCCATGACATCGCAGGAAGGATAACACCATGTCCGTGTAGGATATTGTATAGAAGTATTTTCTATAAGAAAAAACTAAGGGGACACGCTGTAGTGTTGATAGAAATTGTGTTGATGTGAATGAAATTCCTCTGATATCGTGTGAGTTGAACCGTGACAGATAAGTATGTGAGAGTAGAGGTGTATATGTGTATATGATTGGGTGAAATCTTGTTAATCAAAGGAGAATGTGTGACTTGTTACAAACCGTAAGACTTGAAACAATTGTGATACATAAGCAAAAAAATCATGAAACAATTGTGATACCTAAACAAAAAATCAGTTGGAATATTGCAAAGAACTAAAGACTTGCAACAAAATATGTGAACAGTTGAATTTGATTAAACTCAAAAAACTGAAAAGTCCAATATGTGATAAGTGCTCAGAGATAAAAAGTCCATATTATCTTCTATTGTTTGGTATATTGCGAGTGATATCAATCTCATTTGTTGTCATATCTGAATAGCTCTTTTAGATCAGTAAAAGCCTAGCATACACAAGGTCAAGGGTTCGAGCCCAACCCAGAGGAAAACATATATATTTTTTTTCTAGTTTATATATATTCTTTATTGATTATATACAGATTTGTTTTGCACACTAAACAATAGTCACCACTGGGATCTTATTTTGATATAACCCAATAGTCTTTTGAGGTGACAACATGTTTATCTATAGGATAGGATACATACACAGGTTTAGCTTCTTTTTTTTTTTTTTTCAGAAACACTATCACAGGTGTTACTCATCAATGCAAATACATGCTGTTTTTATGTTTGTTCTTTTTGTTTTTTGTTTTTTCATGATATGAATATATTATCTGATTGCTGCTCAAACACAATTTTGATACATGTTCCATTTTTTATTGTATTTTTGTTTTTTTAACATTTTATTGTCAATTCTTTGGAGATGACCTCCACATTTTGATTCCGGGTAACTGTCAGGTATAAATGGTAGCCTGTTGAACACCTTTGTATATGCCTGAGGAAACGGTCCTTTACGGACTGAGAAACGCGTAGCAATTAAATACTTGTTTTTAGACAGACCCGGTTTTCTGTGCCTTTTTAATATTACCACAGTTTGCAGTGGTTATACCCAGTTTGGTTTTTATCCCTTTGTTCCATACACTGACATTGGAAACTCGTTTGGAAACAAGGCTGATCGTGTGAGCAGCTACCCTTTTGGGATAAACAACACAGCCCTTTGGACTTCCACAGTGGCGATCTGGCTCACCAGACGACACACAGCCGACTCCATCTACCTCATCTGACCCACCCACAGATCTCCCGGGTGAGACCCCCAGCGTACTGACTGCTGGTCCTGAATGTCAGCCTGCCTGTATGCACCCAGTTGGTTCTAGGTGCCACTCCACTTGTGAGTAGATTTTATTATAACTACTGTTTTCCAGTTTTCCAAACTGATTCACACTATGTTGGCGCCCCTTGTTTTTCTATCCTCCCGTATAGGATATTGCTTGTTCTAATGATGGTGCCTGGACTAGGATGTCATCCCGATAGGGCGCCAATGCAATGCCCCTAAACCGAAACACCGCCATCAGTGATCCCAGAATCTTTGTGAAAATTCTGGGAGCTGTGGCAAGACCGAAGGGAAGAGCCACAAACTGGTAATGTTTGTCCAGAAAGGCAAACCTTAAGAACTTGTGATGATTCTTGTGATCAAAAATTGGCCTGAATTTTCCCTCTCTTTTCTGGGAACCACGAACAGAATGGAATAAAATCCCAGACCCTGTTCCTGTATTGGAACAATCACTCCCAGGTCAGAGAGGTCTCTTACACAGCGTAAGAACGCCTCTTTTTCCACAGATAACCTTGAAATCAGAAAACCTGCCTCTGGGAGGAAAACTCTTGAATTCTGGTTTGTATCCCTGGGACACTGTCTACTGCTCAGGGATCCTGAACATCTCGAACCCAAGTCTGAACGAAAAAAGAAAAGTCTGCCCCCTAAAAGTCCAGTCCCGGATCGGGGGCAGGCCCTCTTCGACACAATAGCAGGCTACTTGGATAGTTTTCCCTTATTCCAAGACTGATTGGGTCTCCATGAAGGTTTAGCCTGATCCTGTTTGAAGGCAACAAACAATGGTAGTTATACTCAATAGGCTCCCGGAATATGCTAGAGGGACGTCTTTTAGAATCAGTCCGTAACAGGTGATCAACAAGTGACCGACATCAACAGCGTACAGCCATATAGGATACCTGAATATAAATGAAACTAAGGTATTTTGCAGCTACAGTGGATCATAGCACACAGAGTATATATATATATATATATATATATATATATATATATAAGTTCACTCACCGCACTTCTCCAGAAGGGATGCCTCTATTATACGCTTTCCTTACACTAGCGAGAGGTCTTACCCGTCACGGTGAGTCAGTCCTTATTCCGCTCCTATCCACTTCCACACTCGCGGACGCTGCCTAATCGAGCAACTCGGCTGTTCCAATGCACACTTCCTGTGGATGATTCACATACTTCCTTGCACTGCCGCTTAAAGCAACTTGGATCCGTTTAGCGAACTCCTCCCGGTTCACAACAGCAGGTAAATCAAAAGAAAAGATTTGGTCCGAAGTTGTTTAAAACAGATAATTCTTTATTATATTTGTTCCATCTTAAAAAGGATACACACGCAACAAATGGTGTAAGCAGGGTCGGTCTTACGCGTTTCGGCGGTAAAATTACGCCTTAATCATAGACATGGTCTATGATTAAGGCGTAATTTTACGGCCGAAACGCGTAAGACCGACCCTGCTTACACCATTTGTTGCGTGTGTATTGTCTCCTTTTAAGATGGAACAAATATAATAAAGAATTATCTGTTTTAAGCAACTTCGGACCAAATCTTTTCTTTTGATTTACCTGTTTGGAGGCGTCTCATAAGGGTCTCAAGGTGCTGCTCATTTTATCGACCTTACTGGGGACCAAACCTGCAACCCTTGAGTAGCTACTGAGCTCAGCCATAGTGCCTTAGTGCTTGGGGCAGATAGCTCAGCATGCTATCTGTCCGAATAGAACCAGACAACGTATGAGCTAGTATGCTGCCGCAAAAAAAGTAGCAATACCAACCTGGGATATCATCTTGAGCAAACCTCACTATCCAGCCAAGACTCCATGAGAGGTCCTCTAATAAAAACCTCTCTGTCAATATGGGAAATGTAGATAAAAGGGGGATACCCACTCACTCATTTCCTATTACCGCTTCTTGGTACCACATAAAATTAACAACGACCGACATGTCGTTCCAGAGTAGCTAAAAAAAATACTCCTTAAGTAATAACCGGAGAAGAGCTAGCTTAAACCTGAAGATATTACTTCAATATCAGCAGGAGGAATCATACCGTCAGAACTGAGATCTTACCCTCATATACTACCGAAGTATCCCCTTCCTCATGTAACTTAGAGGGAACCTCTAAGATAGTAATCTACTGTGACAGAAACCTCACTCACTGAATATTTAGTCTTCCTCTTGCGCTCTCCCTGCAGCATGGGAAAAGCAGACAACACACATGACAAGCACAGAAGGAAACGATGTCTTGCAAGATAACCCCAAGAGGACTCGTGAAGGAAGCGCAGGGCACTGGATGAATGAACGCTATGTTTTTAGGACACTTGAGGAGAAGGCTGCAGAAAATATTGAACATTGTCAGAATGCTTCTGAAACATCCGAGGCAATGTTGGCTCTGAAACCCCCCCCCCCCCCAAAAAAAAACTTTTTTCTATAAAAAAAACCTCTTAATACATGGGAAACAGAAAGTCTTTTTGTCAATCCACAGAAGTATCAAGACATAACATGTAAATAACATCCTTACTCGTCTTTTATTAAATAAAACTGAATATCAAAACAAAAATTACCGTGACCTTTAAAGATAAAACCCCTTAACATTGGCTATACTAATTAATATGGAGAAGGGCCTCTTGGACCAGCTGAATAAGCAATTTGCTTACTAAAAATGGCTGGTACTGTGTCTTTAAAATGTTAAATACACTGCTTTATTTCTAACAAATAAAGATTCTTTAGGGAATACAGAATTCCCCAACCTCATCTAAGTATTGAAGAGAAGTCTTCCAGACCTCAGATGGAACACTAACAAATAGTAGTTTGACTACTGTAAGCACAAATTTTGTATTGCATGTAAATCCTATCTGCTGTATTATACAGTACAGCAGAGACGGCATCCAGACTACCCAAAAAAGCTTGTTTCGTTCTGTGAGAGAAGCCTCTCTGCTGCCTGACTCACAAGGCAGCAGAGAAGGAATCCGCAGTACTCAAATACTTAAGCCGTACTGATGAGAAGCCTCTCTGCTGCATGATTCACAACACAGCAGAGAAGGCATCCGCAGCACTCAATGCTATTTCTATAATGAACGAGAAGCCTCTCCGCTGCATAGTCACAGCCCAGCAGAGAAGGCATCCGGGCCACAGAAAAACACTCTGATTCACTGGGAATGAGACAAAAGAGCGTGCAAACAATGGCGCGTATCTTAGCCCCGGACGGCTAAAATGTAAAGCAGAATTCGCGCTCTTACAGCATGTCTGTATACATAGCTTACAACATGGCAAAACTTTTACATAGACAAACTTCCCGGTCAGCTAGTAAATTAAAAGAAAGCCGACGGGAGTAGAATTGCCCCTAACCTGCTTACCACGTTAACATGTATCCTGTCATGTACAAAACAGGTTAAACCTCCCATACGGCTGCAACGTGAAATAAGCCGTTGGGAGTTGCAAATATGCTAAATCATAAAAGGAAATTTATGCTTACCTGATAAATTGATTTCTTCTACGATACGACGAGTCCATGGATTTCATCCTTACTTGTGGGATATTATCCTCCTGCTAACAGGAAGTGGCAAAGAGCACCACAGCAGAGCTGAATATATAGCTCCTCCCTTCCCCTCCACCTCCAGTCATTCGACCGAAGGTTATAGGAAGAGAAAGGAAAAAATAAAAGGTGCAGAGGTGACTGAAGTTGTAAATAATAATAATCTGTCTTAAATTGACAGGGAGGGCCGTGGACTTGTCGTATCGTAGAAGAAATCAATTTATCAGGTAAGCATAAATTTCCTTTTCTTCTACAAGATACGACGAGTCCACGGATTTCATCCTTACTTGTGGGATACAATACCAAAGCAACAGGACACGGATGAAAGGGAGGGACAAGATAGACCTAAAAAAGAAGCCACCACTGCTTGAAGAACTTTCCTCCCAAAAACAGCCTCAGAAGAAGCAAAAGTATCAAATTTATAAAATTTGGAAAAGTATGAAGGGACGACCAAGTCGCAGCCTTACAAATCTGTTCAGATGCATCGTTTTTAAAGGCCCATGTGGAAGCCACAGCCCTAGTAGAATGAGCCGTAATTCTTTCAGGAGGCTGCTGTCCAGCAGTCTCATATGCCAGGCGGATGATACTCCTCAGCCAAAAAGAAAGAGGTAGCCGTAGCTTTCTGACCCCTACACTTTCCAGAATAAACAATGAATAATGAAGATGATTGACAGAAATCCTTAGTTGCCTGTAAGTAAAACTTTAAGGCACAGGCCACGTCCAGATTATGCAACATAAAGGAAGGAACAACAATTTCCTGATTAATATTTTTGATCGAAACAAACTTAGGAAGAAATCCAGGTTTAGTACGTAAAACCACCTTATCAGAATGAAAAAGGAGATAAGGCAAATCACACTAACGCTGAAAAGCTCAGAAACTTTTCGAGCAGAAGAAACAACCAAAACAGAACTTTCCAAGATAATAATTTAATATCTATGGAATGCATAGGTTCAAACGGAACCCCTTGAAGAACACAAAGAACTAAATTCAAACTCCAGGGAGGAGTAATAGGTCTAAATACAGGCTAAATTCTAGATAGAGCCTGACAAAAAGACTGAACATCTGGCACATCTGCCAACGTTTGTGAAACAAAATTAGCAAAGCAGAAATTTGTCCCTTTAAGGAACTTGCTGATAACCCTTTCTCCAGTCCTTCTTGGAGAAAAGACAGAATCCTAGGAATCCTATCTTTACTCCATGAGTAACCCTTGGATTCACACCAATAAAGATATTTACGCCATATCTTAGGATAGATTTTTCTAGTGACAGGCTTTCTAGCCTATATCAAAGTATAGATGACAGAATCAGAGAATCCTTGCTTCGATAAAATCAAGCGTTCAATCTCCACGCAGTCAGCTGCAGAGAAAGAAGATTTGGATGTTGGAAAGGACCTTGAATGAGAAGGTCCTGTCTCAAAGGACGTTTCCACTAGATCCGTATACCAAGTCCTGCGTGGCCACGCAGGCGCCATCAGGATTACTGAAGCTCCCTCCTGTTTGATTCGAGCAATCACGCGTGGAAGGAGAGGAAATGGTGGAAACACATAAGCTAGGCTGAACCACCAAGGCACTGCCAAGGCGTCTATCAGTTCGGCCTGAGGGTCCCTTGACCTGGATCCGTATCTTGGAAGCTTTGCATTCTGTCGAGATGCCATCAGATCCAATTCCGGTCTGCCCCATCATAAAATCAGTGAGGCAAATGCCTCCGGATGGAGTTCCCACTCCCCCGGATGAAAGGTCCATCGACTTCGCAATCTACATCCCAGGAGTAGAGAACTTGACAGACAAGAGTGGGCCTCCGCCCATCGGATTATCTTGAATACTCTATCATCGCTAAGGGACTCCTTGTTCCCCCCTGATGATTGATATATGCCACAGTCGTGATGTCCGACTGGAATCTGATGAATTTGGCCGAAGCCAACTGAGGCTACGCCTGAAGCACATTGAATATTGCTCTCAGTTCCAGAATATTGATTGGAAGTAGAGACTCCACCTGAGTCCAAACACCCTGAGCCTACAGGGAATTCCAGACTGCACCCCAGCCCAATAGACTGGCATCCGTTGTCACTATCACCCACAAGGGTCTGCGGAAACTAGTCCCCTGGGACAGATGATCCAGCGACAACCACCAAAGAATTGAGTCTCTGGTTTTTTTTATCTAGATTTATCCGAGGAGATAAATCTGCATAATCCCCATTCCACTGTCCAAGCACGCACAGCTGCAGTGGTCTGAGAGGAAAACAAGCAAACGGAATGATGTCCATTGCCGCTACCATGAATCCAATTACCTCCATACACTGAGCCACTGATGGCCGAGGAATGGACTTAAAAGTGCACGGCAAGTATTTAGAATCTTTGATTTTCTGACCTCCATCAGAAATATCTTCATAGCTACCGAGGCTATCAGAGTTCCCAGGAAAGGAACCCTTGTCTGTGGAACTAGTGAACTTTTCTCTATGCTCACCTTCCAACCGTGAGTTCTCAGAAAAGACAACACTGTGTCTCTGTGAGATTTTGTCAGATCTGTTGACGCCTGGATCAGAATATTGTCCAAATAAGGCGCCACCGCTATGCCTCGCGGTCTGAGAATCGCCAAAAGAGACCCTAGAACCTTTGTGAAGATTCTGGGTACTGTGGCCAACCCAAAGGGAAGAGCCACAAACTGATAGTTTGTCCAGGAAAGCAAACCTTAGGAACTGATGATGATCCTTGTGGATAGGAATATGACCCTCCTGGATCATTGGTAAAATTGTTTGTATAGTCTCCATCTTGAATGATGGGACTCTGAGAAATTTGTTTAGACACTTGAGGTCTAAGATGGGTCTGAAAGTTCCCTCTTTTTTGGGAACCACAAATAGATTTGAGTAGAACCCCTGTCTCAATTTTGGAACTGGACAAATTACTCCCATGGTAAAAAGGTCTTTTAAAAGGTCTTTTACACAGCGTAAGAACGCCTCTTTATCTGGCCTGGGCAAAGAAAGAGTCTGCCCCCTACTAGATCCGATCCCGGATCGGGGGCCGCCCCTTCATGCTGTCTTAGTAGCAGCAGCAGCGGGCTTTTCGGATTGTTTACCTTTATTCCAGTTCTGGTTGAATCTCCAGACTGACTTAGATTGGGTAAAATTCCCTTCCTGCTTTGTGGAAGAAGAGGAAGCGGAGGGTCCTCCTTTAAAGTTCCAAAAGGAACGAAAATTATTTTGTTTACCCCTCATCTTAAACTTATCCTGAGGTAGGGCATGGCCTTTACCTCCTGTAATGTCAGAAAATATTTCCTTCAATTCAGGCCCAAAAAGGGTCTTACCGTTAAAAGGAATAGCTAAAAGCTTAGTTTTTGATGAGACATCAGCAGACCAAGATTTGAGCCACAACGCACTACATGCTAGGATAGCAAATCCTGCATTTTTCGCCGCTAATTTAGCAATTTGAAAAGCGGCATCAGTAAAAAAAGAATTAGCTAGCTTGAGAGTCTTAATTCTATCCAAACCAAAAAGCTGCTGCAGTAGTTACTGGAACTATGCAAGCCGTAGGTTGTAAAAGAAAACCCTGATTATTAAATAATATCTTTATTAGACCCTCTAATTCTTTGTCCATAGGGTCTTTGAAAGCACAAACTGTCCTCAATGGGTATAGTTGTCTGCTTAGGTAGAGTAGATATTGCTCCCTCTACCTTAGGGACCGTTTGCCACGAGTCCCGAATGGCGTCTGATATGGGAAACATTTTCTTAAAATTAGGAGGGGGAAAAAAAAAAAAAAAAAAGGTATACCTGGTCTATCCCATTCCTTTCTTATAATTTCCGAAACTCTTTTAGGAACTGGAAAAAACATCAGTGTAAGTGGGCACTGCTAGGTATTTATCCATTTTACACAACTTCTCTGGAGGTATTACCTCCCTAACAGGCGGAGGTGTTCAAGCTTAAATTTAAAGGACAAAGTGTCCAAATCTGTCTGAGGTAGTACATTCCCTGGGTCTGAAATTTCTCCCTTAGACAGCAATTCCCTGACCCCCAACTCAGAACACTGAGGGTACATCAGAAATAGCTAATAAAGCATCAGAGGATTCAGTATTTACATTAATACCTGGCCTACTGCGTTTACCCTGTAACACTGGTAATTTAGATAATACCTGTGTAAGGGTAGTTGACATAACTGCAGCCTTGAATTAAACAATATTTGAAAAAAACGTGTACTGTACCTTTAAAAAATAAAAGTGCACATTTTTTTCCCAAACTGCTAGAAAACGCTAATAACGTTAAAAAGTTAAATACAGTTATACATAAGTGCCAAAAATTATTTCACCCTAAGGCAAGTGGTGAAATTACCCTCTACAGGATGAATAAACAGAGAAAACGGTATTAGAATGAAAAAACAACCCCTGCACCTCGCCACAGCTCTGCTGTGGCGCCTACCTGCCCCCAGGGAACTGCACAACGACTCAACACCAATCCGGTCAGCAAAAAAAATAATTTATGTAAGAACTTACCTGATAAATTCATTTCTTTCATATTAGCAAGAGTCCATGAGCTAGTGACGTATGGGATATACATTCCTACCAGGAGGGGCAAAGTTTCCCAAACCTCAAAATGCCTATAAATACACCCCTCACCACACCCACAATTCAGTTTAACGAATAGCCAAGAAGTGGGGTGATAAAAAAAAGTGCGAAAGCATATAAAATAAGGCATTGGAATAATTGTGCTTTATACAAAATCATAACCACCACAAAAAAAGGGCGGGCCTCATGGACTCTTGCTAATATGAAAGAAATGAATTTATCAGGTAAGTTCTTACATAAATTATGTTTTCTTTCATGTAATTAGCAAGAGTCCATGAGCTAGTGACGTATGGGATAATGATTACCCAAGATGTGGATCTTTCCACACAAGAGTCACTAGAGAGGGAGGGATAAAATAAAGACAGCCAATTCCTGCTGAAAATAATCCACACCCAAAATAAAGTTTAACGAAAAACATAAGCAGAAGATTCAAACTGAAACCGCTGCCTGAAGTACTTTTCTACCAAAAACTGCTACAGAAGAAGAAAAAACATCAAAATGGTAGAATTTAGTAAAAGTATGCAAAGAGGACCAAGTTGCTGCTTTGCAAATCTGATCAACCGAAGCTTCATTCCTAAACGCCCAGGAAGTAGAAACTGATCTAGTAGAATGAGCTGTAATTCTCTGAGGCGGAGTTTTACCCGACTCAACATAGGCAAGATAAATTAAAGATTTCAACCAAGATGCCAAAGAAATGGCAGAAGCTTTCTGGCCTTTTCTAGAACTGGAAAAGATAACAAATAGACTAGAAGTCTTTCTGAAAGATTTAGTAGCTTCAACATAATATTTCAAAGCTCTAACAACATCCAAAGAATGCAACGATTTCTCCTTAGAATTCTTAGGATTAGGACATAATGAAGGAACCACAATTTCTCTACTAATGTTGTTGGAATTCACAACTTTAGGTAAAAATTCAAAAGAAGTTCGCAACACCGCCTTATCCTGATGAAAAATCAGAAAAGGAGACTCACAAGAAAGAGCAGATAATTCAGAAACTCTTCTGGCAGAAGAGATGGCCAAAAGAAACAAAACTTTCCAAGAAAGTAATTTAATGTCCAATGAATGCATAGGTTCAAACGGAGGAGCTTGAAGAGCCCCCAGAACCAAATTCAAACTCCAAGGAGGAGAAATTGACTTAATGACAGGTTTTATACGAACCAAAGCTTGTACAAAACAATGAATATCAGGAAGAATAGCAATCTTTCTGTGAAAAAGAACAGAAAGAGCAGAGATTTGTCCTTTCAAGGAACTTGCGGACAAACCTTTATCTAAACCATCCTGAAGAAACTGTAAAATTCTCGGAATTCTGAAAGAATGCCAAGAAAAATGATGAGAAATACACCAAGAAATATAAGTCTTCCAGACTCTATAATATATCTCTCTAGATACAGATTTACGAGCCTGTAACATAGTATTAATCACAGCGTCAGAGAAACCTCTTTGACGAAGAATCAAGCGTTCAATCTCCATACCTTTAAATTTAAGGATTTCAGATCCTGATGGAAAAAAGGACCTTGTGACAGAAGGTCTGGTCTTAACGGAAGAGTCCACGGTTGGCAAGAGGCGATCCGGACAAGATCCGCATACCAAAACCTGTGAGGCCATGCCGGAGCTGCCAGCAAAACAAACGAGCATTCCTTCAGAATCTTGGAGATTACTCTTGGAAGAAGAACTAGGGGCGGAAAGATATAGGCAGGATGATACTTCCAAGGAAGTGATAATGCATCCACTGCCTCCGCCTGAGGATCCCGGGATCTGGACAGATACCTGGGAAGTTTCTTGTTTAGATGGGACGCCATCAAATCTATTTCTGGAAGTTCCCACATTTGAACGATCTGAAGAAATACCTCTGGGTGAAGAGACCATTCGCCCGGATGCAACGTTTGGCGACTGAGATAATCCGCTTCCCAATTGTCTACACCTGGGATATGAACCGCAGAGATTAGACAGGAGCTGGATTCCGCCCAAACCAAAATTCGAGATACTTCTTTCATAGCCAGAGGACTGTGAGTTCCTCCTTGATGATTGATGTATGCCACAGTTGTGACATTGTCTGCCTGAAAACAAATGAACGATTCTCTCTTCAGAAGAGGCCAAAACTGAAGAGCTCTGAAAATTGCACGGAGTTCCAAAATATTGATCGGTAATCTCACCTCCTGAGATTCCCAAACTCCTTGTGCCGTCAGAGATCCCCACACAGCTCCCCAACCTGTGAGACTTGCATCTGTTGAAATTACAGTCCAGGTCGGAAGCACAAAAGAAGCCCCCTGAATTAAACAATGGTGATCTGTCCACCACGTTAGAGAGTGTCGAACAATCGGTTTTAAAGATATTAATTGAGATATCTTTGTGTAATCCTTGCACCATTGATTCAGCATACAAAGCTGAAGAGGTCGCATGTGAAAACGAGCAAAGGGGATCGCGTCCGATGCAGCAGTCATAAGACCTAGAATTTCCATGCATAAGGCTACCGAAGGGAATGATTGTGACTGAAGGTTTCGACAAGCTGCCATCAGTTTTAGACGCCTCTTGTCTGTTAAAGACAGAGTCATGGACACTGAATCTATTTGGAAACCCAGAAAGGTTACCCTTGTCTGAGGAATCAATGAACTTTTTGGTAAATTGATCCTCCAACCATGATCTTGAAGAAACAACACAAGTCGATTCGTATGAAATTCTGCTAAATGTAAAGACTGAGCAAGTACCAAGATATCGTCCAAATAAGGAAATACCACAATACCCTGTTCTCTGATAACAGACAGAAGGGCACCGAGAACCTTTGTAAAAATTCTTGGAGCTGTAGCAAGGCCAAAACGGCAGAGCCACAAACTGGTAATGCTTGTCCAGAAAAGAGAATCTCAGGAACCGATAATGATCCGGATGAATCGGAATATGCAGATATGCATCCTGTAAATCTATTGTGGACATATAATTCCCTTGCTGAACAAAAGGCAAAATAGTCCTTACAGTTACCATCTTGAACGTTGGTATCCTTACATAACGATTCAATATTTTTAGATCCAGAACTGGTCTGAAGGAATTCTCCTTCTTTGGTACAATGAAGAGATTTGAATAAAACCCCATCCCCTGTTCCTGAACTGGAACTGGCATAATTACTCCAGTTAACTCTAGATCTGAAACACAATTCAGAAATGCTTGAGCTTTTACTGGATTTACTGGGACACGGGAAAGAAAAAATCTCTTTGCAGGAGGTCTCATCTTGAAACCAATTCTGTACCCTTCTGAAACAATATTCTGAATCCAAAGATTGTGAACAGAATTGATCCAAATTTCTTTGAAAAAACGTAACCTGCCCCCTACCAGCTGAGCTGGAATGAGGGCCGCACCTTCATGTGGACTTAGAAGCAGGCTTTGCCTTTCTGGCTGGCTTGGATTTATTCCAGATTGGAGATGGTTTCCAAACTGAAACTGCGCCTGAGGATGAAGGATCAGGTTTTTGTTCTTTGTTGAAACGAAAGGAACGAAAACGATTATTAGCTCTGTTTTTACCCTTAGATTTTTTATCCTGTGGTAAAAAAGTTCCTTTCCCACCAGTAACAGTTGAAATAATAGAATCCAACTGAGAACCAAATAATTTGTTACCCTGGAAAGAAATGGAAAGTAGAGTTGATTTAGAAGCCATATCAGCATTCCAAGTCTTAAGCCATAAAGCTCTTCTAGCTAAAATAGCTAGAGACATAAACCTGACATCAACTCTGATAATATCAAAGATGGCATCACAGATAAAATTATTAGCATGCTGAAGAAGAATAATAATATCATGAGAATCATGATGTGTTACTTGTTGCGCTAAGGTTTCCAACCAAAAAGTTGAAGCTGCAGCAACATCAGCCAAAGATATAGCAGGTCTAAGAAGATTACCTGAACACAGATAAGCTTTTCTTAGAAAGGACTCAATTTTCCTATCTAAAGGATCCTTAAACGAAGTACCATCTGACGTAGGAATAGTAGTACGTTTAGCAAGGGTAGAAATAGCCCCATCAACTTTAGGGATTTTGTCCCAAAATTCTAATCTGTCAGACGGCACAGGATATAATTGCTTAAAACGTTTAGAGGGAGTAAATGAATTACCCAATTTATCCCATTCTTTGGAAATTACTGCAGAAATAGCATTAGGAACAGGAAAAACTTCTGGAATAACCACAGGAGATTTAAATACCTTATCCAAACGTTTAGAATTAGTATCAAGAGGACCAGAATCCTCTATTTCTAAAGCAATTAGAACTTCTTTAAGTAAAGAACGAATAAATTCCATTTTAAATAAATATGAAGATTTATCAGCATCAACCTCTGAGACAGAATCCTCTGAACCAGAAGAGTTATCAGAATCAGAATGATGATCATTTAAAAATTCATCTGTAGGGAGAGAAGTTTTAAAAGATTTTTTAAGTTTACTAGAAGGAGAAATAACAGACATAGCCTTCTTTATGGATTCAGAAACAAAATCTCTTATGTTATCAGGAACATTCTGCACCTTAGATGTTGAAGGAACTGCAACAGGCAATGGTACTTTACTAAAGGAAATATTATCTGCTTTAACAAGTTTGTCATGACAATCAATACAAACAACAGCTGGAGGAATAGCTACCAAAAGTTTACAGCAGATACACTTAGCTTTGGTAGATCCAGCACTAGACAGCGATTTTCCTGTAGTATCTTCTGACTCAGATGCAACGTGAGACATCTTGCAATATGTAAGAGAAAAAACAACATATAAAGCAAAATTGATCAAATTCCTTAAATGACAGTTTCAGGAATGGGAAAAAATGCCAAAAAACAAGCTTCTAGCAACCAGAAGCAATGAAAAATGAGACTTAAATAATGTGGAGACAAAAGCGACGCCCATATTTTTTAGCGCCAAATAAGACGCCCACATTATTTGGCGCCTAAATGCTTTTTGGCGCCAAAATGACGCCACATCCGGAACGCCGACATTTTTGGCGCAAAATAACGTCAAAAAAATGACGCAACTTCCGGCGACACGTATGACGCCGGAAACGGAAAAGAATTTTTGCGCCAAAAAAGTCCGCGCCAAGAATGACGCAATAAAATGAAGCATTTTCAGCCCCCGCGAGCCTAACAGCCCACAGGGAAAAAAGTCAAATTTTTGAAGGTAAGAAAAAATGATTAAATCAAATGCATTATCCCAAATATGAAACTGACTGTCTGAAAATAAGGAAAGTTGAACATTCTGAGTCAAGGCAAATAAATGTTTGAATACATATATTTAGAACTTTATAAACAAAGTGCCCAACCATAGCTTAGAGTGTCACAGAAAATAAGATTTACTTACCCCAGGACACTCATCTACATGTTTGTAGAAAGCCAAACCAGTACTGAAACGAGAATCAGCAGAGGTAATGGTATATATAAGAGTATATCGTCGATCTGAAAAGGGAGGTAAGAGATGAATCTCTACGACCGATAACAGAGAACCTATGAAATAGACCCCGTAGAAGGAGATCACTGCATTCAAATAGGCAATACTCTCCTCACATCCCTCTGACATTCACTGCACGCTGAGAGGAAAACCGGGCTCCAACTTGCTGCGGAGCGCATATCAACGTAGAATCTAGCACAAACTTACTTCACCACCTCCATCGGAGGCAAAGTTTGTAAAACTGAATTGTGGGTGTGGTGAGGGGTGTATTTATAGGCATTTTGAGGTTTGGGAAACTTTGCCCCTCCTGGTAGGAATGTATATCCCATACGTCACTAGCTCATGGACTCTTGCTAATTACATGAAAGAAACAAGGTTTGGGCCCAACCGGAGCTAAGGCCTGCTGCCTCTCTCCTCAAAGTAAACTGCGCGTCTAAGGTGCGAAAATTAGGCCCCCGCCCACTATGGACGTTGCATTAGCCAACTAAGCAACCGCATGGAAAGCGGTTTAGAATAAGCCATGTGGAATTAAAATATGTTCTTTATCCAAACATAAATGTATAAACATGCCAATCTTTAGATTAGATCATTATACATGTAATGAGTAAAACCGGAAAAATCTAAACCATGTGGTGCCAATCACCAATTCTCATATCACAGCCATCTCTCCCAGTGTCTTTTGCAATAAAACTCTGCATGAAGCCCATTTATATAAAACATACAAGGAGCTCAGTAATACCCTTTTACTAGTTAAAGGTGTAATGCTTACCCCTTTCCCCATTTTGGAATTAAGTCAGCCAATTCTGATGTACAAAGTCTCCTCAGAAATAAATGACTGAACATACCTCAATGCTGCTTGTAGCATACAAACGTTCTCCACACTGAAGATTTCTCTTGTACTACCTTCAGTACTTCTGTGGGAACCAGCCAGGATCTTAGTGACAGCTGCTAAGATCATCAACCACTGGGAAGAAATCTTCTATGTTCTTCCCTGATGAAAATAGTACTCACCGGTACCATTTAAAATAAAAAACTTCTTGATTGAAGAAACTAAAAATTAACACCTTTCACTTTACCTCTTCCTATTACTTAACACGGGCAAAGAGAATAACTGGGGGTGGAGGGGAAGGGAGGAGCTATATATACAGCTCTGCTGTGGTGCTCTTTGCCACTTCCTGTTAGCAGGAGAATAATATCCCACAAGGCTGAAATCCGTGGACTCTTATCTTGTAGAAGAAAATAAAAAACAGAGCCACTTCCCCGCGTCCTCCAGTGCCTGCATTCACTGCCCGATAACATGTCCCCCTTCCCTCTTAGGGATAATGTCATCTAGTGTCCAATGTAGAGTATATAAAGTTCCAAATTTTTCTGTGTATGTATCTTTCCAGAAAATAAAATTTATCACTTACCTTAGAAATCTGCCCGGCAGGAAGGCAGCTCACCCGGCTTGCAAGGGTCCTCTTCCTCACATTGGCCTGTGGAACAAAAAGCACTGAGTATTTCTCCCTCAGACTTTTACAAACAGGGCAGCATAACATCTATGGGAGGAAGCAGTGAGAATTATGTCCCACAAGTTCCCATTGCTCTAAAGTCACCAAAGCTCTACTGAAGAGACTGATATGGACTACGGCTACACCCTAGGACAAAGCAGCACAATCTTGCACTACTTTAAAAATAATAAACTCTTGATTGAAAAATCTATACTAACACCTCAATTTACCACATCCTATCAGTAATGTAGGCAAAGAGAATGACTGGGGTGGGAGGGAAGGGAGGAGCTATTTAACAGCTCTGCTGTGGTGCTCTTTGCCACCTCCTGCTGACCAGGAGGTGAATATTCCATTAGTAATGAAGATGATCCGTGGACTCGTGTCTTAAAAAACAGAATTTATGCTTACCTGATTAATTACTTTCTCTTGCGGTGTATCCAGTCCACGGATTCATCCTTACTTGTGGGATATTCTCATTCCCTACAGGAAGTGGTAAAGAGAGCACACAGCAGAGCTGTTCATATAGCTCCCCCTCTAGCTCCGCCCCCCAGTCATTCGACCGAAGGTTAGGAGAAAAAGGAGAAACCACAGGGTGCAGTGGTGACTGTAGTTTAAACAAAAAAATTACCTGACTTAATTGCCAGGGCGGGCCGTGGACTGGATACACCGCAAGAGAAAGTAATTTATCAGGTAAGCATAAATTCTGTTTTCTCTTGCAAGGTGTATCCAGTCCACGGATTCATCCTTACTTGTGGGATACCAATACCAAAGCTTTAGGACACGGATGAAGGGAGGGAACAAGACAGGTAACCTAAACGGAAGGCACCACTGCTTGCAAAACCTCTCTCCCAAAAATAGCCTCCGAAGAAGCAAAAGTATCGAATTTGTAAAATTTGGCAAAAGTATGCAGTGAAGACCAAGTCGCTGCCTTACAAATCTGTTCAACAGAAGCCTCATTCTTGAAGGCCCAAGTGGAAGCCACAGCTCTGGTGGAATGAGCTGTAATTCGTTCAGGAGGCTGCTGCCCCGCAGTCTCATAAGCCAATCGGATGATGCTTTTCAACCAGAAAGAAAGAGAGGTAGCCGTCGCTTTTTGACCTCTCCTCTTACCAGAATAGACAACAAAGATGATGTTTGTCTGAAATCTTTTAGTCGCTTGTAAATAGAATTTCAAAGCACGAACCACATCAAGATTGTGTAAAAGCCGTTCCTTCTTAGAAGCTGGATTAGGACACAGAGAAGGAACAATGATTTCCTGGTTAATGTTCTTATTAGAAACAACTTTAGGAAGAAAACCAGGTTTGGTACGTAAAACTACCTTATCTGCATGGAACACCAGATAGGGTGAATTACACTGCAAAGCAGACAATTCAGAAACTCTTCGAGCAGAAGATATAGCTACCAAAAACAAAAAACTTTCCAAGATAATAACTTAATATCTATGGAATGTAAACTAAATTTAGACTCCATGGTGGAGTAACAGGTTTATAGACAGGCTTGATTCTAACGCCTGTACAAACGCTTGAACATCTGGCACTGCTGCCAGACGCTTGTGTAAAAGGATCGACAGAGCTGAAATCTGTCCCTTTAAGGAACTAGCTGATAAGCCTTTCTCCAATCCTTCTTGGAGAAAAGACAATATCCTTGGAATCCTAATCTTACTCCACGAGTAACCCTTTGATTCACACCAACAAAGATATTTCCGCCATATCTTATGGTAAATTTTCCAGGTGACAGTTTTTCTAGCTTGGATCAGAGTATCTATGACTGATTCAGAGAACCCACACTTAGATAGAATTAAGCGTTCAATCTCCAAGCAGTCAGCTGCAGAGAAACTAGATTTGGATGCTTGAAAGGACCCTGTATTAGAAGATCCTGCCTCATTGGCAGCGTCCATGGTGGAACAGATGACATGTCCACTAGGTCTGCATACCAAGTCCTGCGTGGCCACGCAAGCGCTATCAGAATTACAGAGGCCTTCTCCGGTTTTATTCTGGCTACCAGCCGGGGGAGAAGGGGAAACGGTGGAAAGACATAGGCCAGATTGAAGGACCAAGGCGCTACTAGAGCATCTATCAATGCCGCCTTGGGATCCCTGGACCTGGATCCGTAAAGGGGAAGTTTGGTGTTCTGAAAGGACGCCATCAGATCCAACTCCGGTATGCCCCAAAACTGAGTCAGCTGAGCAAATACCTCCGGGTGGAGTTCCCACTCCCCCGGGTGAAAAGTCTGACGACTTAGGAGATCCGCTTCCCAGTTGTCTACTCCTGGGATGTGAATTGCAGATAGGTGGCAAGAGTGATCCTCCGCCCACCTGATTATCTTGGTTACTTCCTTCCTCGCTAAGGAACTCTTTGCTCCTCCCTGATGATTGATGTAAGCTACAGTCGTGATGTTGTCCGACTGAAATCTGATGAACTTGGCCGTCGCTAGTTGAGGCCATGCCTGAAGCTAGTTTAATATCGCTCTCAGTTCCAAAATGTTTATCGGGAGAAGAGACTCTTTCCGAGACCATAGGCCCTGAGCTTTCAGGGAGCCCCAGACCGCGCCCCAGCCTAACAGACTGGCGTCGGTCGTTACGATGATCCACGCTGGTCTGCGGAAGCACATTCCCTGAGACAGGTGATCCTGAGACAACCACCAGAGAAGAGAATCTCTGGTTTCCTGGTCCAGATGGATTTGAGGAGACAAATCTGCATAATCCCCATTCCACTGTTTGAGCATGCACAATTGCAGTGGCCTGAGATGAATTCGAGCAAAAGGGACTATGTCTATTGCTGCTACCATTAATCCGATTACCTCCATGCACTGAGCTACGGATAGCCGAAGAACGGAATGAAGAGCTCGGCAAGTGCTTAGAAGTTTCAACCTTCTGACCTCCGTCAGAAATATTTTCATTTCTACCGAGTCTATTAATGTTCCCAGGAAGGGAACCCTTGTGAGCGGGGACAGAGAACTTTTTTCGATGTTCACCTTCCACCCGTGAGACCTTAGGAAGGCCAGAAAAATATCCGTATGAGCCTTGGCTCTGGAAAAACATAATTTATGTAAGAACTTACCTGATAAATTAATTTCTTTCATATTAGCAAGAGTCCATGAGCTAGTGACGTATGGGATATACATTCCTACCAGGAGGGGCAAAGTTTCCCAAACCTTAAAATGCCTATAAATACACCCCTCACCACACCCACAATTCAGTTTAACGAATAGCCAAGAAGTGGGGTGATAAGAAAAAAAGTGCGAAAGCATATAAAATAAGGAATTGGAATAATTGTGCTTTATACAAAAAAATCAAAACCACCACAAAAAAGGGCGGGCCTCATGGACTCTTGCTAATATGAAAGAAATGAATTTATCAGGTAAGTTCTTACATAAATTATGTTTTCTTTCATGTAATTAGCAAGAGTCCATGAGCTAGTGACGTATGGGATAATGATTACCCAAGATGTGGATCTTTCCACACAAGAGTCACTAGAGAGGGAGGGATAAAATAAAGACAGCCAATTCCTACTGAAAATAATCCACACCCAGCATAAAATTTTAATGAAAAAACATAAGCAGAAGATTCAAACTGAAACCACTGCCTGAAGTACGTTTCTACCAAAAACTGCTTCAGAAGAAGAAAACACATCAAAATGGTAGAATTTAGTAAAAGTATGCAAAGAGGACCAAGTTGCTGTTTTGCAAATCTGATCAACCAAAGCTTCATTCTTAAACGCCCAGGAAGTAGAAACTAACCTAGTAGAATGAGCTGTAATCCTTTGAGGCGGAGTGTTACCCGACTCAACATAGGCATGATGAAAAAGATTTCAACCAAGATGCCAAAGAAATGGCAGAAGCTTTCTGGTCTTTTCTAGAACCGGAAAAGATGACAAATAGACTAGAAGTCTTTCGGAAAGACTTAGTAGCTTCAACATAATATTACAAAGCTCTAACAGCATCCAAAGAATGCAATGACTTCTCCTTAGAATTCATAGGATTAGGACATAATGAAGGAACCACAATTTCTCTACTAATGTTGTTAGAATTCACAACCTTAGGTAAAAAATTCAAAAGAAGTTCGCAGCACCGCCTTATCCTGATGCAAAATCAGAAAAGGAGACTGACAAAAAAAGAGTAGATAATTCAGAGACTCTTCTGGCAGAAGAGATGGTCAAAAGAAACAGAATTTATGCTTACCTGATAAATTACTTTCTCCAACGGTGTGTCCGGTCCACGGCGTCATCCTTACTTGTGGGATATTCTCCTCCCCAACAGGAAATGGCAAAGAGCCCAGCAAAGCTGGTCACATGATCCCTCCTAGGCTCCGCCTACCCCAGTCATTCGACCGACGTACAGGAGGAAATATGCATAGGAGAAACCATATGATACCGTGGTGACTGTAGTTAGAAAAAATAATTCAACAGACCTGATTAAAAAAACCAGGGCGGGCCGTGGACCGGACACACCGTTGGAGAAAGTAATTTATCAGGTAAGCATAAATTCTGTTTTCTCCAACATAGGTGTGTCCGGTCCACGGCGTCATCCTTACTTATGGGAACCAATACCAAAGCTTTAGGACACGGATGAAGGGAGGGAGCAAATCAGGTCACCTAAATGGAAGGCACCACGGCTTGCAAAACCTCTCTCCCAAAAATAGCCTCCGAAGAAGCAAAAGTATCAAATTTGTAAAATTTGGCAAAAGTGTGCAGTGAAGACCAAGTCGCTGCCTTACATATCTGGTCAACAGAAGCCTCGTTCTTGAAGGCCCATGTGGAAGCCACAGCCCTAGTGGAATGAGCTGTGATTCTTTCAGGAGGCTGCCGTCCGGCAGTCTCATAAGCCAATCGGATAAAGCTTTTAAGCCAAAAAGAAAGAGAGGTAGAAGTTGCTTTTTGACCTCTCCTTTTACCAGAATAAACAACAAACAAAGAAGATGTTTGTCTGAAATCTTTAGTGGCCTCTAAATAGAATTTTAGAGCACGGACTACGTCCAAATTGTGAAACAAACGTTCCTTCTTTGAAGCTGGATTCGGACACAAAGAAGGTACAACTATCTCCTGGTTAATATTTTTGTTGGAAACAACTTTCGGAAGAAAACCAGGCTTAGTACGCAAAACCACCTTATCTGCATGGAACACCAGATAGGGCGGAGAACACTGCAGAGCAGATAACTCAGAAACTCTTCTAGCAGAAGAAATTGCAACCAAAAACAAAACTTTCCAAGATAATAACTTAATATCTACGGAATGTAAGGGTTCAAACGGAACCCCTTGAAGAACTGAAAGAACTAGATTAAGACTCCAGGGAGGAGTCAAAGGTCTGTAAACAGGCTTGATTCTAACCAGAGCCTGAACAAACGCTTGAACGTCTGGCACAGCTGCCAGCCTTTTGTGAAGTAACACCGATAAAGCAGAGATCTGTCCCTTCAGAGAACTTGCAGATAATCCTTTCTCCAAACCTTCTTGTAGAAAGGATAGAATCTTAGGAATTTTTATCTTGTTCCATGGGAATCCTTTAGATTCACACCAAGAGATATATTTTTTCCATATTTTATGGTAAATTTTTCTAGTTACAGGCTTTCTAGCCTGAATCAGAGTATCTATTACAGAATCTGAAAACCCACGCTTTGATAAAATCAAGCGTTCAATCTCCAAGCAGTCAGTTGGAGGGAAACCAGATTCGGATGTTCGAATGGACCTTGAACAAGAAGGTCCTGTCTCAAAGGTAGCTTCCATGGTGGAGCCGATGACATATTCACCAGGTCTGCATACCAAGTCCTGCGTGGCCACGCAGGAGCTATCAAGATCACCGAAGCCCTCTCCTGATTGATCCTGGCTACCAGCCTGGGAATGAGAGGAAACGGTGGGAATACATAAGCTAGGTTGAAGGTCCAAGGTGCTACTAGTGCATCTACTAGAGTCGCCTTGGGATCCCTGGATCTGGACCCGTAACAAGGAACCTTGAAGTTCTGACGAGAGGCCATCAGATCCATGTCTGGAATGCCCCATAATCGAGTTATTTGGGCAAAGATTTCCGGATGGAGTTCCCACTCCCCCGGATGGAATGTCTGACGACTCAGAAAATCCGCTTCCCAATTTTCCACTCCTGGGATGTGGATTGCAGACAAGTGGCAGGAGTGATCCTCCGCCCATTGAATTATCTTGGTCACTTCCTCCATCGCCAGGGAACTCCTTGTTCCCCCCTGATGGTTGATATATTCATGTTGTCTGATTGAAACCTTATGAATTTGGCCTTTGCTAGATGAGGCCAAGCTTTGAGAGCATTGAATATCGCTCTCAGTTCCAGAATGTTTATCGGGAGAAGAGATTCTTCCCGAGACCATAGACCCTGAGCTTTCAGGGGTTCCCAGACCGTGCCCCAGCCCACCAGACTGGCGTCGGTCGTGACAATGACCCACTCCGGTCTGCGGAAGCTCATTCCCTGTGACAGGTTGTCCAGGATCAGCCACCAACGGAGTGAATCTCTGGTCCTTTGATCTACTTGAATCGTCGGAGACAAGTCTGTATAATCCCCATTCCACTGTCTGAGCATGCACAGTTGTAATGGTCTTAGATGAATTCGTGCAAAAGGAACTATGTCCATTGCTGCAACCATCAATCCTATTACTTCCATGCACTGCGCTATGGAAGGACAAAGAACGGAATGAAGTACTTGACAAGAGCTTAGAAGTTTTGATTTTCTGACCTCTGTCAGAAAAATCCTCATTTCTAAGGAATCTATTATTGTTCCCAAGAAGGGAACTCTTGTTGACGGGGACAGAGAACTTTTTTCTATGTTCACTTTCCATCCGTGAGATCTGAGAAAGGCTAGGACGATGTCCGTATGAGCCTTTGCTTTTGACAGAGACGACGCTTGAATCAGGATGTCGTCCAAGTACGGTACTACTGCAATGCCCCTTGGTCTTAGAACCGCTAGAAGGGACCCTAGTACCTTTGTGAAAATTCTCGGAGCAGTGGCTAATCCGAATGGAAGTGCCACAAACTGGTAATGCTTGTCCAGAAAAGCGAACCTTAGGAACTGATGATGTTCCTTGTGGGTAGGAATATGTAGGTACGCATCCTTTAAATCCACCGTGGTCATAAATTGACCTTCCTGGATGGTAGGAAGGATCGTTCGAATGGTTTCCATTTTGAACGATGGAACCCTGAGAAATTTGTTTAGGATCTTGAGATCCAAAATTGGTCTGAATGTTCCCTCTTTTTTGGGAACTATGAACAGGTTGGAGTAAAACCCCATCCCTTGTTCTCCTATTGGAACTGGATGAATTACTCCCATCTTTAACAGGTCTTCTACACAATGTAAGAATGCCTGTCTTTATTTGGTTTGAAGATAATTGAGACCTGTGGAACCTTCCCCTTGGGGGTAGTTCCTTGAATTCCAGGAGATAACCCTGAGAAACTATTTCTAGTGCCCAAGGATCCTGAACATCTCTTGCCCAAGCCTGAGCAAAGAGAGAAAGTCTGCCCCCCACCAGATCCGGTCCCGGATCGTGGGCCATCCCTTCATGCTGTTTTGGTAGCAGTGGCAGGCTTCTTGGCCTGCTTACCCTTGTTCCAGCCTTGCATCGGTCTCCAGGCTGGTTTGGGTTGAGAAGTATTACCCTCTTGCTTAGAGGATGTAGAATTAGAGGCTGGTCCGTTTCTGCGAAAGGGACGAAAATTAGGCTTATTTTTAGCCTTAAAAGACCTATCCTGAGGAAGGGCGTGGCCCTTTCCCCCGGTGATGTCTGAAATAATCTCTTTCAAATCAGGACCAAACAGTGTTTTACCCTTGAAAGGGATGTTAAGCAATTTTGTCTTGGAAGACACATCCGCCGACCAAGACTTTAGCCAAAGCGCTCTGCGCGCCACGATAGCAAACCCTGAATTTTTCGCCGCTAATCTAGCTAATTGCAAAGCGGCATCTAAAATAAAAGAGTTAGCCAATTTAAGTGCTTGAACTCTGTCCATAACCTCATCATACGAAGATTCTTTATTGAGCGACTTTTCTAGTTCTTCGAACCAGAAACACGCTGCCGTAGTGACAGGAACAATGCATGAAATTGGTTGTAGAAGGCAACCTTGCTGAACAAACATCTTTTTAAGCAAACCCTCTAATTTTTTATCCATAGGATCTTTGAAAGCACAACTATCTTCTATGGGAATAGTAGTGCGTTTGTTTAGAGTAGAGACCGCCCCCTCGACCTTGGGGACTGTCTGCCATAAGTCCTTTCTGGGGTCGACTATAGGAAATAGTTTCTTAAATATAGGGGGAGGAACAAAAGGTATGCCGGGCCTTTCCCACTCCTTATTTACTATGTCCGCCACCCGCTTGGGTATAGGAAAAGCATCGGGGGGCACCGGAACCTCTAGGAACTTGTCCATCTTACATAATTTCTCTGGAATGACCAAATTGTCACAATCATCCAGAGTAGATAATACCTCCTTAAGCAGTGCGCGGAGATGTTCTAATTTAAATTTAAATGTTACAACATCAGGATCAGCTTGTTGAGAAATTTTTCCTGAATCTGAAATTTCTCCCTCAGACAAAACCTCCCTCCTGGCCCCTTCAGATTGGTGTGGGGGTATGTCAGAACCGTTATCATCAGCGTCCTCTTGCTCTTCAGTGTTTAAAACAGAGCAATCGCGCTTTCTCTGATAAGTAGGCATTTTAGATAAAATGTTTGCAATAGAATTATCCATAACAGCCGTTAATTGTTGCATGGTAATAAGTATTGGCGCACTAGAAGTACTAGGGGCCTCTTGTGTGGGCAAAACTGGTGTAGACATAGAAGGGGATGATGCAGTACCATGCTTACTCCCCTCATTTGAGGAATCATCTTGGGCAATATCATTATCTGTGGCATAATTGTCCCTACTTTGTTTGGACACTATGTCACAATCATCACATATATTTAAATGGGGAGAAACCTTGGCTTTCATACATATAGAACATCGCTTATCTGATGGTTCAGACATGTTAAACAGGCTTAAACTTGTCAACAAAGCACAAAAAACGTTTTAAAATAAAACCGTTACTGTCACCTTAAATTTTAAACAGAACACACTTTATTACTGAATATGTGAGAAAGCATGAAGGAATTGTTCAAAATTCACCAAAATTTCACCACAGTGTCTTAAAGCCTTAAAAGTATTGCACAAATTTGAAAGCTTTAACCCTTAAAATAACGGAACCGGAGCCGTTTTTACATTTAACCCCTATACAGTCCCAGGTATCTGCTTTGCTGAGACCCAACCAAGCCCAGAGGGGAATACGATACCAAATTACGCCTTCTATAAGCTTTTTCAGTGGTTCTTAGCTCCTCACACATGCATCTGCATGCCTTGCTTTCCAAAAACAACTGCGCATTAGTGGCGCGAAAATGAGGCTCTGAAAAAGGTGTCCAATACAGTGCCTGCCGTTTTTTAACAACAATCCCCAAGATTATAATAACTATTAAGAGTTATAATCTGCCAAATATGCTTAGCAAAGTAATCGTTTTAGCCCAGAAAAATGTCTACCAGTTTTTTAAGCCCTTATAAAGCCCTTTATTCTTTTACTTAATCTAAGAAAATGGCTTACCGGTCCCCATAGGGGAAATGACAGCCTTCCAGCATTACAAAGTCTTGTTAGAAATGTGGCCAGTCATACCTCAAGCAGAAAAGTCTGCCAACTGTTTCCCCCAACTGAAGTTACTTCATCTCAACAGTCCTGTGTGGAAACAGCAATCGATTTTAGTAACGTTTGCTAAAATCATCTTCCTCTTACAAACAGAAATCTTCATCTCTTTTCTGTTTCAGAGTAAATAGTACATACCAGCACTATTTTAAAATAACAAACACTTGATTGAAGAATAAAAACTACATTTAAACACCAAAAAACTCTTAACCATCTCCGTGGAGATGTTGCCGGTGCAACGGCAAAGAGAATGACTGGGGTAGGCGGAGCCTAGGAGGGATCATGTGACCAGGTTTGCTGGGCTCTTTGCCATTTCCTGTTGGGGAGGAGAATATCCCACAAGTAAGGATGACGCCGTGGACCGGACACACCTATGTTGGAGAAAACAAAACTTTCCAAGAAAGTAATATAACGACCAAAGAATGCATGGGTTCAAAAGGAGGAGCTTGAAGAGCCCCCAGAACCAAATTCAAACTCCAAGGAGGAGAAATTGACTTAATGACAAGTTTTATACGAACCAAAGGTTGTACAAAACAATGAATATCAGGAAGATTAGCAATCCTTCTGTGAAAAAGAACAGAAAGAGCAGAGATTTGTCTTTCAAGAAACTGAATTGTGGGTGTGGTGAGGGGTGTATTTATAGGCATTTTAAGGTTTGGGAAACTTTGCCCCTCCTGGTAGGAATGTATATCCCATACGTCACTAGCTCATGGACTCTTGCTAATTACATGAAAGAAAAGACGCCGCCTGTATTAAGATGTCGTCCAGATAGGGTGCTACTGCAATGCCCCGCGGTCTGAGTACCGCTAAAAGGGACCCTAGCACCTTTGTGAAAATTCTTGGAGCAGTGGCCAACCCGAAGGGAAGGGCCACAAACTGGTAATGCTTGTCCAGAAAAGCGAACCTTAGGAACTGATGGTGATCTTTGTGGATAGGAATATGCAGGTACGCATCCTTTAGATCCACGGCAGTCATATATTGACCTTCCTGGATCATTGGTAAGATTGTCCGAATGGTCTCCATCTTGAAGGATGGAACTCTGAGGAATTTGTTTAGAATCTTTAGATCCAGGATTGGTCTGAAAGTTCCTTCCTTTTTGGGAACCACAAACAGGTTTGAGTAAAAACCCAGTCCTTGTTCTGTAGTTGGGACTGGATATATCACTCCCATCTTGAGTAGGTCTTCTACACAGCGTAAGAACGCCTCTTTCTTTGTCGTGTCTAGACAGACGAGAAATGTGGAACCTTCCCCTTGGAGGAGAGTCCTTGAATTCTAGAAGATATCCCTGAGCAACTATCTCTAATGCCCAGGGATCTGGAACATCTCTTGCCTGAGCAAAGAGAGAGAGTCTGCCCCCTACCAGATCCGGTCCCGGATCGGGGGCTACCCCTTCATGCTGTCTTAGTAGCAGCTGCAGGCTTCTTGGCCTGTTTACCCTTGCTCCAGCCCTGCAAAGGTTTCCAGGTTGCCTTGGGCTGTGAAGAGTTACCCTCTTGCTTTGCGGTCGCAGAGGCTGAAGCAGGACCGCTCCTGAAGTTGCGAAAGGAACGAAAAACAGAATTTATGTTTACCTGATAAATTACTTTCTCCAACGGTGTGTCCGGTCCACGGCGTCATCCTTACTTGTGGGATATTCTCTTCCCCAACAGGAAATGGCAAAGAGCCCAGCAAAGCTGGTCACATGATCCCTCCTAGGCTCCGCCTACCCCAGTCATTCGACCGACGTTAAGGAGGAATATTTGCATAGGAGAAACCATATGGTACCGTGGTGACTGTAGTTAAAGAAAATAAATTATCAGACCTGATTAAAAAAACCAGGGCGGGCCGTGGACCGGACACACCCTTTGAGAAAGTAATTTATCAGGTAAACATAAATTCTGTTTTCTCCAACATAGGTGTGTCCGGTCCACGGCGTCATCCTTACTTGTGGGAACCAATACCAAAGCTTAAGGACACGGATGAAGGGAGGGAGCAAATCAGGTCACCTAAATGGAAGGCACCACGGCTTGCAAAACCTTTCTCCCAAAAATAGCCTCAGAAGAAGCAAAAGTATCAAACTTGTAAAATTTGGTAAAAGTGTGCAGTGAAGACCAAGTCGCTGCCCTACATATCTGATCAACAGAAGCCTCGTTCTTGAAGGCCCAAGTGGAAGCCACAGCCCTAGTGGAATGAGCTGTGATTCTTTCGGGAGGCTGCCGTCCGGCAGTCTCGTAAGCCAATCTGATGATGCTTTTAATCCAAAAAGAGAGAGAGGTAGAAGTTGCTTTTTGACCTCTCCTTTTACCGGAATAAACAACAAACAAGGAAGATGTTTGTCTAAAATCCTTTGTAGCATCCAAATAGAATTTTAGAGCGCGAACAACATCTAAATTGTGCAACAAACGTTCCTTCTTTGAAACTGGTTTCGGACACAGAGAAGGTACGATAATCTCCTGGTTAATGTTTTTGTTAGAAACAACTTTTGGAAGAAAACCAGGTTTAGTACGTAAAACCACCTTATCTGCATGGAACACCAGATAAGGAGGAGAACACTGCAGAGCAGATAATTCTGAAACTCTTCTGGCAGAAGAAATTGCAACTAAAAACAAAACTTTCCAAGATAATAACTTAATATCAACGGAATGCAAGGGTTCAAACGGAACCCCCTGAAGAACTGAAAGAACTAAATTGAGACTCCAAGGAGGAGTCAAAGGTTTGTAAACAGGCTTAATTCTAACCAGAGCCTGAACAAAGGCTTGAACATCTGGCACAGCAGCCAGTTTTTTGTGAAGTAACACCGACAAGGCAGAAATCTGTCCCTTCAGGGAACTTGCAGATAATTCCTTTTCCAATCCTTCTTGAAGGAAGGATAGAATCCTAGGAATCTTAACCTTGTCCCAAGGGAATCCTTTAGATTCACACCAACAGATATATTTTTTCCAAATTTTGTGGTAAATCTTTCTAGTTACAGGCTTTCTGGCCTGAACAAGAGTATCGATAACAGAATCTGAGAACCCTCGCTTCGATAAAATCAAGCGTTCAATCTCCAAGCAGTCAGCTGGAGTGAAACCAGATTCGGATGTTCGAACGGACCCTGAACAAGAAGGTCTCGTCTCAAAGGTAGCTTCCAAGGTGGAGCCGATGACATATTCACCAGATCTGCATACCAAGTCCTGCGTGGCCACGCAGGAGCTATCAAGATCACCGACGCCCTCTCCTGATTGATCCTGGCTACCAGCCTGGGGATGAGAGGAAACGGCGGGAACACATAAGCTAGTTTGAAGGTCCAAGGTGCTACTAGTGCATCCACTAGAGCCGCCTTGGGATCCCTGGATCTGGACCCGTAGCAAGGAACTTTGAAGTTCTGACGAGAGGCCATCAGATCCATGTCTGGAATGCCCCACAGCTGAGTGACTTGGGCAAAGATTTCCGGATGGAGTTCCCACTCCCCCGGATGCAATGTCTGACGACTCAGAAAATCCGCTTCCCAATTTTCCACTCCTGGGATGTGGATAGCAGACAGGTGGCAGGAGTGAGACTCCGCCCATAGAATGATTTTGGTCACTTCTTCCATCGCTAGGGAACTCCTTGTTCCCCCCTGATGGTTGATGTACGCAACAGTTGTCATGTTGTCTGATTGAAACCGTATGAACTTGGCCCTCGCTAGCAGAGGCCAAGCCTTGAGAGCATTGAATATCGCTCTCAGTTCCAGAATATTTATCGGTAGAAGAGATTCTTCCCGAGACCAAAGACCCTGAGCTTTCAGGGATCCCCAGACCGCGCCCCAGCCCATCAGACTGGCGTCGGTCGTGACAATGACCCACTCTGGTCTGCGGAATGTCATCCCTTGTGACAGGTTGTCCAGGGACAGCCACCAACGGAGTGAGTCTCTGGTCCTCTGATTTACTTGTATCTTCGGAGACAAGTCTGTATAGTCCCCATTCCACTGACTGAGCATGCACAGTTGTAATGGTCTTAGATGAATGCGCGCAAAAGGAACTATGTCCATTGCCGCTACCATCAACCCGATCACTTCCATGCACTGAGCTATGGAAGGAAGAGGAACGGAATGAAGTATCCGACAAGAGTCTAGAAGTTTTGTTTTTCTGGCCTCTGTCAGAAAAATCCTCATTTCTAAGGAGTCTATTATTGTTCCCAAGAAGGGAACCCTTGTTGACGGGGATAGAGAACTCTTTTCCACGTTCACTTTCCATCCGTGAGATCTGAGAAAGGCCAGGACAATGTCCGTGTGAGCCTTTGCTTGAGGAAGGGACGACGCTTGAATCAGAATGTCGTCCAAGTAAGGTACTACAGCAATGCCCCTTGGTCTTAGCACAGCTAGAAGGGACCCTAGTACTTTTGTGAAAATCCTTGGAGCAGTGGCTAATCCGAAAGGAAGCGCCACGAACTGGTAATGTTTGTCCAGGAATGCGAACCTTAGGAACCGATGATGTTCCTTGTGGATAGGAATATGTAGATACGCATCCCTTAAATCCACCGTGGTCATGAATTGACCTTCCTGGATGGAATGAAGAATAGTTCGAATGGTTTCCATCTTGAACGATGGAACCTTGAGAAACTTGTTTAAGATCTTGAGATCTAAGATTGGTCTGAACGTTCCCTCTTTTTTGGGAACTATGAACAGATTGGAGTAGAACCCCATCCCTTGTTCTCTTAATGGAACAGGATGAATCACTCCCATTTTTACACAATGTAAGAATGCCTGTCTTTTTATGTGGTCTGAAGACAACTGAGACCTGTGGAACCTCCCCCTTGGGGGAAGTCCCTTGAATTCCAGAAGATAACCTTGGGAGACTATTTCTAGCGCCCAAGGATCCAGAACATCTCTTGCCCAAGCCTGAGCGAAGAAAGAGAGTCTGCCCCCCACCAGATCCGGTCCCGGATCGGGGGCCAACATTTCATGCTGTCTTGGTAGCAGTGGCAGGTTTCTTGGCCTGCTTTCCCTTGTTCCAGCCTTGCATTGGTCTCCAAGCTGGCTTGGCTTGAGAAGTATTACCCTCTTGCTTAGAGGACGTAGCACCTTGGGCTGGTCCGTTTCTACGAAAGGGACGAAAATTAGGTTTATTTTTTGCCTTGAAAGGCCGATCCTGAGGAAGGGCGTGGCCCTTACCCCCAGTGACATCAGAGATAATCTCTTTCAAGTCTGTGTTAATAATGAATCGATTTAGCCCAGAAAAAGTCTACAGTCTTAATAAGCCCTTGTGAAGCCCTTATTTACTTGCTGAATAAACATGGCTTACCGGATCCCATAGGGAAAATGACAGCTTCCAGCATTACATCGTCTTGTTAGAATGTGTCATACCTCAAGCAGCAAGAGACTGCACACTGTTCCCCCAACTGAAGTTAATTGCTCTCAACAGTCCTGTGTGGAACAGCCATGGATTTTAGTGACGGTTGCTAAAATCATTTTCCTCATACAAACAGAAATCTTCATCTCTTTTCTGTTTCTGAGTAAATAGTACATACCAGCACTATTTCAAAATAACAAACTCTTGATTGAATAATAAAAACTACAGTTAAACACTAAAAAACTCTAAGCCATCTCCGTGGAGATGTTGCCTGTACAACGGCAAAGAGAATGACTGGTGTAGGCGGAGCCTAGGAGGGATCATGTGACCAGCTTTGCTGGGCTCTTTGCCATTTCCTGTTGGGGAAGAGAATATCCCACAAGTAAGGATGACGCCGTGGACCGGACACACCTATGTTGGAGAAATTAGCCTTGTTTTTAGCCTTAAAAGGCCTATCCTGCGGGAGGGCATGGCCCTTTCCCCCCGTGATATCCGAAATAATCTCTTTCAACTCGGGCCCGAAAAGGGTCTTTCCCTTGAAAGGAATATTCAGTAACTTTGTCTTAGACGACACATCGGCCAACCATGATTTAAGCGCTCTGCGCGCCATAATGGCAAAACCAGAATTTTTCGCCGCTAACTTAGCTATTTGAAAAGCGGCATCTGTGATAAAAGAACTAGCCAGCTTTAACGCCTTAATTCTATCCATAATTTCGTCATAGGAGGTCTCCGTCTGGAGAGACTCCTCCAGCGCCTCAAACCAGAAAGCCGCTGCAGTAGTTACAGGAATAATGCAGGCAATAGGTTGGAGAAGGAAACCTTGTTGAACAAATATTTTCTTTAGTAAACCTAATTTTTTATCCATAGGATCTTTGAACGCACAACTGTCTTCAATTGGTATGGTTGTGCGCTTAGCTAGGGTTGAAACTGCCCCCTCTACCTTAGGGACCGTCTGCCATGCGTCCCGCCTGGGATCAGTAATGGGGAACATTTTCTTAAAGATGGGGGGGGGGGACGACAAAGGGTACACCTGGTCTCTCCCACTCCCTATCCACAATATCCGCCACCCTCTTCGGGATCGGAAACTCATCAGTGTATACAGGGACTTCTAGATATTTGCCCATTTTACACAATTTCTCAGGGACCACCATGGGGTCACAATCATCCAGCGTAGCTAATACCTCCTTAAGCAGCACGCGGAGGTGTTCCAGCTTAAATTTAAACGCTAAGGAATCTGATTCTGCCCGCTGAGAAACCTTTCCAGTGTCAGAAATTTCTCCTTCGGACAGCACATCCCTCACCGACACTTCAGAGTGTTGTGAGGGTACAACAGATAAATCTTCCAAAGCTTCTGATTGCTCATACTCTGTTCTCAAAACTGAGCTATCAGGCTTTTTAGGAAAAACTGGCAGTTTGGATAAAAATGCTGCAAGGGAATTATCCATGACTGCTGCTAATTGTTGTAAGGTAATAGGGGCAATGCGCTAGAGGTACTAGGCATCGCTTGCGCGGGCGTAACTGGTGTCGACTCATGGGGAGAGGAAGGTGGGCTAACCTCATTACCTTCTGTCAAAGAATCATCTTGGGATACATTTATAAGTGAAACATCGTGATCTTTAAAATGCTTAGACCCACTAGCACACTTAACACACAAATGTAAAGGGGGTTCCACCACGGCAACTAAACACATAGAGCAACGTCTATCTGTAGGCTCAGACATGTTAAACAGACTAAGACAGCACTCAAATATTGAAATATACAATTTTAGAAAAAACGGTACTGTGCCTTTAAATAATAAAAAGCGCACACTTTTTTACTAAATCACAGAAAATGATCCAATCCTTCTGAAATTTTTACCACACTATCCTAATGCTTTGAAATTATTGCACAGTAAGTTTCAAGCCAATTAACCCCTTAATGCCCGAACCGGAGCAACTTAGAGCTGACAACCGATTAGCAAACAACAGCACCGTGCCACAGCAATCTGCTGTGGCCCTACTTTGCCCCAGGGGATTAATTTGAAGAAAACAAGCCTCTATGAAGTCCTTCTATAGTCTTTGGACCCTCCACGTGAAGCTGCATGAAGCCGTCTGTAATATGAACTGCGCAACTGAGGCGCGGAATCTAGGCCCCCTCCCTCTCCACTCCGGAGTTGTGGAGCCTTTAGAACCCTAAATAGGTGTCTAAAATACTGCCATGTGGAATAAAACCCCAAAAAACGCTTCAAGAGTAGTAAAAACTTAAATAATGCTTATATTTTCCCAATAAAATAATCGATTGCCCCTGTAACAGTGTCCACCAGTCTTTGAGCCCTGTTCATTAAGCCTCTCTTCTATACTGAGTCTCAGAATATGGCTTACCTTTCCCACATGGGAATTCTTGTCAGTCTTCTAGCATTACTAAGTCTTGACTAGAAAAATATGACTGAACATACCTTGTAGCAGTTAAGCCTGCAAACTGTTCCCCCCAACTGAAGTTTTCTGGTACTCCTCAGTCCTGTGTGGGAACAGCAGTGGATTTTAGTTACAACATGCTAAAATCATTTTCCTCTCAGCAGAATTCTTCACTTTCTGCCAGAGAGTAAATAGTACAAACCGGCACTATTTAAAAATAACAAACTTTTGATTGAAGATATAAAAACTACAAATCTAACACCACATTCACTTTACCCTCCCGTGGAGATGCTACTAGTTAGAGCGGCAAAGAGAATGACGGGGGGGCGGAGCCAGAGGGGGAGCTATATGGACAGCTTTGCTGTGTGCTCTCTTTGCCACTTCCTGTAGGGAATGAGAATATCCCACAAGGATGAATCCGTGGACTGGATACACCTTGCAAGAGAAAAGAAAGCAATGAAGGCTAGAAGAGTGATGCAAGAATGTAAACTAGTTGAGTATATACATTTTCCAATAATAAATCAGATTATAAATTCAGTAAAACTTTTTTGATAATCATAAAACCAACTGCAAAATTAAAAAACAAAAACACACACGGTTATAAAAGCAAAGTATTTCTTTACAAGGTGAGAACATAAATTATGAAAATTATGAAGACGACTAGGCTTTTTGATCAATACATTCCCAGTTTCCCAACCAATAAAATTAAAATAAAAGAAAACTAGACTCACCAGCCATTATTCGATCAGATGCTCCTAGCCTAGTAAAAACCCTGTCAACAGGAGTTAGCCTGCATTCTTCTGCTGGGACATAACATCCAAGCTGTGCCATAACAACTAGGAGACCAGTCTGAAGGGAAAAAATAAAACATCTTTAGAATTAAAATCTTAAAGGGACACTGAACCCAAAATTTTTCTTTTCGTGATTCAGATAGAGCATGAAATTTTAAGCAACTTTCTAATTTACTCCTATTAAATTTTCTTTATTCTCTAGATGCCGGCCCATTTTTGGTGAACAACCTTAGTTGTTCTTGCAGATTGGTGGATAAATTCATCCACCAATAAAAAAAAACATAATTTATGCTAACCTGATAAATTAATTTCTCTTGTAGTGTATCCAGTCCACGGATCATCCATTACTTGTGGGATATTCTCCTTCCCAACAGGAAGTTGCAAGAGGATCACCCACAGCAGAGCTGCTACATAGCTCCTCCCCTCACTGCCATATCCAGTCATTCGACCGAAACAAGCCGAGAAAGGAGAAACCATAGGGTACAGTGGTGACTGAAGTTTAATTAAAATTTAGACCTGCCTTAAAAAGGACAGGGCGGGCCGTGGACTGGATACACTACAAGAGAAATAAATTTATCAGGTAAGCATAAATTGTGTTTTCTCTTGTTAAGTGTATCCAGTCCACGGATCATCCATTACTTGTGGGATACCAATACCAAAGCTAAAGTACATGGATGATGGGACGGACAAGGCAGGAACTTAAACTGAAGGAACCACTGCCTGTAGAACCTTTCTCCCAAAAACAGCCTCTGAAGAAGCAAAAGTATCAAATTTGTAAAATTTTGAAAAGGTATGAAGCGAAGGCCAAGTCGCAGCCTTGTAAATCTGTTCAACAGAGGCCTCATTTTTAAAGGCCCAGGTGAAAGCCGAAGTTCTAGTAGAATGAGCTGTAATTCTTTCAGGGGGCTGCTGTCCAGCAGTCTCATATGCTTAACGGATTATACTCCGAAGCCAAAAGGAAAGAGAGGTTGCCGAGGCCCTTTGACCTCTCCTCTGTCCAGAGTAAACAACAAACAGGTTAGATGTTTGACGAAAATCTTTAGTAGCCTGCAAGTAAAACTTCAATGCACGGACTACGTCTAGATTATGCAAAAGACGTTCCTTCTTTGAAGAAGGATTAGGGCATAATGATGGAACAACAATCTCTTGATTGATATTCTTGTTAGAAACCACCTTAGGTAAAAACCCAGGTTTTGTACGCAGAACTACTTTATCTGAATGAAAGATCAGATAAGGAGAATCACAATGTAAGGCAGATAACTCTGAGACTCTTCGAGCCGAGGAAATAGCCATCAGAAAAAGAACTTTCTATTATAGAAGTTTGATATCAATAGAATGAAGGGGTTCAAACGGAACCCCTTGAAGAACTTTAAGAACCAAGTTTAAGCTCCATGGGGGATCAACAGGTTTAAACACAGGCTTAATTCTAACTAAAGCCTGACAAAATGCCTGAACGTCTGGAACTTCTGCCAGACGCTTGTGTAAAAGAATAGACAGAGCAGAAATCTGTCCCTTTAAAGAACTAGCTGATAATCCTTTGTCCAAACCCTCTTGGAGGAAGGTCAATATTCTAGGAATCCTAACCCTACTCCATGAGTAATTCTTGGATTCACACCAATGAAGATATTTACGCCATATCTTGTGGTAAATTTTCCTGGTGACAGGCTTTCGTGCCTGTATTAAGGTATCAATTACTGACTCGGAGAAGCCACGCTTTGATAGAATCAAGCGATCAATCTCCACGCAGTCAGTCTCAGAGAAAGTAGATTCGGATGATTGAAAGGACCTTGTATAAGAAGGTCTTGTCTCAGAGGCAGAGTCCATGGTGGAAAGGATGACATGTCCACTAGGTCTGCATACCAGGTCCTGCGTGGCCACGCAGGCGCTATCAATATCACCGATGTTCTCTCCTGTTTGATTTTGGCAATCAGACGAGGGAGCAGAGGAAACGGTGGAAAAACATAAGCCAGGTTGAAGAACCAAGGCGCTGCTAGAGCATCTATCAGTGCCGCTTCTGGGTCCCTGGACCTGGATCCGTAACAAGGAAGCTTGGCGTTCTGGCGAGACGCCATGAGATCCAGTTCTGGTTTGTCCCAACGGAGAACCAATTGAGCAAACATCTCCGGATGGAGTTCCCACTCCCCCGGATGAAAAGTCTGACGACTTAGAAAATCCGCCTCCCAGTTCTCTACCCCTGGGATATGGATCACTGACAGGTGGCAAGAGTGAGTCTCTGCCCAGCGAATTATCTTGGAGACTTCTGACATCGCAAGGGAACTCCTGGTCCCCCCTTGATGGTTGATGTAAGCCACAGTCGTGATGTTGTCCGACTAAAATCTGATGAACCTCAGTTTTGCTAACTGAGGCCAAGCTAGAAGAGCATTGATATTGCTCTTAACTCCAGAATATTTATTGGGAGGAGTTTCTCCTCCTGAGTCCATGAACCCTGAGCCTTCAGGGAGTTCCAGACTGCACCCCAACCTAGAAGGCTGGCGTCTGTTGTTACAATGGTCCAATCTGGCCTGCGAAAGGTCATACCTTTGGACAGATGGACCCGAGATAACCACCAGAGAAGAGAATCTCTGGTTTCCTGATCCAGATTTAGTAGAGGGGACAAATCTGTGTAATCCCCATTCCACTGACTGAGCATGCATAATTGCAGCGGTCTGAGATGCAGGCGCGCAAATGGCACTATGTCCATCGCCGCTACCATTAAGCCGATTACTTCCATGCACTGAGCCACCGTGGGGCACGGAATGGAGTGAAGAACACGGCAAGCATTTAGAAGTTTTGATAACCTGGACTCCGTCAGGTAAATTTTCATTTCTATAGAATCTATCAGAGTCCCTAGGAAGGAAACCCTTGTGAGAGGAGATAGAGAACTCTTTTCTTCGTTCACTTTCCACCCATGCGACCTCAGAAATGCCAGAACTATCTCTGTATGAGACTTGGCAATTTGAAAGCTTGACGCCTGTATCAGGATGTCGTCTAGATAAGGAGCCACCGCTATGCCTCGCGGTCTTAGAACCGCCAGAAGTGAGCCCAGAACCTTTGTAAAAATTCTTGGGGCTGTAGCCAACCAGAATGGAAGAGATACAAACTGGTAATGCCAGTCTAGAAAGGCAAACCTCAGGAACCAATGATGATTCTTGTGAATCGGAATGTGAAGGTAGGCATCCTTTAAGTCCACTGTGGTCATGTACTTACCCTCTTGGATCATGGGTAAAATGGTTCGAATAGTTTCCATCTTGAATGATGGAACTCTGAGGAATTTGTTTAGGATCTTTAAATCCAAAATTGGTCTGAAGGTTCCCTCTTTTTTGGGAACCACAAACAGATTTGAATAAAACCCCTGTCCTTGTTCCGTCCGCGGAACTGGATGGATCACTCCCATTACAAGGTCTTGCACGCAGCTTAGGAATGCCTCTTTCTTTATCTGGTTTGCATAATAAAACAGTACACTCCGGTACCATTTAAAAATAAACTTTTGATTGAAGTTAAGAAACTAACTATAATACACCACTCTCCTCTTACTACGTCCATCTTTGTTGAGAGTTGCAAGAGAATGACTGGATATGGCAGTGAGGGGAGGAGCTATGTAGCAGCTCTGCTGTGGGTGATCCTCTTGCAACTTCCTGTTGGGAAGGAGAATATCCCACAAGTAATGGATGATCTGTGGACTGGATACACTTAAGAGAAAAGTGTTGTCCAGAGTCCTGAACCTAAAAAAAAAAAAAAAAAAAACAGAATTTATATCTTACATGATAAATTCCTTTCTACTACGGTGTGTCCGGTCCACGGCTTCATCCTTATTTGTGGGAATATTCTCTTCCCTAACAGGAAATGGCAGAGGCACACAGCAAAAGCTGTCCATATAGCCCCTCCTCTGGCCCCGCCCCCCAGTCATTCGACTGACTGTTAGGAGAAAAAGGAGAAACTATAGGGTGCCGTGGTGACTGTAGTGTACAGAGATAAAAAAATTTAAGCCTGACAAAAAAGCCAGGGCGGGCCGTGGACCGGACACACCGTAGGAGAAAGGAATTTATCAGGTAAGATATAAATTCTGTTTTCTCCTACATAGGTGTCCGGTCCACGGCTTCATCCTTACTTGTGGGAACCAATACCAAAGCTTTAGGACACGGATGAAGGGAGGGAACAAGTCAGGCAACCTAAACGGAAGGCACCACAGCTTGCAAAACCTCTCTCCAAAAAACAGCCTCCGAAGAAGCAAAAGTATCGAATTTGTAAAATTTTGTAAAAGTGTGCAGTGAAGAACAAGTCGCTGCCTTACAGATCTGATCAACAGAAGCCTCGTTCTTGAAGGCCCATGTGGAAGCCACAGCCCTAGTAGAGTGAGCTGTAATTCGTTCAGGATGCTGCCGTCCAAAAGGAAAGAGGTAGCAGTAGCTTTCTGCCCTCTCCTCTTACCAGAATAAACGACAAACAAGGATGAAGTCTGTCTGAAATCCTTAGTTGCGTCTAAGTAGAATTTTAAAGCACGGACCACATCTAGGTTGTGTAACAAACGTTCCTTCTTTGAAACTGGATTCGGACACAGGGAAGGAACAACTATCTCCTGGTTAATATTCCTGTTGGAAACCACTTTTGGAAGAAAACCAGGCTTGGTACGTAAAACTACCTTATCTGTATGGAACACCAGATAGGGAGAAGAACACTGCAAAGCAGACAATTCAGAAACTCTTCTAGCAGAAGAAATAGCAACCAAAAACAAAACTTTCCAAGATAGTAACTTAATATCTATGGAATGTAAGGGTTCAAACGGAACCCCTTGAAGAACTGAAAGAACTAAGTTTAGACTCCATGGAGGAGTTATAGGTCTGTAGACAGGCTTGATTCTAACTAACGCCTGTACAAACACCTGTACATCTGGCACGGCTGCCCGTCGTTTGTGTAACAAAACAGACAGAGCAGATATCTGTCCTTTTAAAGAGCTAGCTGACAAACCTTTATCCAAACCCTCTTGGAGAAAGGAAAGTATTCTAGGAATTTTGATTTTACTCCAAGAAAATCCTTTGGAATCGCACCAACGGATATACTTTAGCCATATTTTATGGTAAATTTTCCTAGTCACCGGTTTTCTGGCTTGAACCAGAGTATCTATAACCGAATCTGAAAACGTTCAATTTCCAAGCAGTCAGTTGCAGAGAGACTAGGTTTAGATGTCTGAATGGACCTTGTATTAGAAGATCCTGCCTCAAAGGTAGCTTCCATGGTGGAACCGATGACATATTCACCAGGTCTGCATACCAAGTCCTGCGTGGCCATGCAGGAGCTATTAGAATCACTGAGGCCTTCTCCTGTTTGATCCTGGCTACAAGCCTGGGAAGGAGAGGAAACGGTGGAAACACATAAGCCAGATTGAACGACCAGGGCGCCACCAATGCATCCACTAGTGTCGCCTTGGGATCCCTGGATCTGGACCCGTAGTGAGGAACCTTGAAGTTCTGACGAGACGCCATCAGATCCATCTCCGGAATGCCCCATAGTTGGGTTAACTGGGCAAAGACCTCCGGGTGAAGTTCCCACTCCCCCGGATGGAAAGTCTGACGACTCAGATAATCCGCCTCCCAGTTGTCTATTACTGGGATGTGAATTGCAGATAGGTGGCAGGAGTGATCCTCTGCCCATTTGATGATCTTGGATACCTCTCTCATCGCTAAGGAACTCTTTGTTCCCCCCTGATGATTGATGTACGCTACAGTCATGTTGTCCGACTGAAATCTTATGAACCTGGCCTTCGCTAGTTGAGGCCAAGCCAGGAGCGCATTGAATATCGCTCTCAGTTCCAAAATGTTTATCGGGAGAAGAGACTCTTCCCGAGACCATAGACCCTGAGCTTTCAGAGAGTCCCAGACCGCGCCCCAATCCAAGAGGCTGACGTCGGTCGTAACAATGACCTACTCCGGTCTGTGGAAACTCATTCCCTGAGACAGGTGATCCTGAGTCAACCACCTGAGGAGCGAATCCCTGGTTACCTGGTCTACTTGAATTTGGGGAGACAAATCCGCATAATCCCCATTCCACTGTTTGAGCATGCACAGTTGCAAAGGTCTTAAATGAATTCGAGCAAAAGGAACCACGTCCATTGCTGCAACCATTAGTCAGATTACCTCCATGCACTGAGCTATGGAAGGCTGAGGAATAGATTGAAGAACTTGACAAGCGTTTAGAAGCTTTAACTTTCTGACCTCTGTCAGAAAAATCTTAATTTCTATGGAATCTATTATTGTTCCTAGAAAAGGAACCCTTGTGGACGGGGACAGGGAACTCTTTTCCATGTTCACCTTCCACCCGTGAGACCTGAGAAAGGCTAAGACAGTCTGTATGAGTCCTTGCCTTTGAAAGGGACGACGCTTGGATTAGTATGTCTAGGTAAGGTGCTACAGAAATGCCCTTCGGCCTTAGAACCGCTAGAAGAGACCCTAGTACCTTCGTGAAAATTCTGTGAGCCGTGGCTAAACCGAATGGAAGAGCCACGAACTGGTAATGTTTGTCCAGAAAGGCGAACCTTAGGAACTGATGGTGATCTTTGTGGATCAGAATATGCAGGTACGCATCCTTTAAGTCCACGGTAGTCATATATTGACCCTCCTGGATTGTTGGTAATATTGTCCGAATGGTTTCCATTTTGAATGATGGAACTCTGAGGAATTTGTTTAGAATTTTTAAATCCAGAATTGGCCTGAAAGTTCCCTCTTTTTTGGGAACTACAAATAGGTTCGAGTAAAAACCTAGGCCTCGTTCCGCTGTTGGAACTGAGTGTATCACTCCCATCTTTAATAGGTCTCCTACGCAATGTAAGAATGCCTGTCTCTTTATCTGGTCTAAAGATAAGCGAGACATGTGGAACCTTCCCCTTGGAGGAAGTTCCTTGAACTCTAGAAGATATCCCTGGGAGACTATTTCTAGTGCCCAGGGATCCGGAACATCTCTTGCCCAAGCCTGAGCAAAGAGATAATCTGCCCCCTACTAGATCCGGTCCCGGATCGGGGGCTACCCCTTCATGCTGTCTTGGTAGCAGCAGCAGGCTTCTTGGCCTGTTTACCCTTGTTCCAGCCTTGCACAGGTTTCCATGCAGGTTTGGGCTGGGCAGCATTGCCCTCTTGTCTAGAGGCTGCAGAGTTAGAAGCCGGTCCGTTCCTGAAATTGCGAAAGGAACGAAAATTAGACTTGTTCTTAGCCTTGAAAGGCCTATCTTGTGGGAGGGCATGGCCCTTTCCCCCAGTGATGTCTGAAATAATCTCCTTCAATTGCGGCCCAAAAAGGGTCTTACCTTTGAAAGGAATATTAAGTAATTTAGTCTTGGACGACACATCTGCCGACCAGGATTTTAGCCAAAGCGCCCTGCGCGCCACTATAGCAAAACCTGAGTTTTTCGCCGCTAATTTAGTTATTAGAAAAGCGGCATCCAAAATAAAGGAATTAGCTAACTTAAGTGCGTGAATTCTGTCCATGACTTCATCATATGAAGTCTCCTTCTGGGGCGAGCTTTGTAATTCCTCGAACCAAAAAGACGCCGCTGAGGTGACAGTAATGATGCACGTAATTGGTTGAAGGAGACCTTGCTGAACAAAAATCTTTTTAAGTAATCCTTACAATTTTTTATCCATAGGATCTTTGAAAGCGCAACTGTCCTCTATAGGAATAGTTGTGCGCTTTGCCAACGTTGAAACTGCCCCCTCTACCTTAGGGACCGTCTGCCAGGCGTCCCTCCTGGGGTCTACGATGGGGAACATTTTCTTAAATATAGGAGGTGGGACAAACTGTATACCCGGCTTCTCCCACTCCTTATTCACTATGTCCGCTACCCTCTTGGGTGTCAGAAAAGCATCAGCGTGCACTGGGACCTCTAAGAATTTGTCTAATTTGCACAACTTCTCTGGGATTACCAAAGAATCACAATCATCCAGAGTAGCTAGTACCTCCTTAAGCAGGGTGCGGAGATGTTCTAGCTTAAATTTAAATGCTACTATATCAGGTTCTGCCTGTTGAGAAATTTTTCCTGAGTCAGAAATTTCTCCCTCAGACAGCCCCTCCCTCACTGCCAATTCCGATTGGTGTGAGGGTAAAACAGATAAGGTATCGTCAGCGTCTACTTGTTCATCCTTTTCTGTATTTAAAACTGAACAATCAAGCTTTCTCTGAAAAGCTGGCAGTTTGGATAAAAGATTTGCTATAGAATTATCCACTACTGCTGTTAATTGCTGTATAGTAACAAGCATTGGCGCGCTAGATGTACTAGGTATCGCCTGCGCGGGCAAAACTGGTGGAAGGAGAGGATGATGAACTATCCCCACTACCTTTATTAGAAGAATCATCTTGGGCAATTTTATTAAATGTGACAGTATTGTCCTTATTTTGTTTGGACGCCATGGCACAATTATCACATACACTTAAAGGGGGGACCACCTTGGTCTCTCTACACACAGAACATAAGCTATCTGATGGCACAGACATGTTAGGCAGATTTAGGCAGGCTATTAATGCAATAAAAACGATTTTAATGAAAACCGTTACTGTCTCTTTAAATAATAAAATGACACTTTATTTCTGAATGTTCAAAAAACTATGAAGGCAATATCCGATCTTTATAAAATTTATACCCCAGTGTCTTAATGCTTTGAAAGTATTGCACACCAAATATGAAGTCTCTAGACCCTTAAATAAGCAAATTGTTCAATTTAACCGGTTTTACACACTACAGTCCCTGCTACAGCCTTTGCTGCAGCTTTTACCTTCCTTAGGGGTTATTCACCACAGAAATAAGCCTTCCGGAGTCTGTTTCTTATCCACAGGACCCTCTCACATGAAGCTGCATGCACTGCCTTTGAAATTAACTGCACAACTGAGGTGCGAAAATTAGGCCTCCTCCCTCTGCATACTCGAGTGAAGGGGCCTTCCTGACTAGATTAGGCGTCTAAAACAATGCCAGGAATAATTAAAACGTTCCCCAAAGTGTATTAATGTTAACAAAACATTTGAAATGCCATAAAAATGTGATATAAGTGAATCGATTTGGCCCACAACAGTGTCTACCAGTAGAAAAGCCCAAAAAAAAATAAGCCTGTAATCTTTTACTCAGTCTAAGAAAATGGCTTACCGGTCCCCTGAGGGAAAAACTGACAGTCTTCTAGCATTACCATGTGTTGTTAGAAAAGAGACTTGTCATACCTGAAGCAGATGAGTCTGCAAACTGTTACCCCCAACTGAAGTTCTCTGGCTCAACAGTCCTGTGTGGTAACAGCAATGGATTCTAGTTACTTATGCTAAAATCATAATCCTCTTTAACAGAAATCTTCATCACTTTCTGTTGTAGAGTAAATAGTACAAACCGGCACTATTTTAAAATAACAAACTCTTGATAGAAGAAATAAAAACTACAACTAAACACCACAAACTCTTTACCATCCCCGTGGAGATGCTACTTGTTCAGAGCGGCAAAGAAAATGCTTGGGGGGCGGGGCCAGAGGAGGGGCTATATGGACAGCTTTTGCTGTGTGCCTCTTTGCCATTTCCTGTTAGGGAAGAGAATATTCCCACAAGTAAGGATGAAGCCGTGGACCGGACACACCTATGTAGGAGAAAAAGCGTAGATGCCTTTTTCAAATAAAGATAGCAAAAGAACAAAAAAATTAATAGGAGTAAATTAGAAAGTTGCTTAAAATCGCATGCTCTATCTGAATCACAGATTTTGGTTCAGTGTCCCTTTAAGGCAATAAGAATATTGATACTCCATATCAAACTTAATAAATAGCAACATAAGAAAATCCAGAACTAATATATGATTTACCAGTAAAGGGACAGTAAACAGATTTTTAAATAAAATGGTTAAACTATGCAGAAACATTGACAGATTTTAGGGCTACATCTGATTGTTTATTTGTTCATTTTATAGTGTAAAACACTTATGCAAGTAATTTTATACATTGGATCTAAGAACCATTAAAGAACGCATTCATTAGAGCATGTAACTTCATCACTATACGTCAAAGCTGTGTGTTTAACCCCACAAAGAAAAGTACTGCTCGGGAGCCGCAAAGAACTGCTGGTCCCAATTAAAAGAAAGAAAAATAAAATCAGTAGAAATAGTCATAAGATCCAGCTGTGCAACTAGTGTTATCGATTGGGACACAGTTCTCTGTTTAACCCCTTTGCAGGGGGTTTGATACTTAGCTTTGCAAGGCTGATAGTGATAAAATGACATGCTCCAACAAATGAGCGTGCAAATTCTGTCACTATAATAGCCCTTTAAGTGGCCTGTCTGAAATTCCCTGTGTAGACTGGGTGGCTTTTAATAAAGTGCCTGGCTATGAGCAAGAGGGAAACCAATATTGATATTTAAAAAAAAAAAAAAAAAAAAAAAAAAAGAACACAAGTCCAAATTAAATTTTCAGGATTCAGATGGAGCACACAATTTTAAATTCAAACTGACACATTTCAAAGTTCTTTCGTATTGTCTTTTTATTATGCACTTATTGTTTATGCTATTTTACCGTCTTTATTGGTCATTTAAACTATTCACGCCGTTCCATGCTGTCCTAACAGCACTGGGCCTAAAATGTTCTTGGACAGCATAGTACGTCCTACCTTATAAGAGCATTCTGCAGCCTACCCCTTTAAGCTGGAATCTGACTTGGGGACGTGCCTAGAAGTGTAGGCAGTTCCCCATTATCCAATCTCGGCCTTGATCTAATTCTTACATCAAGTGTTTACATCGGAACTTCCGATGTAAACATTTTGATCCTGGCACGAAGGGGTTAAGTCAACAAGCATCTTGGAGGGAGGGGGATCTATTTGCTTTTCTAACTATAAAACCCAATGTGTGTGCTCTTAAAAAGGGACAGTAAACACCATACAAGACATTTCTATTGTGGTGCAATAAAAATATTTAGACTTGGCTGAAGTTATTCTAATGCAAATTAACATCCTTTTTACTTTAATTATTTTTCAACCTCCAAATAAGGCAAATGGTGGGAGGAGTTTGGCTGCGTGAATCTGTTATTTAGCCCCAGTCATACAGTTAGTATAAAGTACATGTTTGCAGTTATGTTAAATGAAGCAATATGTACTTCAACAGCAACCTTACTAAGCACAAGTTAAAGTGCAATCAAATTGCTTGACACTCAAGGAGAAATATTTAAAAACTAGTCCCAAAGCCCGTTCACACGGGCCATTTTTTGCAGTACAGCGGTCTCACCCCTTGCTCTCTCTCTCCCCTCTCTTTTGTGCTCTCTCCCCGTCTTTTGCGCTCTCTCTTGCTCCACCTTTCTTTTGCTCTCCCTCTCCCCCTCTCTTTTTGCTCTCTCTCTCCCCCTCTAATTCTGGAACTGAATAAAAAGTGACATTTACCCAAGCAGTAAATAATGGGAGTCTACACTGGACAATGCTCGTCTTTATATTTATCTGAGTGCCTATATAGAACATCAACTCGTTACACATCTTAGAACCCTAAAAAAAATAATTGATGGGGCCAAATTACCTAACAAACAAGGGAGGGCCAGATTAAAAACTATTTTGAGAGCCTCATATGGCCCCAGGGTCTGTACTTTGAGACTACTGATTTAGACAGAGCATACAATTTTAATCAACTTTCCAATTTACTTTTATTAAATAATTTGCTTCCCTCTCTTGTTATTTGCTGAAAGGTTTATCTAGGTAAGATTAGAAGCAGCAAATAACCTAGGTCCTAGCTGCTGATTGGTGGCTGCATATATACACACACACACACATACATATATATATACATATATATATATATATATACACATATATATATATATACATATATATATACATATATATATACATATATATATACATATATATACATAACACATAGAAACACCCAGCACTCACCAGCTAGCTCACAGCTAAGATAAAATCACAACTGGAAAGGTTAGTCACCGCATCTGGCCAAATGGGAAAGCTCAGGCACCACGTCAAGGTCCTTTCCACCGCCTGAGTCCCTAACACAGGCACACCATCATGCGAGCTCACAAAGCCAAACAAACTGAGAACAAAGAAGGGGTGCACAGGTGGCTGTAATCACCCATAGAAAATACAAAACATGGAAGGGAACTGCACTCCAAGACCGGATCAGGTACACATCCTGTGACTCAGTAACATCCAGCCCTGGGTGCTAAATAGCACTCCAAAAAAGCTGTGATGTCACCAGAGCCACAGGCAGTTAACCCCAGTCCGGAATGGGTGCAACAAACATTTGGCCAGATGCGGTGACTAACCTTTCCAGTTGTGATTTTATCTTACTGTACCAGCAAAGTCCAGCGCACCCGGCAGCAATGAGACTCGACAAATAAATATGCCAAGAAGTATACCTGTTTATTTAGAACATGTTGATCAAGGGGCTAAATAAAGCCAAATAAGCCAAATGGCCAAATATTCCAACATGCAAGAAAAAGGCAGCATATGACAGGCAGCAGTATGGGGAAAGAAAAACAGAATTTATGTTTACCTGATAAATTACTTTCTCCAACGGTGTGTCCGGTCCACGGCGTCATCCTTACTTGTGGGATATTCTCTTCCCCAACAG